>NW_026592118.1:14903352-14938427 GCF_907164565.1 Psammomys obesus
ATTTAACCACTAAGACAGCATCACAGGGAAGTGAACATTTGTGCTTGGATCCACCGGTCTACTAGCGAGTCATCTAAAGACTTGGGTTCTCCAACAGCTGTTCCATTCTGTTACCCACAGAACCAAAATGAAGAATGAGAATCACAGGGCTATGGAAAGAGAGGAAGGGAAGAGCTTAAGTAAAAATTTAAAGACCAGTGACTCTCTTTACATAGATGGAACCTGAAGAACAATATCTGGCTTACACACACACACACACACACACACACACACACACACACACACACACAGTAGCACACACATGAATATGTGCACATACATAAAACAATGTTTGAGTTCATTCTATATTCTCTGTTCTTGAACACTGCCATTGCTCTTGTGGACAATATCTAAACAATATTTTATCTCATACCTGAGAGGAAGGGAGGTTTGAAGAAACTAAGAGAATTGTGTTTCAGGATTCATTGTAAGTGAACAATTGCTGGATGCTCAAATGACAGCTTCTCTGTATTTTTCTGTTCCCTCTGACCCTCACACTTCAAAGCAGAGATGAAGCCGCAGCTGATCATTTCTCTTTCTGCCTGCATCCCCAAGCTCTTCCCCAGCGAGGTTCTTCTCATACCTTGTGTTCCTAACACTGACATCTGTTTTCAGACTAAAAATTCCTTAAGTCATTTGGGAGTTGTATGATCATGGACTTGAGCTGAATAGAATGAACGTGCTGCAAAAACCTGACAAAATAGTCTAAGCAAAGTAGCTCAAGGGACGTCAACAGCTAAGGGAGGAGGAGGGGAGAGCTTGATCTTCTGGAAAGCGTGCATTAGTTCCTTAGCTCCTTCGGGGAACATTTTTCATTATTATTAAACTTCATCTCAGGGAATAGAAGGACTCTATTGGGGGTTGCCAGTCAAAATCCATAAGACAGTTGGATTATACAAAACCTTAGGACAGAGGATCTTTTGCTTAAAACTGAACACATAGTAAATAACCAACGGGAACCTGGTGACGTGGCTATCAAGCTCAAAAGCATTCAGCTGAAGTTTCTACAGGGTTGAAGCTTAATTTATTTATGAAACAAATGGTATTGTTACGGCGTTTGTGTATTCATTTCCACAGATACACTTTTCACAGATACACTATTTGGTTGGCATCACCAAGCTATTAAATGACATCCAAAAAAAATAAAAATAAAATGAATGTTGAGCATGTAACTTAGAGGCAGAGCACATGCTTAATGTGTGTACCAGAAGGTCAAAGATCTCTGTCTTGTCTGGTGGGCTTAATATAAAATGTTAAACACAGTGCTTTTACCAATAAGAGGCTTTTTTCTTTATTGGAAATAGATTTTTAAAAGTTATATAACATGTCCTTATTACAGTTTCCCTTTCTTCTGCTCCTCCAAGTTCTTCCACATCCCCCTCGTATCTAGACTACCCCATGTCTGCCTCTCACTAGAAAAAACAAACAAACAAAAAAAACAGGCTTCTAAGGGATAATAATAAAATACAATAAGATAAAACAACAAATACACAGGAATAGGACAAAACAAATATAAGGAGAGGAGCCCAAGAAAAGGCACAAAAACAGATACAGATGCAGAGACCCACTCTCTCACAACCCCTGTGTTTGCTGCCTCAGTCTGTGTGAGTTCATATGTGTATCAGCCCTGTTGTGTTCAGAAGGCCTTCTTTGCACAATGCTCTCCATTTCTTCCGGCCTTTACATACCTTCTGCCTGCTTCCCTGGGCTCTGTGCAGACATTCAATGGCGACTTCCCAGTTAGGGCTAGGGCTTTCTGCATATAGTCTGGCATGTGTTCCCTGCTGTGGGAAGAAGCTTCTCTGATAATGGCTGAGCAAGGCGCTCCTCTGTGAGTATAGTGAAATGTCATTAGATGTCATTTTATAGCTACATTCCTTTAGTACAACAGTAGTGTTTGATTTTACCCTATGTCCCCAGGCTAACTAGTCTCAGATTCTTGGTCACTCAAGAATGGTATGGGTTCCATCTCATGGAGTAAGCCTTAAAGAAAATCAGATATTGATTGGTCACCCCCGCAAGCTTTGTGCCTCCATTGCAAAGCCATATCTCGCAGGCAGGACATTATTGTTGATGCAAGGGTTTGTGGCTGTGTTGGTGATTAAGTTTCTCCTTTGGCCATGTGCTGAGTACCTTCTGGTAATTACGAACATTAGTCCTGGGGGTACCAGCTCAACTCTGTCTTCATTGAGGAACGCAGGTGTAGTCTTCGGCAATGGGGCCTTGCAACAGCCTGGGTTGTTTGGAGAGCTCCCATGGTACCCCTTTGGTCAACAACTTAATTAGGTGCAATCCATTCCCTTTACTGGAAGATTCACTCTTTCAAGTGATGTCCAGTTGGAGCTCTGTTTTTCCAGTTATTTGGATATTTCACTTGAATCACTTTATATAGGTATATATTTTAGGAAGTTTCTACTGTATTAGATTTCCATATAACTCATCAGATGACTCCTAATTTCAACTGTCTCTCCCATGTTCCTTCCCTCATCACCCTCTTAGCTCCCACTCTCCAGTTGATCCTTTGAGTCTAGTCTCACCCCATCCACCTATATTTCTCTATTCTGTTTCCCTGTCCTAGGGAGATCTACCTGCCACATCCAAGTTCCTTACTCTATGTCTAACTACAGTAGCACTGTGGATTGTGGATATCATTAACTTAATAACTAATACCAACACATGAGCAAACACATGTCAGATGTGTCTTTCTGGTTCTAGGTTACCTTACTCAGGATAATTTTTTTTTCTAGTTCCATCCACTTACCTGTGAATTTAATGGTTTTATTTTTTTAAACAGTTGAATTATACCCCATTGTGCATGTTCATATTATCTTTATCCATTAATCTGTTGAGGTACCTGTAGGCTGTTTCTAATATCTGATGATTATGACTAGAGCAGCAGTGGAAATGGTTGAGCAAGTGTCTCTGTGGTAGCATGAAACATCCTTTGGGATACGCTCAGGAGGGACAGGGCTGGGTCTTGAGGTAAATTGATTCCCATATTCCTGAGGAACCACCATATTGATTTTATAGTGGCTGAACAAGTTTGTACTCCCATCAGCATTGGAGGAGTGTTCCTCTTGTGCCACATCCTCCTCAGCATGAGCTGTCACTTGTGGTATTGATGATCTTAGCCATTCTGACTGCTGTAAGATGGAATCTCAAAGTAGTTTTGATTTAAGTTTCCCTGATGGCTAAAGATATTGAAGATTTCTTTAAGTGTTTCTTGGCCATTTGAGTTTTCTCTTTTCTGAATTCTGTTTAGATTTGTAGTCCATTCTTAAATTGGGTTATTTGTTTTCTTGATATCTAGCTTTTTAAAAAAATATATTTTGGATAATATAATAGCCCTCTATCAGATATGTAGTTAGTGAAATCTTATCCCATAAGGATAAGTATAGGCTGCCATTTTGTCAGAATTTTGGTGTCCTTTGCTGTGCAGAAGCTCTTCAGTTTCATGAGATTCCATTTATCTATTGTCTGTCTCAGTGTCTGTACTAATGGTGTTCTGTTCAGAAAGTCTTTTCCAGTGACAATGATTTTGAGGCTATTCCACAGTTTCTCTTCTATCAGGTTCACTGTATCTGGTTTTATGTCAAGGTCTTTGATCCATTTGGAGTTGAGTTTTGTGCAAGATGGTAAGCACAGGTCTATTTGGTTTCTTCTACATGCAGTCATTCAATTTGACCAGCACCAGGGTTAAAGATTCAGTAATGAGTTGTTCAATTTCTATGAGGTTGTAGATTTTGTGTTGTTTCTGTGGTTGATATCTATCCTTAATTTGTGGTAGTCAGATAATATGCAGGGTTTTATTACAGTTTTCTTCTGTCTGTTGACACTTGTTTTGTGTGCCAGTGTGTGGTAAATCTTGGTAAAAGTTCCATGAGCTGCTAAGAAGGTATATTCTTTTGTGGTTGGGTGAATGTTCTGCATATATCTGTTATGTCCACTTTGTTTATAACTTCAGTTCACTCCAGCATTTCTCTGTTTGGTTTTTGTCTGGATGTTCTGTCTATAGGAAAGAAAAGGATATTAAAACCACCCACTATCTGTGTATGAGGGCCAATATGTAATTTAAGCTGCCCTTGTATTTGATGCATAGATGTTAAGAAGTATAATGTTGGACCATCATCCTGAGTCCACTGCCTCACCCTGGAGGCTGTGAGGAGAGACCTGGAGAAGGCAGCAGCAGAGAATACCACCTTATCTTCCGGGCATCCACTCTGGTCCACCACACCGAACCCTGGAAGCCTTAGGAGGCTGCCTGAGGAAGACAGCTTGCCTTGCCCTCCTGGCAAACATAACAGTGGAGAGTGCTGCCCTTCACACCCCATCTCCAGACCAGTACCCCATCCCTGGAGGCACTCCATGGCCTCTTGGGGAAGACAGAAGAAAGCACTTGTTCAGCTCATGCACATCCCATTCCTGGTCCAGCACCCCAATCCCAGGAGACCCTTGACAGCCACTTGGGGAAGACAGGCCTATGATTCACCAGGCTACAGGGCAAATATAGCAGCCACAAACTACTCTGTACCTCCTGCTCTCTCCCTCTATCTACTGGACCTCACACTTACGTGCATTCTCAGAAGACAGCAGCCCACAGGGAACACCAGCCAATACCAGAGACAACCAGATGGCTAAAGGCCAGCACAAAAACACAAATAACAAGAGCCTGAGCAATACGGCAACACTAGAACCCAAGTATCATACTCCAATAAGCCCAGGATATCTTGATAAGAAAGAAGAACAAGAAAATGACCTTAAATCTGGCCTCATGAAGATGATAGAGGCCTTTAAAGAAGAAATGAATAAATCCCTTAAAGAAATAAAGGAAAATATATTCAAATAGGTAGAGGCTTTTAAAGAAGAAATGAATGAATCCCATAAATCTCTTAAAGAAAGACAGGAAAATACAATTAAACAGGTGAAGGAAATGAATAAGACCTGAAAATGGAAGTTGAAACAATAAAGAAAGCACAATCTGAAGGAATCCTGAGAAGGAAAACCTAGGGGAGAGAACAGAAATAACAGAAGTAAGCATCTCCAACAGAATCCAAGAGATGGAAGAGAGAATTTCAGGCATAGAAGATACAATAGAAGAAATAGATACATCAGTTAAAGAAAATGTGAAAGCTAAAAAGTTTCTGACACAAACCATCCAGGGAACCTGGGATACTATGCAAAGACCTAAAATTGAATAATAGGAATAGAAGAAGGTGAAGAGTCCCAGCTCCAAAGACCAGAAAATATTTTCAGCAAAATCATAGAAGAAAATTTCCCCAACCATACAAGAAGCCTACAGAACACCAAGGACTGGGCCAGAAAAGAAAATCCGCCTGCCACATAATATCAAAACGTTAAATCTATAGAACAAAGAAAAATATTAAAAGCTGAAGTCGCATATAAAAGCAGACAAATCAGAATTACACCTGACTTCTCATCACAGACTCTAAAAGTAGGAAGGGCCTGCACAGATGTCTTGCAAACCCTAAGAGACAACAGATGCCAACCCAGACTACTATACCCTACTAAATTGTCAATCAGCATACATGGAGAAAATATTACATTTCAAGACAAAACCAATTTAAACAATATCCACAAATCCAGACCTACAGAAAACTCCATCATAATGAGGGTAACTACGTCCAAGAAAACACAGGAAGGAAATAATTCCACCCCAGCAAAAACAAAGAGGAAATACATGCACATGCACACGTACACACACACACACACACACACACACACACACACACACTAATATTACTGACATTAAAATAACAGGAATTAACAACCTTTGGTCCTTAATATCTCTCAACATCAATGGTCTCAACGCACCAATAAAAAGACACAGGCTAACAGAATGGTTGTGAAAACAGAATCCATCAATCTGCTGCACACTAGAAACACACCTCACCAACAAAGATAAACACTACCTCTGAGTAAAGTGCTGACAAAGACTTTCCAAGCAAAGGGACACAAGAAGCAAGCTGGAGTTATTATTCTGATATCTAATGAAATATACTTTCAATCAAAATTAATCAAAAGAAGAATTAAAGGAAAAATCCATCAAGATGTTCAATTCTGTCCATATATGCCCCAACTTCAAGGGGACCCACATTTGTAAAAGATACTTTACTAAAACTTAAA
Organism: Psammomys obesus; assembly: GCF_907164565.1. Lineage (NCBI taxonomy): Eukaryota > Metazoa > Chordata > Mammalia > Rodentia > Muridae > Psammomys > Psammomys obesus. The sequence continues at coordinate 14,909,536 of NW_026592118.1, forward strand.
TTGCACACCAAACTTCACACATTAATAATAGTAGCAGACTTCAACACCCCCCTCTCACCAATGGACAGATCATCGAGACGGAAACTAAATAGAGAAATAATGAAACTAACTGATGTAATGAGTTAATTGGACCTAACAGATATCTATAGAACATTCCATCCAAACACAAAAGAATATACCTTTTTTTCAGGACCTCATGGAAACTTCTTGAAAATTTACCACATACTCAGTTACGAAGCAAGCCTCAACAAATACAAGAAAATTGAAATAACACCTTATATTCTATTAAACCACCATAAATTAAAGATGAACTTCAGCAACAACAGAAAAAACAGAATGCCTACAAACACATAGAAACTAAACAACTCTCTACTCAATGACCACAGGATCAGAGAGGAAATAAAGAAATAAAAGAAAAAACTTTCTAGAATTCAATGAAAATGAAGGCAAAACATACCCAAACTTATAGGACACAAAGAAAGCAGTGCTAAAAGGAAAGTTTATAACACTAAGTGCCTTCATAAAGAAAATGGATGAGCAAATGTCCTTGTTGTAGAGTTTATCATATTTTGGATATATGCCTAGGAGTATATCTAGATCTTGAGGTAGCACTATTCCTAATTTTCTGAGAAAGTGCCAGATTGAGTTGCAAAGTAATTGTCCAAGGTTACATTCCCACCAGCAGTGGAGGAGGGTTCTCCTTTCTCCACAACCTCTCCAGCATGTGTTGTCACTTGAGTTTTTGATCTTAGCCATTCTGATGGGTGTAAGGTGAAATCTCAGGGTTGTTTTGATTTACATCTCTCTGATGACTAAGGACATTGAACATTTCTTTAAGTGTTTCTCTGCCACTTGATACTCCTCTATTGAGAATTCTCTATTTAGCTCTGTACCCGCCTCCCCCTTATTTTAATTGGATTACTTGGTTTGTTGCTTTTTAGCTTCTTTAGTTCTTTATATATTCTGGATATTAGCCCTCTGTCAGATATAGGATTGGTGAAGATCCTTTCCAAACCTGTAGTCTGTCTTTTGTTCTGACGACAGTGTCCTTTGCTTTACAGAAGCTTTCAGTTTCATGGTCCCATTTATTGATTGTTGATCTTAGAGTCTGTGCTGTTGGTGTTCTGTTCAGAAAGTTTTCTCCTGTGCCAGTGAGTTCAAGGATCTTCCCCACTTTTTCTTCTGACAGGTTTAAGCCTACCACAGACATCCTCGGAAAGACTCTACTGATCTATGTATTGAAGCAGAAGCTGAGACTCATAGCCAAACTTTGGGCAGAGTGCAGGGAATCTTATGAAAGAAGGGAGAGATAGAAAGACCTGGAAGGGACAGGAGCTCCAAAAGGAGACCAACAGAGCTATAAAAACTGATTCCTGGGTGCCCTGAAGAGAATGATACCCCAACCAAGGACAATGCATGGAGAGGACCTTAAACCCCCTGCTCAGATGTAGCCCAGAGCCTTGGACTCCAACTGGGGTCACTATTAAGGAGAGCAGGGAATTTCTCTGGCATGAACTCAGTGGCAGGCTCTCTGATCACCTCCCTTTGGGGGAGGTGGTGCAGCCTTGCCAGGCTACAGAGGAAAACAATGCAACAGCCCTGATGAGACTGATAGGCTAGGGTCAAATAGAAGGAACTCCTCTATCAGCGGACTAGGGGAGGGGCATAGGGGTGAAAAGGGAGGAAGGGTGGGATTGGGAGGGGATAAGAGAGGGGCCACAGCCAGGATACAAATTGAATAAATTGTAATAAATTATAAGAATAAAAACTTTTTGAAAAGTTTAAAAAGCTGTTTTCATTAAAAAAAAAAAAAGAAAAAGAAAATGGAGAGATCTCATACTAGCAATTTAAAAGCACACATGAAAGCTCTAGAACAAAAGGATGCAAACCCAATCAAGAGGAGTGGATGGCAGAAATAATCTAACTCAGGGCTGAAATCAATAAACTGAAAACAAAGAAACAATTTCAAAGAAGCAATGAAACCAAGAGCTGGTTCTTTGAGAAAATCAACAAGATAGGCAAACCCTTTGCCAAACTAACTAAAAGGCAGAAGGAGAGTATCCAAATTAATAAAATCAGAAACAAAAAGGGGGACATAACAACAGACAATGAGGAAATCCAAAAAAGTTTTAAGACATACTTCAAAAGCTTGTATTCCTCAAAATTGGAAAATCTAAGGAAATGGACAATTTTCTTGATAGACTTCACCTACCAAAGCTAAATCAAGATCAGGTAAACAGTTTGAACAGTCCTATAACCTCTAAGGACATAGAAACAGTCATCAAAGGTCTCCCAACCAATGTCTGTAGCAGCCTTATTCATAATAGCCAGAACCTGGAAACAACCCAGATGTCCCTCAACTGAGTAATAGATACAGAAATTGTGGAACATTTACACAATGGAATACTACTCAGCAATTAAAAACAAGGAAATCATGAAATTATCAGGCAAATGGTGAGAACTAGAAAAGATTATCCTGAGTGAGGTGTTCCAGAAACAGAGAGACACACACTGTATATACTCACTTATAAGTGGATACTAGACATATAATATAGGATAAACCTGCAAAAATCTGTACATCTAAAGAAGCTGAGTTTAAAGGAGGATCCTGGGTAAGATGATCAATCCTCACTCAGAAAGGCAAACGGGACAGATATTGGAAGAAGGAGAAAACAGGAAACAGGACAGGAGCCTACCACAAGGGGCCTCTAAAAGACTCTACCCAGCAGTGTATCAAAGCAGATGCTGAGACTCATAACCAAACTTTGGGCAGAGTGCAGGAAATCTTACGAAAGAAGGGGGAAGATAGTAAGACCTGGAGAGGACAGGAGCTCCACAAGGAGAGCAACAAAACCAAAAACTCTGGGCTCAGGGGTCTTTTCTGAGACTGATACTCCATCAAAGGACCATTCATGGGTATTACCTAGAACCCCTGCTCAGATATAGCCCATGGCAGCTCAGTCTCCAAGTGAGGTTCCTAGTAAGGGGAACAGGGACTGTCTCTGACATGAACTCAGTGATTAACTCTTTGACTGCCTCCCCCTGATGGGGAGCAGGCCTGCCAGGCCACAGAGGAGGACAATGCAGCCAGTTCTAATGAGACCTGATAAGCTAGGGTCAGATGGAAGGGGAGGAGGACCCCCCCTATCCGCGGACTTGGAGAGGGGCATGGGAGGAGATAAAGGAGAGAGAGTAGGATTGGAAGGGGATGAGGGAGGGGGCTACAGCTGGGACACAAAGTGAATAAACTCTAAGTAATATAAAAAATAAAAATTAATTTAAAAAAAGAGAGAAAAGAAAAGTCTCCCAACCAAACAAAGCCCAGGGCCAGGTGGCTTTAGCACAAAATTCTGCTAGAATTTCAAAGAAGAGAAAATACCAATACTCCTCAAACCATTTCACAAAATAGAAACAGAAGGAACATTGCCAAACTCATTTTATAAGGCCACAGTCACCTTTATACCTAAACTAGACCAAAATTTAACAAAGAAAGAGAATTTCAGACCAATTTCCCTTATGAACATTGACACAAAAATACTTAATAAAATACTCCCACACTGAACCCAGAAACACATCAAAAATATCATCCACCATGATCAAGTAGGCTTCATCTCAGGGATGCAGGTATGGTTCAAAATATAAAAATCCATTAATGTAATCCATCATATAAACAAACTAAAAGTAAAGACCACATGATAATCTCGTTAGACACCAAAAAAAGGTTTTGAAAAAACTCAACACCTCTTCATGTTTAAAATCCTGGAGAGATCAGGGATGCAAGGAGCAAACCTAAACACAATAATGGCAATATACAGCATGCCAGTAGACAACATCAAGTTAAATGGAGAAAAACTTATATCAATTCCACTGAAATCAGGGACAAGACAAAGCTGCCCATTCTCTCCATATCTCTTCAACATGGTGCTTGAATTCTTAGCTAGAGCAATAAGTCAACTAAAAGAGATCAAGGGGATACAAATTGGAAAGGAAGAAGTAAAAGTATTGCTATTCACAATTGATAGGAGAGTATACATAAGTGACCCCAGAAATTCTAACAGAGAATCGATAAACACCTTCAGCCTAATGGCTGGATACAAAATTAACCCAAAAATATTAGTAGCCTTTCTATATAAAAGCAACAAATGGGCTGAGAAAGGAGTTAGGAAAAATAACATCCTTCACAATAGCCATGAATAATTATAAAGTATCTTGGTGTAACTCTAACCAAGAAAGCCATAGACCTGTATGACAAGAACTTCAAGTCTCTGAAGAAAGAATTTGAAGAAGATATCAGAAGATGGAACAATCGCTCATGCTCATTAATCAGGAAGATTATAACATAGTAAAAATGGCCATCTTACCAAAAGCAAGCTATTCTTTGCAATCTAGATTAAATGCAATTCCCATCAAAATACCAACACAATTCTTTACAGACTGTGAAAGAACAATTCTCAACTTTATGAAAAACAAAAAACAAAACAAAATACATAATTGCTAAAACAATACTGTACAATAGAAGAACTTCTGGATGTATCTCCATCCCTGACTTCAAGCAGTACTACAGAGCAACAGTAATAAAACTGCATGGTATTAGCATGGAAACAAACTAGTGGACCAATGAAATTGAACTGCAGACCCAGAAATAAATCCACACAACCATGGACACTTGATTTTTGACAAAGAATTCAAAGCCATACAATGGGAAAATGATAGCATCTTTAACAAATGGTGCTGAACTAACTGGATATCTACATGTAGAAAAATGCCAAAAAAATCCATATTTATCACCCTGCACAAAACTAAAGTCCAAGTGGATCAAAGACATCAACATAAAATCAGATACACTAAATTTCCTAGAAGAGAAAGCAGGATGAGCGTTAAACTTATTGTCATAGGACATAACTTCCTGAATAGAACACCAACATCTCAGGCTCTATGATCAACAATTAGTAATGGGACCTCATAAAACAGAAAAGCTTCTGTAAGGCAAAGGACACTGTCAACAGAACAAAACAGCAGCTTACAGATTGGGAAAAGATCTTCACTAACCCTATATCCAACAAAGGACTAATATCTAAAAGATATAAAGAATTCAAGAAATTAAACACCAACAAACCAAATAAGTTAAACACAAAAAAATTCCCCAAATAATACAATTTAAAAAATGCTGAGACTCATAGCCAAACTTTGGGTAGAGTGCAGGGAATCTTATGAAAGAAGGGAGAGATGAAAGATGTGAAGGGGACTGGCGCTCCACAAGGAGAGCAACAGAACTAAAAAATCTGGGCACAGGGGTCTTTTCTGAGATTGATACTCCAAACAAGGACCATTCATGGAGATAACCTAGAACCCCTGCACAGATGTAGCCCATGGCAGCTCAGTCTCCAAGTAAGGGGAACAGGGACTGTCTCTGACATGAACTCAGTGGCTGGCTCTTTGATCACCTCCCTCCGAGGGGGGTGGGGCAGCCTTACCAGGCCACAGAGGAAGACAATGCAGACAGTCCTGATGAGAGCTGATAGGCTAGGGTCAAATGGAAGGGGAGGAGGACCTCCTCTGTCAGTGGACTGGGGAAGCATGTGGGAGGAAAAGAGGGAGGAAGGGTGGGATTGGGAGGGAATGAGGGAGGGGGCTACAGCTGGGATACAAAGTAAATAAATTGTAATAAATGAAAAATAAATAAAAATTTAAAAACAGGGTACAAAGCTAAACAGAGAAACAGAGCTAAATAGATTCAACAGAGGAATCTTGACTGACTGAGAAACACTTAAAAAAAATCTCAAGTCCTTAGTCCTTAGCTATAATGGAAACGCAAATCAAAACAACTCTAGGATTCCATTTTACACTTGTCAGAGTGGCTAAGATCAAAACTCAAGTGACAGCATATGCTGGTGAGGATGTAGAGAAAGGGGAACCCTCCTCCATTTCTGGTGGGGGTGCAAACTTGTACAGCCATTTTGGAAATCATTCTGATGCTTTCTCAGAAAATTGGGAATAGCTCTACCTCAAGACCCAGCTATACCACTGCTGTCCATACACCCAAAGGATGTTTCATGTTGTGGATGTAAACATGTTTTTGTTTTAACGCCAGGGGTAGGCTATGGGACTGATTCAGGCTATCCACAGCAGCAAAGTATTTGCCTCATGCAAGCTCTGAGGCAAACTATTTGCCAGCTGCAAATAGTTTAAATCTAAGGACTCTGGAGAGGGAATAAATGCCAGAGCCCAGAGAGTGTTTGGGGGGAGACTCCACATCAGGTAATCTGCTAAGGAGCTGGGAATGAGGCTGGGGCTTTAGCTTTGGAGGAAAGGATGGAGAGTAAAATCTGAAGCTTACCTGTGCTTTGGTGGCCTACTTGCTTCTCTGCCAGGCTTGGCTGGTAGTTTCCCAGATAATTCTGGTGTTGGGGACCGGGCCAACAGATTGTAAGGTTGCAGAATAACATCTGTGGGATCAGCTGGAGACAGCAGCAAAAATGGAGGAGAGGCTGTGGCAGGTGTTGTGCTACAGAGCTGGAGATGAGACTGAGGGTTTGGAGGTGAGAAGAAAGAGTGGAGAGGTACAGGTTGCCTACCTGCTTCTCTTGCCAGTGTGGCCTGTGGGTTCCCAGGAAATGTCAAATTGGAGTTTTTCACGAAGCTCTTGAATCAGATCACTGAAGTTTTAATAATAGGTGAGTAATTGGGTCTCTGCACCAGGATTCCCTACCGAGATTTGTAAATGGACTTCAGTGTTTACATATGCATTGATGGCAGGATGGCACTTTAAAATGTGTTCTGAGGATGCATCTAAAATGCACTAGAAGGTTTAGAGACTTGGCTCAGCAGTAAAGAGCACTTGTTCTTGCAGAAGAACTGGATACAATTCCCAGAATCCATGTGGCAGCTCACAACTGTCCACTCCCAGGAGATCTGATGCCTCTCTGGCCTACATAGTCACCGAGCATGATGTGGCATACACATTAATACAAATAAATTGACACAACAATAGTAACACACATAAAATAATAAGTTTTAAAAAATTGGAACAAACTTAAATAAAACTGAGCAAAAGAGCTTGCTGTCTTATGGAGCGCTATTCAGATTACATTCTCACATGAACAGCGGCCCTCTGGTTTGTTGACTGACTTGTAACAGTATTAAATTTGTCTAGACTCTAAACTTTAAGATTATTGGTTTTTTAAAATGTTTCTTATGTTATTGGTGTGTACAAACTTTGTCTCAGCCCCTTTCCAAAACAGAACTAATTCCCACTGAGTTGTGCCCTAAGAATACGTCAAGAACACTTGGAATTTGTCCCTGGAAAGTCACCCACAGCGTTACACATATAAACATCTGTGGAGCACGACTTGACCAGATCACTACCCTTGGTAGCAAAGGCCACATGGAGTTAGTGTGAGAGCTGCCTGTACTCTTATATCTTCCTTCCACAGATTGTGGTCAACTCTGAACATGAAGGTTCTTGTTGCCTTTTTACCTCATTCATCTGGGGGTAGCCTGTGGCTATTGTGAAAGTTCAGGCTTTGTGGTAAACAGACCTGAGTTAAAATTATCCAGATTGTATTTCTGGACAGTCTTATGCAATGCCTTTAAGCTTTAGTTTCCTGCCCTACATAACATCCGCTATGAAAAGGTCTTGTGCGGCTCAAACAAGATAAATGTATAAGCCGACCAACACAGTGTCTAGTATATGTTTGACAAATAGAATATTCTAGTTTTATTCCTAGCTCTTCTGTTAGGTTTCTCATCACAAACTAACTCAAATTCCAACCTCCTTTGTGAATGAATGAGTTTTTCTGTCCTCCTTGCCACTCCCATCCCCCTGTCCTCCCAGATACTCATAATCTGGCTAGTTAAATTATAAACTGTTTTTGCTAATTCAAGTCATTCTGTGAATGAAGCCAAAGGGACAGAAAGGCTGTGTGGCAAAATACCAAAAAGAGGAACAAGTTACATTGCATTTGATTCTGAGCAGCTCTACTTGCAAGGGGTAGAGATATATTACACTTTATATGATTTGATAGCAGAAATGTTTGACTCTTAAGGAAACAAACCCTGTCCAAGGAGATTGTTCCCTACTACAACAGAGCATCATTTTACTGAGTACGAGCTACTACCACCCTTATATCCCATTTAGGACATATCAGGACACACTACACATTTCCCTTAATATCCTCAGGAAGAAATTTGATTTTTCTTTCTTGCTCACTCTCTCTCTCTCCTCCTCCCCCCTCTGTGTGTGTATGTCTGCTGGGACTAAACATATGGCCTTGAACATATTAAGCACAAACCCTGACGCTGAGCTACATCCTCCTTCCCAGAGCTGTTGCTGCTGGATTGTCTGTTGGTTTCTAATCCTCCCTGGGTTTCAGAACGCCTTTCCTACGTGCAGCTTAGGTGACCGGGAGAAGATGTCTTCATCACCAGGCCAACGGAATCATGGGGATTGTCTGGGTCTTGGATTGGTGACATAGACTGTCAAAGGCAACCAGTTCTTGACATATCTTCACAATGTGACCTATGTTTTTCACTCATACAGAAATACACTTTTGTTTTGTTTCTTAGACAAATACAGTTTCTTTAAGAAAAGTAATTTTCTATATGTTCTAGAAACAAATTCACAGAAGCGCATTTAGGATCTTTTGCATCCTATGATTAAAACTGGCCACAGTCTCACTGTCTGAGTTATGCCCCCGCTTCCAGCAGAGCTGATGCCAAGTGATGCTTCTTGAGTTGCAGCCAGAGAGAGAGAAAAGAACACTGGTGGTCTTGATACACCAAGGACACCTTCTCGCCAAAGGAAGGCCAAATGGCCTCTCACTAGGCTGTGTGAACTGGGTGTCCCAGTAGTCTAATTAGAGGGAAATGGAAGGAGAATTGAGTCATCAAGTTGCATCATTCCAAAGTTGAGTGAACTTTCATCTTAGCAAATGGTTCCATGTTAATGTAGCCAGTGAGACTTAATTTCAAACGTTTTATAAAATTTGACATATCAAATTTGAGTGTCAGCTTGGCCGGCTTTTGCAGGTTTGGTTATGCTTGACAGAAATCTGAAATAGATGAATATATAAAAGTTTTACACATCCCAGTGTTTATGTATTATTTTTTAAAGTTGACATTTAATAACATCTCAGCTTTATTCCTCATCAGGGGCATATTACATATGTCTTTGTTTCTTGGCTTCTTAATAAAAGGAAGCAATCATGTTATAAACTTAAGTAGATTCATGAGGATTAAATATTTTAATGTATGGAATGCACTCAGAAGGTCCTCAGAATCGCTGTAAATACCCAGGATCACGTCTACTCCTATACTTTTACTAGTATTACAAATAAAATTTAGGTTCATGGAGATGTTTTCCGTGTGAAGGCTACAATAGTGCTTGTTGTGTCTCTTCCCTTTCCTGGTCACTGTTAGAGGCTTCGTGGCCAATCTTCGGCCTTCCAAAAGCAAGAGTCCAGGCATCATAATGAGTATTTGGGAGCTTGTTTTTAGTGCGTATTGTGCCCCTAATCCATATCATCCTTTATTCTTTCTTCATAACCTTAACTTAAAAGTTATTGCTCAATTTTATGTGCTTTTTAGAACCATCTTAAGTCCATTAAGGAGCAGAAGCAGTTTTACATGAAAATCCACCTCAATACATGCTCCCTGTTGGCCTGTAGGAAAGACAGCAAGGCTGACTGGAACCTGCTGCCACACACCGGGGGTCTCAGAACTCATTTCCTACAGCTGGTTCTTCCCACTCTACGATTGTTATAGTGTTTGCTCAAGTTCTGTTAAACAAAAATCATCACCCCGGCGTAGAATTGTCTTCATGTTCCTAAAAAGCCGGGGACAATGAGTTCACTTTAGAGGCTTAATATTTGTCTCTTTTAAATTCAGTTTCTAAGTTTCTGATAGTTTGCTTTTCTAGAGAAGGAAAGGCAGGCACTTGTGGCAAAGTGCCCTTTTCTCCTTGTCCAGAGAACAGAGTATGATCTGTGATGACAGCGATATGATTTCTGTTTCCTGATCTTTGTACTCCATTTTCTGGGCCAGCTTTCCACCTAAAGCATTTTGTACTGAGAGAAATGAATCCTTTCCGGGAGAGATTTTGCTGCCTATTAGGATTTTTTAAGTGAGATGAGAAATCACATGATGCATCAGGTGTTGAAATTTGCTACATATAGTCCCTGAGGGGGGAAAAATACCTATCTGTGTACTCAGAGTTCTTACTTTTAAAGCAATTAGCACTTCACAGTAGAAGTTGAGATGAGAGAGAGCGAGAAAGGAAGTGATAACTCCACCTACAGCTTCATCCATATCCATAAGAGTGATTGCTCTCCAATTATAATTTCCTATCAACCAACCTTCAACTTTCATCTATTTTTTCCTTCCAGTTCTATTGCTTTAATATATACTTATAAAGAGAAAAATAGAACCTCTATAGGACTTCTCATTAGTTCATAGTTCTAAGTTTTATTTTACTTTTTAAAATTTTATTTAAAATTATAATTACATCATTCCCTTCCATTTTCTCCATCCAGTCTCTCCCATGTACCCCCTTGCTCTCAAAAAATTGGTGTGTGTGAGTGTGTGTGTGTGTGTGTGTGTGTGTGTCCTGAAGAATGCTGAGAGTGGGAGAAAAAGGTCTTCCTCATGGAGAAGCACTCCCCTCCCCCACCATTGGTTATCTAGTACCCGGTAGCAGGCTTGAGATTATACATATGCAAACAGCATTATGCAGACCAAGCGGATTGAGAGTACTCCATAACTTGTGTTGTTATTGCTTTGACAGTGTCTCTAACTAGCAATGGTCCTCACACTGCCTCCCCTACTGGAATGACGCACTTCCCTGTAATAACAGCTCTCAGGCATATCTTGTGCTCCTATACATTCCGCCATTCAGACGTTACAACATCGGCTTCCATAAAGTGAGTGATTTCACTTTATACTAATTGTTTTGATGCCTACCTGCTTGTTTGGCTATAGCATAACAGTGCAACATTTATTCTTATCATCTTAACATCTGCTGCTTCGTGTGGCCGAGGCCTACCATTTGACAGCAGCATAAAGTTAGATGGTTACAAATGGCTTTTCACAGTACAATGCCCTTTTATAACCCAAACACTAACATTAATTTTTTTTTTTGAGACCGCCAGATGATAATTTTGGAATATAAAAGTTTGAACTGGGGCTGGGAAGATGGCAAGGCGACTGATGTGCACTTGTTCTGGCATAGGACCTAGGTTTGGTTTCCAACATCCACATGGTAGCTTACAACAGTCCTTCATGTCGGTTCTAGCAGATCGAGTGCCCTCTTCTGGCCTCTGCAGGCACCAGGATGTGCACATACAATCACATACAGACAGACAGACAAAGCGCTTACACAGAAAAATAAAAAAATATATATATTTAAAAATAATTTTTTTTTCTTCCGACTAGGCAAGATGGTAAAGGCATTTGGCACCAAGTTTTATAACCTGTTTTGGATTCCCCACATTCTCATGGTGGACAAGGAGGACATGTTCTCACAAGTTGTCCTCCCAATCGGCACACTTGCGCACACTGTCCTCCGATCTGTGAGTCAGCCTAATATGAAATGGCACGCACTGAGTCAGTCCAAATAATGTTAGCAGAGGCATCTGCTGTGTTTTTTAAGCTTTTCCCTTCATATTTGCTAGATTATTAGCCCAGTACTACAGAGGACCCTAGAAGCGAAGTCAGAACTAAACTCTCTAAGAGAGACAGAAAACACTTGAAAAGCAATAGGCGGGCCAAGTTAATCGGGCCGTGTGGCTTGTTTTGAGAAGATCTTCTTACTGCCCCTGATGACTTCTTTAAAAGAGATTGACTCTTTGCAGAACAAAAGTTCAGACTCCTCCACGTAGAATTTCCTTTTTTTCTTAAAATGTGGCATTAAGCTTTAAATTGTTAGAGTAAGCTTAAAAGATTAAAAAAAACAAACAAACAAACAAAAAAAACCTTGTTCAAAAAACATTTCAAAGTGGAACAGAACAAACGGCTATAAAAAGTTTTTCTTCTACCCTTACACAATATCCTTTACATTTTTGTATATCTACCAGAAATACTCTTTATATACACAGGCACTTACTTGCAGTTCAGTGTTTTCAGACAGGGTACTCTGCATCAGTCTATTGCCTAGAGAGGTGGGAGCCAGGACAACAGCTTTCACAGTAAACCAATAACAATATTAACAGCCTTTTCAATGCTCTATTTAAAACGATCTTTTTCTGAGTTTTTTAAATGGGAGGAGATCTTCTACTTTACTTGGCAGCTGTTTTTTTTCTTTTTACTATACAATATATGAACCCCTCAAAATCTATCTATCTATTTATTTATTTATTTATTTATTTATTTATTTATTTATTTATTATTTATTTATTTATATAAAACAGTTTTTTCACTTTGTATCCCAGCTGTAGATCCCTCCTAATCTCATCCTCCCACCCTCATCTCTTCCCATGCCCTTCCCCAGGTCCACTGAAAGGGGAAGGTCTTCCTCCCCTTCCCTCTGATCCCATCAGGTCTTATCAGGAGTGGCTGCATTGTATTCCTCTGTGACCTGGTAAGGCTACTCCACACTCAGGAGGAGGTGATCAAAGAGCAGGCCAATCAGTTCATGTCAGAGACAGTCCCTGTTTCCATTACTAGGTAACCCACTTGGACACTGAGCTGCCATGGGCTATGTCTGTGCAGGGGTTCTAGGTTATCTCCATGCATGGTTCTTGTTTGGAGTATCAGTCTCAGAAAAGACCCCTGGGCCCAGATATTTATTTTGGTTTTGTTGCTCTCCTTGTGGGGTTCCTGTCCCCTCCAGTCTTTCTATCTCCCCTTTCTTTCAGAAGATTCCCTGCACTCTGCCCAAAGTTTGGCTATGAGTCTCAGCATGTGCTTTGATACCTTCATGGCTAGAGTCTTTCAAAGGCCCTCTTTGGTAGGCTCCTGTCCTCTTCCCTGTTTTCTACCTCTTCTGATGTCCATCCTCTTTGCCTTTCTGAGTGAGGATTGATTGTCTTACCCAGGGTCCTCTTTCTTGCTTAGCTTCTTTAGGTGTACAGATTTTAGTATGTTTATCCTATATTTTATTTCTAATATCCACTTACAAGTGAGCATATACCATTTGTGTCTTTCTGCTCCTGGGACACCTCACTCAGGATGATCTTTTTTAGTTCCCACCATTTGCCTGATAATTTCATGATTTCCTTGTTTTTTATTGCTGAGTAGTATTCCATTGTGTAAATGTACCACAATTTCTGTGTCCATTTCTCAGTTGAGGGACATCTGGGTTGTTTCCAGATTATGGCTATTACAAATAAAGTTGCTATGAACATGGTTGAGCAAATGTCCTTGTTGTGTACTTGAACATCTTTTGTATATACGCCTAGGCATGGTATAGCTGGATCTTGAGGAAGTGCTATTCTTGATTGTCTGAGAAAGCACCAGATTGATTTCCAACATGGTTGTACAAATTTACATTCCCACCAGCAATGGTGGAGGGTTCCCCTTTCTCCACAACCTCTCAAGCATGTATTGCCACTTGAGTTTTTGATCTTAACCTTTCTGATGGGTGTAAGGTGAAATCTCAGGGTCGTTTTTATTTTCATTTTCCTGATGGCTAAGGATGTTGAGCATTTCCTTAAGTGTTTCTCTGTTCCTCTATTAAGAATTCTGTTTAGCTCTCTACACCATTTTTAAATTGGATTACTTGATTTGTTGTTGTTTAACTTCTGGAGTTCTTTATATATTCTGTATATTAGCCCTCTGTCATATATAGGGTTGGTGATGATCCTTTCCCAGTCTGTAGGCTGTTGTTTTGTTCTGACAACAGTGTCCTTTGCTTTACAGAAGGTTTTCAATTTCATGAGGTCCCATTTATTGATTATTGATTTTAGAGCCTGTGATTTTGGTGTTCTGTTCAGGAAGTTGTCTCCTGTGCCAATGAATTCAAGGCTTTTCCCCACTTTTTCTTCTAACAGGTTTCGTGTGTCTGGTTTTATGTGTCCAAGTCTTTGATCCACTTGGACCTTAGTTTTGTGCAGGAACCTCTCAAAATTAATAACTATGAACCTTACTCTTTTTCTTCTGAACAACTGATAATTGAGAGAATAGAGATAACATTGATAATTTCTACTAAAATAATATGTCATTTCTTGAAATATTGTCACAAATACCCTTATAGTAAAATTTTATTGTTTCTGTTTTCAGTTTAAACTAGTTTCTATAGATTTGCTTTAGAGCTTATAAAAAAATGCTAGTCTTTGTTCTCTGAATTTTCCAACATGAGACTGTTAAACAAAAGCATACTGTCTGTTCCATCTTCAGCAAGATGGCTAATTCATCTTCAGATTTCCCCCAGTGGCATGTAAATAACAGTGACCTCAAACATCTTTGAAACATTCAATTTTGGCATTTCTTGTACTTTGACTGTAACTTTTATTTGCATTTGCCAAGCAGGGTCAACTTTTTTTGTTATGAGTATTGGCCATAATAATCATCACCAGATTTCTTTTTTTGGTAATCAATGTATATCTACATATATGTATATATATAAATTTATAATATGTATAAAATTTATATAAGTTTATACATCTATATAAACTCTCAATATCTAATTGGCTGCTTGTCTTTTGTTGCCTTCAGTATTATTGATAATTCATAGAATACTGTATCCAGGTAGCCATAATTGTTATCCACACATTTTCCTAGTCAATGGATTATCTGAGAAGTGATTTACTTTAATGCCCAGTTTATGTATCAGTCTGTCTGGATTCAAATTCCAAGTATTTTTTAATATGTATGTAATCTGGGGGTATATATTTGTCATATGAAATGGGTTGAAAATAATACCTATCTCATATGATAGAATGGAGATTAAATACATAAATGCAAATCATGCAGAATACCATCTATTACAGCCAATGTTTGCTATCCTTATATTTGTAATATATTTTGCTCCAAACGTCTTTTCAATTATATAGAATCTGTTTGTTAGTTTACTTAATGGATTGTAAAGATTGCCTCCATCCATGATTATGCAAACCAATAGCTTTTTTAAATTTAACTCTTTATTTATTTCAGCATATTTGTGAAAGTAAGAACTGAACTTTGTAGTTTTCTCCACGTGACTTGTATTGAATATATTAAATAAGCCCTGCCATCCGCTGGTGCCTACCAGGCTGCCTGTATACTTCATTTTTCCTTTACTCTCCATGTGATCCCACTACTTTCTTGCCTGTTACTACCGTTTTCATGATGATAGTATTACAGGAGATTTAATATTTGATAGACTAATCCCATATCAAGATTCCTTTATCAATAGGGTCTTCTTAGTAATTCTCAAATGCTTTAAATTGTCCCTCCAAATGCTATTTACCACACACACACACACATACACATGTATGCAGCATTAAATGATGCTTATCATTAATTTATATATGAATATTTTATGCATATGCAGTGTTCGGGTGCCTGTGCATGTGTGCACAGGTGTGGGTGTGTTTGTGTGCGTGCATGTGGAGGCTAAGGGCCATTAACATCCATCCATAACTTAATAATAAGGACATTAATAGTGATTTTGAGTGACATCCTTGGGAATGCCTTTCACCTCCTTTGAGGCAGAGAGCTAAACTGGCTGGTCCTAAAGCCCCACGGATCCACATGGTCACCTCCATGGTTAAGGTATTGATTACAAATGCAGGCCAGCACCGTGGTTCTGCCCCCCCCCACCTTTTTTTTTTTCATGAGTTCTGAAAACTGAACTCGGGTCTTCGTGTTTACATTGCATGCTCTTCAAAAAAAAAAAAAAAAAAAAGCTATGTCCCAGCTCTACCTCAGTAATTTCTATGCTCCCGTTCATACGTGTGGCCAGGTATTGCTTTTTTAGGACATGCATACTTTGCCTTCTCTTACATTAATCAGGCTTCTTCCTCTTCCCCCTCCTATTCTTCCTTTCCTCTTCTCCACTGTCATCCTTCTCTTTGAAGCAGCTTTGTTTCTGATAACTTTTCAAATAGAAACGTACAGAGGTGAAACAGTGAGGGTCAATGAGGGTGGGTGCGGGGAGAGGCTCCGTGGTGGGCAGGGCTGGCTGGCATTCCACTCTGCCTCACAGTTTTGTCCATCCTTGGAACTTCAAGGTTTAGATAAAGTCAATCGTTTGCTAGCTAACATCGCCAAGGGCAAGCTGGCACGGTGCTGGAATGGCAAGACACTTCAACTACGTGCCAGCTCTAATAGACAGAAGCTGTTGCCTGTTTCTCTTTGTGAAGAAAGATTCTAAAAACAACATTTTTGACAGTAGATTTAATTATTAGATTTGAGTTCAGTTTTGGCTGTTATTTACTAGCTGTCTCTGGCACATCCTAGGCGTTCAGCTAGTAATTACTCAAATGAACCTCTATTGAGTCCTTTTAAGTTCACTGAGCCTGACCATCTGTATCTATAGAATGAAACAGTAATAACAGCTCTGAGCGGTTACTGTGAAGATGAAATGAAATGAGTGCCTTTGCATACAAATGTTTTCTCAGCAACAGAATGCTACAATAATGTAAAGTGTAACCAGAAACTGAAAATTTGGCCATTAAACTGAAAAGTAACCCATTGAACACTTACTGTGCTTCTGTTTCTCTGTTGTTTTGTTTCCCTTTTAATGGTTTAAATTCCTTCAATAGGAAGTGTGCAAGAGAAGCTCCAGCAGCAGGGACTATTCATTGAGCTCTGGGGTAGCACATGGAGTTTGTCTGATACGTGGTAAAATGTGGCCTCAGGGTTTCCTCAGTCCTTCAACCTCACTTTGTATATACATTTTTTTTTTTAAATTTAGTAGTTAGATCAAGTAGCCTATATGGCCATAAAATTTTGTTGACCTGAATTAACATATTTCAGTCTTTGAAATCTTGTAATCTTATCTGCAAGCCAGGTGTGGTGGTGCATGCCTTAATCCCAGCACTTGGGAAGCAGAGGCAGGTGGATTTTTATGAGTTTAAGGACAGCTTGGTCTAGATAGTAAGCTCCAGGCCAGCCAGGTTACATAGTAAGGCTGTCTCAAAAAAAATAAGTTAAGCTAATAATGATTATTCTGATCACTAGCTCTTTGAAACATGATTTTCTTCTCCCCTAAGTTCAAATTTTTGTGTTTATATCTAAGTTGACCAAAGCTAGACCCTATCATTTTGACTTCAAGCTCTTCAAACTGCCAGCATCTGATGCCTAAAATATTTGCAACTAAATTACTGCATGACAACAAATCATGTCTTCTATAATTAATAGTAAATATTAGATAAGCCACTAAGCCACAGTCTTCAATATTTTTGAGGGTTGGTTTTTTAGTTTCTATCTTAAAGAATATGCCACATGTGTGCTCTTTAACTCTCTGTGAACCAATTATGAGATAACTGTCTGTATGTTTATCCATCCATCTCTCTGTCTGTCTGTCTACCAATCTATCTAGATACACATTAAAAGGGAACACGTATATGCCTAGAAAGAGATTAAGACAATTAGTAATTGCAAAAACATATTTATATCAAATATTAGAAAAGTAAAATATGGCAGAAAAGGAAATATTTAAGATGAAAAGTCTAGAGTTCTAATAATAACTACCAGCAAAATAAAATGTTGTGCACCTGCCCCTAGAAGCTTCGTGGATGTGGCTGCTGTCTCACATATGCACCAGTAGGTGGCAGAAGAGAGATTGTGTCTATGCTCATTGTTCTGACCTATAAAAATCCGAATGACTGGCAGCCTAGCATTCCTTGAAAAAGCTAGCCCAGATGCTCACCAGTTGGACACTGCACATACCTGGGGTTGGGCAGATCATTCCTGAGATGACACCTGCCCAGTGCCATAATGCATGAGCGGGGCATAGTCCTCCTGAGACAACCCTAGATACTCAGAGACCCTGGAACCACTTAAGGGAGCAAGTAGATGGTGTCAGAAAAATGAGAGAAATAGAAGAATGTGGGCCACCTGAGACCAGGGTCCTGGTCTGTGCTTCCACCCAGGGATGTGTCTAGGTCCATGGCTCTGCAGCAGCAAGGTTCTGTGACCACCAAAAACTAGGGGACGTCCCTGGTCTGGGCCATCACCCAGGGACATGTTAATGTCTGAAGGCTGTGCAAAACTGGCTCCCACCCTCCCCTGGGCATCATGGAAAAGCTGGCCCTGGGGCAAGAAAGCAGGAGAGCTGGCCCCACCCCTAGCCAGCTGCAGTTCTCAGGAAAGTGGGCATTGCACATTTCAGGAGTTTTGGTTGAGCCAGTTTCCCGAGGATATGATCATGGGAGTCCTGGCCCTACCACTCGCCTCCATGCAGTGGCACAAATGAGGGAAAGGACCCTTCTCCCCCCCCCCCAGACCCTCACAACCTGCAGCAGGCAGGAGACCTGGCCCTGGGTTCATGAGAGTAGGAGAGCTGGCCCTGCCCCTCACCTGCTGCCACACTTAGGAGAGCAGGCCCTGCACCTGGCCTACGCAGCACAGTAGAGCTGGCCCTGAGGGCATGAGTTTGGGAGAGTGGGCCCTGCTCCTAGTTTGCTATGTGGTGACATAGGCAAGGGAGAGGTGGCCATATCTACCCGCCTCCACAGCAGAGGTTGCTGTTGAGCCAGCCCTGAGGACATGAAAGGGGGAGGACAAACAGCAGACTGACCAGCTCAGCTACCTCTCAGGCCCAGATCTGTGGCTTTGAATCGGCCCAACTCAATGTCTGTCCTATCAGTGAACTGCTGTAGTGCATGAAGAGATTGGTCCTACAGATCCAAGGATCTCACCACACAGGGCAACAACAGGATATCCAAGAGGAGTCCCACTGAAGTTCCAGTATTGATCAAATTGCAGAAGCAAGAGGCCTCATACCAGAACAATAGCTTATTGCAGTGAACATTTGCAAGCAAAGATGGATGGACAAAAGGGTATACTGTGGGATACACGTTGACACATTACAGCCTCCACATGAGGTGCTTTCTTTTTCACCATTGCAGGGGAGGTTACAAGGGTAGAGGGTGGGTACAAGTGGGGAGAAAGATGAGTGGGATTGGGGCGCATGATGTGAAATTCACAAAGAACCAATAAAGTCTTTTTAAAAAAGAAGATAAACATTTGTAAAGTAAAAAAAAAAAAAAGAATGTTGCACGTGCTGTATAGGATTCATACTAGTCTATATAGTTTTCAACACTTCACCCCACGCCCCTCAAAACAAAAATAGAAATGGATAACTGTGTAGGCTGATACATACTTTAACCCGTCTCACTCTGATAAGCTTTTATTATCTGGATGCATCCCATGATAGCATATCGTATAGCTAAATTACTGTAAAACTTATTTTGAATAACAATACAACTTACTTTAAAAAAAAAAGAAAAGCTCTATATTGTTTGGTTTTTGCAGGCTGTGTGGCTCAGTGGGTAGAGGGCTTGCTGCTCCACATGAGGCCCTGGGGTTGATCCCCAGCACCATATAACTGGGCAGAGCGGTGCATGTCTGCAATTCAAGCACTTCAGAGAATTCAAAGTCAGTCTCAGCTATAGAGGGGCTTAGAAGCCAGCCTGGAATGGACTACCTGAGATCCCAAAAAGAAAGGGGGAGGGAGAGAAATAGAGAAAGAAGGCGAGAGGGAGAGAGGGAGAGAGAGGGAAAAGGAAAGGAGGGAGAGAGAGAAGAAAGGAGAGAAGGTGAAAGGAAAGAAAGACTTCATCCTAGGTTTAGTTTAGGCTTAGTTTATCCTTCAGTGGGAACATTATCCTACTGAAGGTCATTTTGAGGTCAATGATACTTTTCAATGGTGAAGCCCTTCACAGGCCTCTCTTCTGTTGACAGCTGTCATTTCCTCCTCTTTCTTTCCTTTTCCTCTGACCAGGAAATCACAGGCCAGACTATGGAGCCACGCCTTCACCAGTCAGCCACTGGTGACTCACTCTGAAATTTGGTGAGAAAGGTTGTCATACAAGCCTGGTATTGAGTTCCCAGAAGGTGCTTCTTAGAAACATACAAAGTTTAGGATTTTAGTCTCTGAAAGCAAAGCTCCTGACCCCACACAATCCACCAGCCTGTCCGTCATGGATCAATTTGTCCACCCAGGGTCAAAGGGCTAGGTCCCTGGATAGAGGAATGTGTCCCCTTCTCTGGGAAATCTTGGTCCTCGAACCTTCTAACTGCGAAGCATTTCTCACTTCCTGTCACATAGAGTTCAGACTGTCATGTTTTGGGAGGAAAGCCTCTCCATGGTCTCTACAGGGTGCTTGAAGGGAGTGAAGTTTAGCTATCAAGGACTTCTACCAAGCATACAGGTACTGTACTCTCATAAAGAGAAAATGGGGAGCCAGACCTTTTATGACATGACTTATGTTTGTCGGTCAACCTCGAACTTGTGGATATTTAACTGTCAGAGTATTTCCGAGCACTATTTGAAAACTATGCATCAGAAGACTGTGAAGCACATATTCTCTTTGCAAGCTTTCTTAGCTTATGACACCCCAAAGGTCTAAGATTTCTCACACCGAACAGAAAACTATTCTAATTACCTTTGACTTGAATTCTAATGAAAAGGCAAGCAATTAACAATTAATGTCATTGTGCATAAATTAATTATTAAATGAAAGGGGTTTTTTTGTCAATATTCCAAATACATTGTGGAATAGGATTAACTATTCACTAGTAGAATTGGTAAGTTGTGAATAGACCCTGCAGGCAGTAGTGAATTAAACTGAGGAATTTCCCAAAAAGAAGAGACAATGCCATAAATAACTTTGTGAGTCTTATTAAAAAATATTCTAACGTAAAAAGACGTTGACAAAGATCTAGACTATGCTTGAGAAATCTGACACCTTAACAGTTACAAAATTGGTCATTGCCAGGACAAGGTTTTATGCATTTGCTGCTTATGCTGCATGTTCTTGTGAAAAATAATAATAGTGACAATTTCAAAGGCTTCAATTTATCCAAACTACCATTTGTATAATTCATAAACTAGTTCATTGTGTTTTAAAATAAATTATAACTGTAATTTTCAATAATTAACTTACAGTTATTAGATTCATGAATTGTGTTATTGAATTTTTGCGTTTATGAGTTCTCATGAAATAAAACTTAAAATTGCTTTAAACAGTCTGAACCACTGAGGTTCACAGAGAGCCTGTGCATGCAGAGGACTGGGTTTTGATAAAGGCTTGAATATAATCCAAAACCTGAATGCTGTTCTCAAACCATTTGTACCATTCAATTATTTATAAAACCACCTGGCTTTCGACACATTCAACCACAGACATAATTCATTTACATATCTTCATGCTGGAGCTCTAGCACTAGCCTTATTATAAAAACCTTTTCTATCATTTTATTGTCAAACTACGATATTTAGCATTTTCCTAAGAGTTATATAAATGGTAGTGAATTGGCTAACTTGAAGCTTTAAAAATTACTTCTTGCGAGGGGCAAGGCTGGCTGCTCTTCCACAGGACCAGAATTCAATTCCCAGCCCCCACATGGCAGCTCACAACTGTCCATAACTCCAGTTCGAGGGCATTTGACACTCTCACATAGACATATATACAGATGAAACTCTAATGAACCTAAAAATAATAAAAATAAAATCATTTAAAAATTATGTCTTGCAATAGTTTCTGTGACATTGGCAGGAAAAGTGTGAGACTGTGTTTTAACAGTGGCCAGTTCTGTAAAGTTTTAATGCTATATCTTTAAATTTTAAGGTAAATTTTGTAAATGGCCTTTTAATTATTAAATCCTTTTATATTAATAATTAATTCTCATTAATCTATTGAAGAAAACAGATATATGATGCCAGATCATGCAATGCTGGAAGCTTGCTTTTGATAGAACTGTTAGGTTGTCCATGATCTTGAGCTATGTCTATATTATAACCACTAACTAAAGAACACAGACAAAAACATGCCATTGTATCTACTGTGTGAAAAATAAAATCTCGTAATATCATAGGCATGGAAGTAGCTTATCATTTCACATTTAGCACTTTGTTTGAAACTAACCCATGACCCATTTAAGATCAAAGTTCATGCAACTGGCAAGTAATGGTGGCTTTATTGTGTGTCTCTGACATGTGAAGTACACAAAAAAGGAATTCATAGAGATAAATTGTTTGGCATGAACTAGGCCGGCCTAAGCCTAGAAGACTTTCTCAAATTCAAATGAAGACAAAGAATGAGAGAAATAAATTATTAGAGGTAGCCAATTTTATCCTGCACCACTACCAAAACATAAAAAGGCACACATTCCCAGTTCTTGAACATTTTTATGCCTTTCAGAGCAAGTTTCATGGTATAAGGCCTGCACATTCACTAAATGTGACAGACATTTTTACCAGTGCCTTAAATAGGCCTCTATAGGCAGGCTTAAACCTTAACTATTTTTTCCTGTATTTAGAGAAAGGGAAATAATTTCCAAACAGAAAAAATGTTCCCTGTATGACCAAGTTACGCACACGTGTGTACCTCACAGAAGAACTTGAAAAGCCACTTATCTTCAGATTTCCCTACCTCCTGGCATTCCAGGGCAGGGGATGAATTAGGCAAAACAAAAGGAGATTCTCTTCTCTCTTCCTCACCGCTTCCCAGCAGGAAAAAGAACTTTTCACATGGCCCCCAGAAGCTAAGAAAGAGCTGTCCAGGGAGAAGGGTTGATTGTTGGAAACAGTGGGGTTAGAAAGTGATGCACTTCTGTTTTTTTTCTTTATTAATTACACTTTACTCACTTTGTATCCCCCCTGTGGTTCCCTCCCTCCTCCCATCCCAATCCCTACCTCTCTCCACCCTCTGCATGCATGCCCCTCCCCAAGTCCACTGATAGGGGAGGACTTCTTTTCCTTCCTTCTGATCCTAGTCAATTAGGTTTCATCAGGAGTGGCTGCCTTGTCCTCTTCTGTGGCCTGGTAATACTGCTTCCCCCTCAGGGGGAGGTAATTAAAGAGCAGGCCAATCAGTTCATGTCAGAGACAGTCCTTGTTCCTATCACAATGGAACCCACTTGGATACTGAACTGCCATGGGCTACATCTGTGCAGGGTCTTAGGTTATCTCCATGCATAGTCCTTGGTTGCAATAGCAGTCTCAGGAAAGACCTCTGTGCTCAGATTTTTTGGTTCTGTTGCTCTCCTTATGGAGTTCCTTTCCTCTCCAGATCTTACTGTTTCCCACTTCTTTCCTAAGATTCCCTGCACTCTGCCCAAAAGTTGCCCATAAGTCTCAGCATCTGCATTGATAGTCTGCAGGGCAGAGCCTTTCAGAGGTCCTCTGTGTCAGGCTCCTGACTTGTTCCCTCTTTTCTTCTTCTTCTGATGTCCAGCCTCTTTGCCTTTCTGGGTAGGAATTGAGCATTTTAGCAAGAGTCCTCCCTCTTGATTAGTTTCCCTAGGTGTACAGATTTTAGTAGGTTTATCCTATATTACATGTCTATATGAGTGAGTATATACCGTGTGCATCCCTCTGCTGCTGGGATAGCTCACTCAGGATGATCTTTTCCAGATCCCACCATTTACCTGCAAATTTCATGATTTCCTTGTTTTTTATTGCTGAGTAATATTCCATTGTGTAGATATACCACAATTTGTGCACCCATTCCTCCACTGAGGGGCATCTGGGCTGTTTCCAGCTTCTGGCTATTACAAATAAGGCTGCTGCAAACATGGTCAAGCAAATGTCCTTATTGTGTACTTGAGAATCTTTTGGATATATGCCTAGGAGTGGTATAGGTGGATCTTGAGGAAGTGCTATTCCTAGTTGTCTGAGAAAGCGCCAGATTGCTTTCCAGAGTGGTTGTACAAGTTTACATTCCCACCAGCAGTGGAGGGGGGGTTCCCCTTTCTCCACAACCTCTCCAGCATGTGTTGTCTCTTGAGGTTTTGATCTTAGCCATTCTGATGGGTATAAGGTGAAATCTTAGGGTTGTTTTGATTTGCATTTCCCAAGTGGATCAAAGACCTCAACATAAAACTAGACACATTAAATCGGTTAGAAGAAAAAAATAGGGAAGACCCTTGAACTCATTGGCACAGGAGACAACTTCCTAAACAGAACACCAACAGCACAGGCTCTAAGAGCAACAATTAATAAATGGGACCTCATGAAACTGAAAAGCTTCTGTAAAGCAAAGGATACTGTCCTCAGAACAAAACAACAGTATACAGATTGGGAAAAGATCTTCACCAACCCTATATCTGACAGAGGGCTAATATCCAGTATATATAAAGAACTAAAGAAGTTAAACAACAAAAAAATCAAGTAATCCAATTAAAAATAGGGTACAGAGCTAAACAGAGAATTCTCTTCAGAGGAATATTGAATGGCAGAGAAACACTTAAAGAAATGCACTTCTGGTTTTATGCATAGGTCTTTTCCAAGTAGAAGCCACGGAAAAGCTGCCTGTTTGGGGCATTTGAGTTGTACTGAACACAGACACACACATGGCCTATTCCAGCCTCAGGGACAGTTGAAACAGAAGCTGCATCAGGTGGCCTCTGGCTTGACAGTTTTTGTTCCACCAAGTTTACGTCACCAGTTTAAATCTCCATTGCAACAGTGTCCAGGGGGACCAACGGGAAGGGTTTAGGTCATAAGGGCGGAGCTCTCAGGAACAAATCAGTGACTTTGGGAATAAAAGGGCTTGTGGGGATGGGCTTGTTCTCTCTCCTCTTCTGCTCTGTGAGGGAGAGTATCCCAGTCCAGTGTGCAGCATTCAAGGCACAAGCTAGGAAGTAAACCACCATGTACCCTGCACCAGTGCCTTAATCTTGAAATTGCCAGCTGGCATTGCACGTTATAAATTACATGGTTATATAGAATCTGTTATAGTTATATGAATCAGATCAAATTGGTAAGGCTCCCAAATAATTACCATCCAGCCCTTTATAAGGAACGTTTCCTAGGTCTTAACCTGACCTCTATCCCACAGCCATCTCCAAGGTTAGTAACCCCCTCGACTGCTTAGAGACAAAACTAGTTATAATTACATGAATACAACCCCAGCGCATCCATGACATAATTTTTCCGTAGGCGCTTTCCCCAGGTGTACAAGAGCGGCCTACAGCTTCACCTGTAACACCTCATTCATGTAAGCCTTCTTTTGGTTGGCTGGCACCGTGCTTGCTTAGCCCTCTGTTTCGGGTGCTTCGGTTGCTACTCCCTTCCATACTCTCTCATGCCTGGAGAAGTCCTGTTCCTGAGGCCTAGTCCAAGTCCCCTGTTAGGCCTTGATCACTCACGGAGACATTTCTAGCATCAGTGCGTCCAACTGTGTTTTCCAGCTTACACTCCTCCAAGTACCAGAACCCATGTCATTCATGCTGTCAAGGCATTTATCACACCAGAGTAACATATCTGTACGCTTTCTTCCACTCAGTCATAACTCCATCATTCTGTATCACCATGGCTTGGCACAGTTGCTTGCCATACCATAGGTGAACTACATTTAATGAATTAATTACATTCCTTGGAACTTCTCAGAAGCAGAACCCTGAACACCGATTTTAATGAGAAAATCTTATTTTATTTATTTATTTTGGTATGGCATGCTTATTTTATTTTAATTTTTTATTTATTACAATTTATTCACTTTGTATCCTAGCTGTAGCCTCCTTCCTCATCCCTCCCAATCTTGCCCTCCCTTCCTCTTCTCCTCCCATACCCCTTCCCCAGTCCACTGATAGAGGAGGTCCTCCTCCCCTTTCCTCTGATCTTAACCTATCAGGTCTTATCAGGACTGGCTGCATTTTCTTCCTCTGTGGCCTGCTAAGGCTGATCCCCTCTCAGAGGGAGGTGATCAAAGAGCCAGCCACTGAGTTCATGTCAGAGACAGTCCCTATTTCCCTTACTAGGGAACCCACTTGGACACTGAGCTGCTATGGGTTACATCTGTGCAGGGTTCTAGATTATCTCCATGCATGGTCCTTGGTTATAATATCAGTCTGAGAAAAGACCCCTAGACCCAGATTTTTTGGTTCTGTTGCTCTCCTTGTGGAATTCTTGTTCACTCCAGGTCTTTCTATCTCCCCCTTCTTTCATAAGATTCTCTGTACTCTGCTCAAAGTTTGGCTAGAGTCTCAGCATCTGCTTTAATACCCTGTTGGGTAGAGTCTTTCAGAGGTCCTCTGTGGCAAGCTCCTGTCTTGTTCCTTGTTTTCACCCTCTTCTGATGTCCATACCATTTGCCTTTCCGAATAAAAATTTACATAAAATAACCTTAGAAGATTTCTTTGGAGAAAGTCAGTAAATCCTTTCAATTTTATCTCTTTCTTTTTGTTGTTGTTACAGAAACTTACTTTCTAAGCACGGCTAATCAGCAATTGGATTCCAAAATAATTCTTTTGGTAGTGAAAAGTCAGCAACAAGGTCACATGCTCTGCAAGTGTATGTTGTATTTTCAATAATCTCAGGTGTAGTAAGTCATTGGTAATGTGGGTAGTATTTCCTCAGAGTGAAATGCTACTGAATAATTTTCCCATTATATCAGTGTACACAACATCAAGCCCAACAATATTAAACAAATCCTTCTTTTTTATTTAACTATACTAGAAAGCTTTCAGGGATATATATTATTCATATATAATTTCATCATGGAAGTAGCACGCTGAGGATCCAAACAGAAAGCACTGTTGTTTTAGAGAGCATGGGAATGCTGGCTTCTATTTTACACCGGTTCAGACCTTTTATTGAATGAAATTAATTAATTTTTTTTTGGCTGGGTGTATCATTCAGTGGCAGAGTGCCTGTTTATAATGTTTATAATTTACCCTGGGTTTGGTCGTAATCAGAAATTAATAATAATAATAATAATAACTAAAAGCAAATTAAAATTTACCTTGCCTTGAATGTCACTGTGAAAATGAGCCTGTCTCAGCACTCACCAATGCCATCGGACACTGTCAGATACCCTGCAGTGACGAGGGGACATGACATAGGATGAGTTTTTAGTGGGAGTAAAGGGAAGGACTTGGGCATCCCTTGTTGCTGGGGGAGGGGGACATTTGCTGCTGCTTCTGCTGAGCATCCCTGCCTTTCTTTAGGTACGTTGCCCTTAGGAGGCCCACCCACCTCCCTCTAGGGACTATGCTTCCGGTGCATCTGTCTCTGCAGTTCTTGTACTAGGTCTAGGAGTGACACCCCAGACTGGGACAATCAGGACTTCTGTCACAGCAACTGGTTTGAGGGTTGGCATGTGACTGACTCTTGATCAGCCCATCCAGATTCGATCCTCTAGTGACAAAAGAAGCATGGACCTTGCCAGGGGCTACTATGTTGCCATGGCCTGCCTGAGACCTATGTCATTCCAGGAAAGAAAAATAAGAATTAAGGGATGAAGAATTATTTCAGCTCTGTATACAGGTAAAACTGCCTCTGAGCTTTTCAGTATTCATAATCAATAAATCATTTTTGATTAAACTAAACTGAGCTAAGGTCTGCTGATTTATAACCAAAAATGTTTGTCAATTCTAATTTATAAATAATAATGTGCAGAATTTTAAAAGTTACCTGGAAACAATGTCTTTGAAAATTCCAAAGGAGTTTAAATTAACAGAATAGTAAAAGAAAACATAAAGAGAATTAATTTAGAGATATTAAATACCTCTAAAAGGGATTTGAAGACAGCTTTAAAATTTAACCAAACTACCTTTGGAAAATTCAACTTACTTGAAAATAAGATGTGAGAGAAAATATCGTATTTTCCTATCCAGTTTTAATTTCATAAATTAACGATAGCTTAGTATTTCAAACATGTTCATTAACATTTTGAATATCTAATTAACATTTATGTGAGGATATAATTTTTCTTTACACAATTTAAGAGTTAATTAATTATGATAATTTTCACTATGAAATAGTGTATATGTATGAAAATATATTAGAAACATTGCATGTATAATACAATGCATGAAATAACATATAACAGCAAACAACAGTGGACCTATGCATCTAACCTATTTAAAACATATATTGCTACAATATATATTCAACTTTCCTGTATCTTTACTTAAAATATCTCCTTCTTCCTTCATGTAATTACCACTCAGACAGAATCTTTCATTCTCATATATTGCTTTCTAATCTATTGTATACCTGTGAATGTTTAAACAACAAAGAACACTACCTAAACTTGACGTAAGTGTATATTTCATTTTTTAGTAAAGTTTTACTAATGTGTTAACATTTCAGCAAAGTTATTGCAACAAGTTTAAAAGGCAGACAGACCATTGTAGGCTTTAAAGGAACAAATGAGGTTTAAAATACAATTAAATTAATACACAGATCTATGGGGTTTACTGAGTAACTACAAGGCCCAGAAAACAAATTAAATCTGAAAGAATAATTCCAGTACTAGCACCCACAATATCTCTGAATGTTTAACTTTTCACTGCTTCATTCATTCCTTATGTTTGAACTTCCTCCCAAATACAGTGCTCTCAAACTCCCAAAAGACAGAACATAAGAGATCCCAGTACTAAGAGTGAAAGATAAAGAAGAGCCACAGAAACCAGCTTCAACTAGCGAGTTACGTGGAAGCCAGAGCTTACTCGACTCAATCAAAAGATTTCTGAGCTCTCAATACTGTGTGTGAGAGGCGGTGAGTCAGTTTATGAACAGATGACAAATTAGCAACACACAGCATTATCCTTATCAGTTTTTTCTCACAGGTTATATTTCTAACAACACTAGGGTTAAATGTTTGGGACACTTGCTTGTTGTACACTGGGACAGAGCAGGGCCAGGCATTTTCTGGTGGCTGAACACCTACCTATTGTGTAAGGAACAAGCAACACAACAGCATACACCCCCCACCCCCCCACCTCCCCACCCCCCCCCTGCCCCACTCGACAACAAACAACTCGCCCAAACATTTAACCCTAGTGTTGTTAGAAATATAACC
>NW_026592118.1:14938527-14953500 GCF_907164565.1 Psammomys obesus
AACACACTTTGAGGGTGTGTGACACCTGTGGTTCGGCTAATGTACCCCCCCCACCCCCCACCCCCCCACCCCGCTCTACCCTGCACAGCATTTCAAGGTAATGCATATTAATGTAAATGCTTTCAAAGAACTAACCTGAAGGGTATTAAACACTGCTTTAGTAATGAGCACATATTAAAACAAATAACATATATGAGTTCTCCAAGGAGCTTTGGCTCCTGAAATCAATCTTAAGACTGAAGTATGTCAAGACTGGCAGCTTTTGGAGATCTGGGGGGTACATTAGCCGAACCACAGGTGTCACACACCCTCAAAGTCTGTTACTAATTTGGGGGAGTAATTGAGCCAAGACATGACTAGTGGAATTACAAAGCCACCTAGGAAGCCGACCCAAGGGATGAAGAGACCCAGTGATACTGGCATCTGGTAAGAAAAAGACTTTATCTTTGATTGACCAACTGGCTATTTTTTAAATGCCTTTGAATTTTAAAAAGTGAACTGCTTCCCTGTGTTTTCTTGGAAAGAAATCAAGATAACAGAGTCCTACACAACTGGGAGACACAAAGCGGATGCCCAGTGAGGAGAGGTCACTCCAGGTATACCACTGTGGCTCTGGCAGCAGATACGAAAGAATAATGCTCTGGAGAGAAGGTAGGGACACTCTGCCATCGGCCAGTGGACAGACGAAGGTCCCACCTGGAGGTGGGATCTCTAGCTCTATGCTTTATCTTGCACTGCTCACACCTCTGTCTTCATAGATGGTGATTTCAATTACCCTGAGTCCGCTCTGCATGGGGTCTGTTAGGAGGCGGCCTTGGGGACCATCTATCTTCTCATTCTGTCCTTGAATGTATTTGGAGACATTCTTCAGGACCTTCTCATATGAGTTTCCATGCTGAGAAGATGGTATATGCTGTTAAACAAGCCAAACAGCCTTCAAGATAGGACTGGCCTCAGCTTCTGTGCCTCTGTGTAAAGGTTATTAGAGTTCGAACTGTTTCTTCAAACTGCTGTCTGTCAGTCTCGAAGTTCCTCATCCTCCTCTCGGTGTCTTCTGAACAGGAAATAGAATCTGAGTAACAGGGCCTGCTCCGAGGCTCCGCCGGGAACTTGGTCCGGAAGGACACCTTGTCTCACTGCTGTAGTCTCCCTAAATGAACATCCTCCTAGACTCCAGAGCCTGCTGCCGCCTCAGGACCCCCGCTCTGCCTCCTTGGCCCTGCTACAGCTGTTACCCACCCACCGTATATTTTCTTATATTTTGCTTGTGAGCCTAACCTTTAGTGGCTGAGCCGTCTCTCCAGCCCAGTGAGGGTATATGTTCTTACACTAAGCTTGCCTTTTAAGCTAAATGTTAAGTTTGTGAGAGCAGTTCATTGGAGCAGCTCCTCATTCACATTTGCTGGAGGGGAATGTTCTGTTTCAAGTTCTTCACAGCCTGAGAACCTGGTTTGTGTTGAGTGGTTTCCTCATTATAAGGCTGCACACAAATTGCTAACTTTGTTTCTACATCTTATTTTAAAGGCTCATGAAACACCATTAGTGTATTCTAACATTTTAATATGTTGATAATAGCCACATTTACTCTGATTTTTTCTTTCAAATCTTAAATATTTTATTAAAAGGTATAGGTCTCCTTTTTAAAACTCTACTTTATTTGGGGTGTTTAGGCCTCAACTTCCTTTCCAACCTCCCAACCCAAGGTAGGAGAAAAAAGGTTAGTGGGGAGAGGGGGCGCAGACCCCCTTACCTCTCCCAGCTCTTTAGGGTTCTTTTAGGGCTCTATACCACTCTCAAAAATCTCAACAGCAAACATAGCCAGCAGTCTCATCCAAGTCGCCGCTCCCTGAAGCGTTTCTCTCCCTCTGTCCGCTCCAAACCACCATACCATCCGTCTGTCTGGTCTCTCCAAATTGCTACATGCCACACGCCAACACTGCACACCACGCCACGCCTTCTCCTTCTCAACTCTCGATTTTATATCTTCAGAGTCCTAGACCATGCCCCTCTCCTTGATACATGCGGAAAGCCATTACCAGCTGGCAAAAGCCACACCCTGCACGGGACAATTAACAGGCCCAATTAAAATCTCACACTTGGGATTAAAACAAAAACGTATTTACATAACATAACCAAGTTTACAAAGAAGCCAAAACTTCCTTTACAAAAAGATTAAAAAACAAAAACAAAAGAGCATTAACCTAAAAAGAGCCCCATGGACCACATCAGTCCACCAAAGAGGGTGGATACACAGGCCAGGTTGAGAACCTCCGCTCCACACTGTGTATTCGGAGCATCTACCCCAGAGAGACAGTGTGCTTATCTTACGTGCTCCACGGAAATATTCCTGGCATCGTCACTCGTAATCACAAAGACATTAATAATACACTGTGCATTAGGATACGGCTTTAGCAATGCAATAAAGCTTATTCGGGGGTGTGGCTCAGCGCTTGGATGCTCTCATACACGTGCAGAGGATGTGTGAGGCCTGAGTTTCACCTCTAGCCACAGAAAACAAACTTCACCCCCTCAAATTGTTTGCTGACACACCCAACAACATGAACACCCTACAACATGAGCGAACTTCAAAATATTGTGCGAAGCCAGAGAAGCTAAACACACACCTCAAGAATTTCAGGATTCCGTTTCTATGAAATGTTTTAAAACACCATTGTTCCCCAGCAGATGAAATATCAGGAAGCAACTCATTAATGTTGCATAGTCTCCCACCAATGAATGTGTTGGAAAGTTTGTCACCTGAACACTTTTTAACTTTTTTCTTACAGTGTTAGTAATTTCGTGAGCCACTCTGTCTGGAACTACCAGGCCTTCAGAACAGCGTGTGCCACAGGCACTGTGTATGTGACTCAGTAGATTCAGGAGATTTCCAGATATGCGGCCTGTGTCAGCTGATAGTAATGGGATCTTGGGTTTGTGATTTTATTACACAGGTGTTCTATTTGAGTTAAGTTACATATATTTTAGGTTATACATAAAATACAACATGTATTTTTACTGTAGCTTTAAAAACCCTGTATTGTTTCATGTATTCCTGACAGAAGAGAACTAACATCTTGAAACACTGTTGCTGTTTTGAGACAAGGTCATAAGCCAGGCTGGCCTGGAACTCCCTATGTGGCCTAGGCTCTCCTGGATCTTACAGGTCATCCTCCACGGTGCTAAGATTACAGGAACTGGTCACAATGCTGAGCTAAATTTGGAAGGGTCAGAAGAAGAGGTGAACCATGCCCCACTGATTAGCTCGGGCTCAGATCTTCACACCTTCCTGCCACACCACAGCACACTTACTTCTGGAGCTAGGGCTCACAGGATTCATTCCAAGATGAAACTCTCTCTCTGCACGACTCCAATCAGGTCAGCGCTGGACAACAAAAGCTTTCCTCGAAGTCATTTGTTAACGACTTAAGCAACCACAAATTCAATGCAAACCACATAAATGCCCACTAAATTAAAACATGGCTATTCTTCAAATCAACCGCTATGTAGCTCTGCGCAAAAGACTGACAGTCATGCTTGTGGGAGGCTACACAGAGAGAAGTGTGATGGAGGAGTCCGTGGTATCCAAATGTCTTATTTCTCCAATTTTACTAAAGGCCATGGCCATTCGAACCAATTTCTAGGTTCTCTGAGGCATGGAAGAAGCTTCTGACCATAGTTCTATGGGAAAACATGGTTCTAATTCCACTGTTTTCTGTAGTTAACCAATAGCCTCAGCACATGCATTGAAAAGCCCACCCTTCCCCTCTTTTGATTTGCAGGGCCGGCTGCCATCTACTGACTTTCCATAGATTTGGGAAATCCCTGTGTATAGGGTTTCACTCACGTGGTTCCAATAAATACATCAGTGACTTAAAAGGAATTCTTTTGCCACACTCAGAGCACAGACATTTGATACAGGGTTCTGCAAAGTCCCTGCAGTCAGGAGTTTTGTTTGTTTGTTGTTGTTGTTTTTTTTTTTTTCTGTTTAAAAAGTTTCCTCATCTCTCAGTGAGTTCCTTTACTTTCTTTAAACCTCATAATCCTATAAAATTACATTTCATGCTTGATCTAGTTACTACATGAGAAGAGCTAGTTAGTAGCTCATTCTGTCAGAGGAAAATGCCTCTGTCCTTAAGAGCTGAATTTTCACTAAATATGTTTTTTTCACTTTGAGACTACCTGGTCACTCCCAAGGATCCCTTATAATCACAGTTATAGTTTTGAAATGTTATTTAATTATAACTTTATTATGTTATATTGATATCTGATAATTTCAATACCAGAGGCCTTTGTTGGCCTGATTCTGTTCATCTGTTACTTGTAATCATTTATTTTGTCTTGCTCTCAGTGATTTTTTTTAATTTATTTTTTATTTTTTTATTTAGGTGGTTCAAGACTCCCTAGATGATGAAAATTTTTGAAGTCTGAGTTGGAGGTTTTGCTTTTTTCCCTTCCCTAAGATGCTTTGAGTTCATTTCTACAAGGTGTGTAGAGACAAGGGAAACAAATTTTTAGCTTGAGATCTTTCAAGTGAAATGACAGTGTGATTGGAGCCAGAATTTCTTAAGCCAGAGTTTAAATTTGGCTGAGATAGTTCCCTAGAGGTCTCTACCCTGTGTTAAGATTAAGAGCAATGCATAAAATGTGTGTGTGTGTGTGTGTGTGTGTGTGTGTGTGTGTGTTTTCCTAGTTCATTCTTCTACTGTGTGTTTAGAGATTTGGGGATGGGCCACAGCCTTATGCACAAAGCTCCTATCGTGCCTTGTAAACCTTTTCTACTTTGTCGTGGACAGACACTTTCATAAAGTGTAATTGAGATGAATTACTTTCAACACAGAACTCCAGCGGGGAGTCACCTCGGAAGTTTCTCCGTGCTCCATTTCTATGAATATCTCTGGGCCAGCACTGGAGTGTGCGGACTGATCTGAAAAGCCACACTGAGCAGCTCGGCTCTATCATCCTTCCCATCTGGGGCCTGGGCGTTATCTCCTGTCCCAGAGCCCATGAGCCATCAAAGAGGAAATCCGAGGACTACTGAAAAGGGCAGATGTATTGAAGTGCTGGGTGGGCCAGACGCTCTGTTTTCTGGGGATCCCTGGTTTTACTTCACGTTTAACATATTAAGGACTTCTCTTTATTTTCCACCAGCTCTGCTGAACTAGTGTATTGAAACAGGTTTCTTTCCCAACAGTTAACTCTCTCTCTGTCTGGAATGTGTGTGTGTGTGTGTGTGTGTGTGTGTGTATGTATATACATTGTCACCAGAAGATTATGCAAGAGTATTTTAAACCACAGTATTATAACTGAACAATAGCCAAAACTTAGGCATATTTCTAAAATTGAAATAATTCAAAGCCATATTAATAATGAATGCTGATTTTTGTCTATGATGTATACTCATAAAAGCGAATAGTCCTTTACCACACACAACAACATGGATATTCTCACAGCCATGATCTTTGAGCCAGAGGAGCCAGATATAAAATCAGACACAATGTATAATTCCATTTACATGAAGTTTAAAAACAGGCAAAAGGAAAACAAAAAATAAAAAAGGTCACTGAGAGCACCCTGCTGGAAGACCATGCTTTGGGGAAAAGCGGTTGTTCTTAGGGCTGTGGAGACTTCTGCCCGATGTGTGTGGGTGCAGCTTGCCCAGAGCTGTAAAAATCAGAACAATTATTTACTTCATGAGCATGGGCGTCTTGTCTGTGTCTATGTCTGTGCAGCATGTGCGTGCCCTGGCGCCTGCAGAGGCAAGAGGAGGGCGGCACATCTCCTGGGGCTTGAGTTTCAGCCAGATGTGAGCATCGTGTGGGTGCCAGGAACTGAACTCCGGTTCACCTGGAACAGCAGCCAGTGCTCCCAACCACTGAGCCGTCTCCCCAGCTCAAATGAGTAGGTCACATTTTATACTTACGTTCCTTTTACACGTCACTGATATGTTTGTTTTACACTTTATTCATGTTTAAAACAAACAAACAAGCAAAACACTTAAGAAGTAGCTTCCCCGACTGCCACAATTTACCATGGGTAAAAGCATGACCTTAATCACATCTGTTCCCTTTTTCTCCATCACCCAGTCTGTTGCCCAGACCCATAGGTGCAGGTCCTGATACGTCTCAGCTTCGCTCCCCTCATCTCTTCGAATCACTAGCTCTCACCCTGGTTACAGTCTAGCCCTTCCCTGATATCTACTTTCACTGCTGTATAACGAGGTTGTTTTTTTAGGTGCATACATATGACTACAATAGATACTGGCTTACCATGGCTTTCTGGCCTTACCATTGTTTTCAGAATAAAGACCACAATCTCCTCTGAGAGACAAAGTCGTTCAGGATTGGCCGGTGCCTGCACTAGTAGCTCCATCTGCCTGGCCTGTTTGTCTGTCAGTCAGGAGCTCTCATTTTCCCTTCCACTGACTGAGATTCTTTCCCACACAAAGATTCTTTGGCCTGAGAAATATTTTCTTACTTATTAAGTCAGCTCCTCGTAGATCTTATTGTCAGCTCTGTCCTCAGTTAATCCAATGCTGCCCTCTTTTTTTTTCCTGCCACTTTTTACTTCCCAAGAGCACGGATCAGTTTTGTGAGTCTACAATTGATCACAGTAATTGGTATCTGTCTCTCCCACTGAAAGATAACTTCCACAGGGCAAGAACTGAATTTCCCCTGAGCCTAACATAAGGGTTTTGCAAACCATAGTTGTTTATCATGCGTTAAACTAATGAATGAGTTAATGTTCTTTTATAGCATGTAGAAACTGTGCTGCATATTAGATTAGGTAATTATATATATGCATATATGTATATAATATATATGTATATATGTATATAATTACCCAATCTAATATGTATATATTATATATAATATATTATATATGTATGCATATAATTAAAAACTGGTGAGCGGCCAGAACCCTAACTTTTGGCATCCAGCACGTCACTTAGCCCATTCTGATCACATCACCCCTGACCCTGGGTCTCCCCATCACTGAATATGTGTTCTGAATCTGCTGCTTCAGCCCTCAGCATCCTTCCTGTTTCTTTCTGCCTTTTCTGAGCCTTGAATGTGCAAGCATTGTGCTGCTTCGGGGCCTTTGGACTCTGGTTTCCTGGCCGCACCATTATTCCCACATGCCCACGTGCTCACGCGGCCGTGCACATCAAAAAGTTGCAGTTCCCCCTTCGCTCTTTCAAAGCTTTCCTTGGCCCCTCAGTGAAGAGCAACTTCTTTGCCCTACAAAGTAACCATTTCTGTTTTGCTCTTGCACAGCATTTACACTGGTCTGTACCCTCTCTCCCAGCGTGAGATTCTGAGTCCCACGTGGCCCAGCACAGAACTAGTTTTGTCTGCTGCTCTGAACATGGCGTCTAGTACTTTGATAGGAAGGAGGCACCTGGCCAGTCTAGCTGGGTGGCTGGATGAACATTCACTCTCCTCTTCTGCATGTGACAGTGCAGTCTGCTGGCCTGCACTAACCCAATACCTGCTAGCCACAGGTAGCTGTGGTTGGGATGACTGAAGAATTCAAGTCGTCATTTAAACAGCTGCTGTGGCTAAGCTCTGCCATGAGGGCTGCAGCAGCTATACCGAACCTCATCTGGAGGAAGGTCTGATCAGAGGCCTGCCCGAAATAGGTGGTGGCCCTGTGGCAGACCAGGAACCTTTCGGGCCAGCCTTCCTCTGACTTGGGGCAAGCTTTTAACAATTCTGATTTTCTCTTGTGAAAAGGAGAGGAGAGTGTTTTGCTTCTTCTGGTGGTGGTGGTGTTAGGATTACACGAGGCTAAGGATCTATAGGCCTGTAGCTTGGATGACACTGAGCTCCATGTCAATAATATTAGTCGCGTGTATGAATATGTGTGTTTTATATGTAGCCGGTTGAACTTTGGGAGGATTTGAAGTAATGGAGACCAACAAGCAGTTAGGCCCTTCCTATCTGCTGAAACTATGCTTTGGGGAAAGGAAAAAAAAAAGAAATCTTTTGCAATGAAATGGTCACAGAGGTTCCCCCTTTGGATCCTGCCTTCCGACACCCCTCTCGCAAACTTAGGCAAAGACTACTCTTTCCGATATTACCATTTCTGGGTTTCTTTACCAGCAGGCTTGCATATCCCGGCCTGGGAGGGTAGAGAAAAGCATTGAAACCCGGCAGCCCTGTTCCCTGGGTGCCGCAGGGCTCCTGCCAGCCGTACTGGTTTTTAAAAAAAAAAAAAAAAAAAAAAAAAAAAAACAAAAAAACAACGTGCTTTTGGATGATTTCACTTCCCCGCAGTCCTGCGAGCGGTGGCTCATTACCGCCCGCCTCATCGGCGCTGCCAGCCACTCCTCTGCACGCCTTCCCCTCCCCCACCGCAGGGACAGCGGTCATTCTCGGCACTTAAAAGAAATAAACTCGGACTTCAAAATTCACTGCCCCCGTACCCACCCCAGGAGTCTAAACAGCCACGCGTAACGGCAGAGTCCAGAAAAGCGCGCCTGACGGGTGTCCCCCTTCCACAGTCCCCACGGCCGAGCAGCCCGACCATCGGGCCCCGCGCCACTCCGGGTGGCGATCCCACTGTCACCCAACCTCCCTCTCAGCCCGGCTGCCCAGGAGGCCCCGGGCAGGGGGGCGGCGGCGGCGGGGCCAGGAGGCCCGGCTGGGCAGGGCGCGCGGGGCACCGTCGCGGCGCGGAAGACGAGCGCCGGCCTGGGGGGGCTGCGGGGCTGCGGGGCGCAGCCGGCGCAGACAAAGAACGGCGCGCGCCGGTCCCCGCCGCCCTCGGCCTCCCCGGCGCATCGTCCTCGCCAGCCCGGGGGACGGGGGTGGGGGTGGGGGCACCGCCGTCCCCGGGGCCGCCCGTCGGTCCGCGGCCGCTCGGCGCCCTAGCAGCGCGGCGGCCGGGCAGCCCCGGCCTCCCCGGGCCGTGCGGGGCGTGGGCGGGAGACGCGTGTGCGCCGCGCGCAGCCCGAGGTGCGCACGGAGCCCGAGGGGCGGGGACGGGCGCGGGGGCGGGGGCGCGGCCGGGACACGTGTGGCGCCGGCGGCGGGGGGAGGGAGAGGGGGACGAGGAGGGGGGAGGGAGGAGGGGGCGGCGCCCGGGGCTTTAAGAAGGTGTGGAGGGGGCGGGCGCTTTCCCAGGCCCGGCAGAGGGGCGTCGCGGACACACGGGCGGCGGCGCTGTGGGAGACCCGGCGGGGTGTCCCTGTTCCCCCCCCTCCCCGTCGCTGTCGCTCCCGCGGCTCAAAGTAACTTCGGGAGCCGAGGTCCGTCCTCTCCCCCCCACCCCTCCGCCAACTTCCCCGCGGGCTCGGCCGCCGGGAGGAGCCGCTCGGCTCGGGCCCGCCACCGGCTCGCCTCCCCTGCGCGCGGCTCGTCGCCCGCGGGTGGCTCCAAAACTGAATGAGAGAGCGCGCGGGGCGCGCGGCGACACGGAGCGCGGCGGCATGGAGCGCGGCCGCTGGGCACCGCGGACCCTCGTCCTGGCCGGGCTGCTGCTGGCGGCGCTGAGGGCGCGCGCGGCCGCGGGCTACTACCCGCGCTTCTCGCCCTTCTTCTTCCTGTGCACCCACCACGGGGAGCTGGAAGGGGACGGGGAGCAGGGCGAGGTGCTCATTTCCCTGCACCTTGCGGGCAACCCCACCTACTACGTACCGGGACAGGAATACCACGGTAGGTACCGCGGCATCCCTGCGCGCCGCGGTGGTCCGCGAGCGCGGCTTGCCATCCTCCTCCTCCT
The DNA here is from genome assembly GCF_907164565.1 of Psammomys obesus. NCBI lineage: Eukaryota > Metazoa > Chordata > Mammalia > Rodentia > Muridae > Psammomys > Psammomys obesus. The sequence goes on from NW_026592118.1 coordinate 14,948,251, forward strand.
TCTTCCCAGGGGCCGTCCGGATGGGGGACCCGGACAGCCTCCTGCCTCCGCGGGGTGCGCTGCCCCGGGGAGAGGGCGCAAAGTTAGTGGAGACTGGAGTCCCGAGTTGGGATTTCAGCGGTCCCCTACGACGTCTCGGAATGAACCGGTGCCTGTGTGACGCGCCGGGCAGAGCCCTGGGCACCGTCCGCGCCCCCCCCCCGTCCCCCACCCCCCCACGCAGCCGGCAAACCTGCGCATCGTGGTTTCATAACCCCGGTACTTAGCGGATTTCTGTCCCGGTTCCGGGTCCCCCCTGGTGGGTCCCCAGTGGGCTTGTCACTGGGCTCTGCAGGCCAGCTGCCCGCAGACTGGAGCGCTTTGGTCGGGGGGCTTGCCCGCGCCGCCGGCCGGCTAAAAGTTCCCGCAGCTCGGCCGCCCGGAGTCCTCCCGCGATTTAGCGAGCTTCAGGCAACCCCCGAGAAGCAGAGCGGCTGCTTGCTTTCAGCCCTTTATTCTTCTGCAGGGTCGTTTGAAATATCAGTAACTGATATTGTCTGGGCGACGCTTTACCAGTGACTTGTGTCTACACAGCCTTAATTCCCTGGAAGGGGCTGCAAGCCACTCACCCAAAGCGGAACCCTCTCCAAAAGGATCGTTATGCAGTCCTCCACTGAGCTTAAAAAAAAAAAAAATTAGCTGCGGGAAGAGTAATGTAATGTCGTACCTATATTTTTAAATCGACTGGAATTTGTGGGGGAAAAAAAAAGAAGTTTACTTTTTGTTTTCGTACTGGGACTTCTTAAATAATGATACACACTGTTAAACTGGGAAAGATCTCCCCAAGAGGTTTATACCTGAGGAGGCAGGCACTGTCGTTGAGTGAACTCTGCCACCCGCAGATGCTGTCTACCACAGGCTACAGGTGTTGACAGAGCAGGTCATGTGTGCCTGGCTGGCTCAGCACATTGATTTGCATGTGAAAAATTTACAGGAACACTTGAGTTTTCTGTCAACAAATCCTTCCCTTCTGCCCCCAAATACTTCCTCTGAAGACGTTCATCCTAGATGTTTAAAGCGGTGCTTTAACAACTTTCTTATGGTGTGGTGGCAGCCTTGTCTGTGGAATTGTATAATTAATTTTAGAAAATTAATTTCTATAACTAGCCTCTTTAGTAAAGGGGCTTCTGTGTGCTCCCTTTCTGAGAATTATCTGGTGATCTTTCTGAGATCGCGGAAATCTTTGAAGTGGAAGGAGCAGCCCGCATGATGATAGCCCAGAGCTAACCCCCAGATGGACGGAGACTTGTCTGTTGGTGTGCCCTTAACCGGTTAGCTGTGCCTGTGGTGGGTCGCTGAAGGCAGGCTGGTCTACAAGGTGCCTCTGTCAAGCTGTGAAGAAAGCCTCTGGTGACAAAGAGACTCTCCCTACCGCACAGATCCTTTGTACAGAACCAGTCCAGAAAGCATAAATAAGACTTATGTCTTCTGTGGCTTTTGTTTTTGCTGTAACGTTAGCAGGTGGACCTAATCCTGACTGTAATCACATCACGGAACCTGAAAAGGGTAGAATGTGTTACTTCATGTTGGACATTGTAGGAACAGGTCCCTAGTACCTCTTTTATGCCACCAGAAAAGGTGGAGAGATTTTATTATGTAACTTGAAAGGTCATTATTAGAGAGGGTAATGTCATTTTAAATTCCCGTTAAATAACTGTATCCAAGTTTTAGATCTGGGAACTAGCTACATAACTCCAGGCCTGCAGTAAGTGTTTTTCCTGTGAAATGCTCTACAGGTAGGAGAAATGCTTAATACTGAAGTAATACTTATATATGGCTTTTAAATTTTAAACTTTTGGAAATGGAAAAAAATAGCATCTGTAAAGAATTGACTCACTATAGGAAAACAATATGTTTGCGTTTGACCCGTTTTGATGCACACTGAAAGCAGGTCATTTGGCCAAAAGCTTGCTTAGGCCAGGAAAGCTGTAAAATGTTGGCTGGAGAATTTCTTTCTAACCTTCTAAATCTTTTAAATGCAGCACTTATGTCAGGAAAAAAATGAGTTTGTCTTGGATTTCCACAGAGCCCAGGGATCTGGATGAATGGCATTTGGGTGGAGAGCTGGTAGTTTTTGAGTTTTCCTCCTAAAGCCTGCATTGAGACAGAGCTGGAGTGTAGAACAGGGCCCGTGATAGACCGTTAATGGAGATGTCAGCTGCTGTCCGAGGCTTGGGCTGTGTGACGTATATAATAAAAGTGGTCCAAAATAATGCATTCTTGCCTGAGTTATATTTATTTAAAGGTTTTATGTTGGTTTGAAACAAAGGCAGTAATAGATACTACAGCATTTGAATCAGAATTGTCAAGATTTATAACATTTAAGTAGTAAGTGTTTACTTCTAGCAGCAGCTTATTTAATGAGCTGCTACCTTATAACAAAAAGGTATCTCCTTCCTGTATATTTTAAAATTCCGTTATACGAGACTCTTTATGGCACTGTTAGTCATAGACAAACTGTGATCTCGTCTCACAAATACACCACAATACACGGTTCAGCCAAAAGGTACCACACACTTCACGTTGAATTTGAAAGGTCTCAGAATTAGAATGCTTTTGTTGTCTAGAATTTCTTTTTGCAGGGAATACAAGTCTGAAAATATGCTCAACTTCCCAATGGGATTTCCATACTTCAAATCTGCAAATTTTTTGTTGTTTTTGCTGTTGCTGAAATTTCCTCATGATTGGAAAGAAAATGGGAGTCTAGGTGGTCAGTCATGTAGCCCTTTCTCTTCCCTGCCACGCCCAGTGATGCTCTGTTTCTTCTAGGGACCAGCTCAGTTCTGAGAGATGTGTGAAGGCTGAGTTGAATTCTACACCCTTCTCTCCTGTGGTAATACCTCTTCCTCACACACATAATTATGCATAATTATTATGTGTTTGCAACTCCTCTTCCTGTCATCCATTCAATTAACAGATTATTGTGAATGCTAAATTCTTCCAGCTTTACTTAAAACTTCAGAAAGATAATTTTTCCCCCCTTTTTGCTTAGGAGAGCTAATATCTCTGGGTAACAGATGATAGGCTTTGGGACAGAAAGCCTTTTAAACACCTGTGAGTTCATGTCATCTAAGATCCTGCCCACTGTATAACTGGCTTTACTCAGTCACTACTGTGAAGAAGAGGCCAGGCAATCTACATGAGTCTGCCCCAGTAGATCAGCTTTCAGAAGGCAATTTACCATGATATGTGAAGAGAACAGAATCCCTGTTATTTTGGTGGCAGAAAGCAGAGGAAGTATTCCATTAGCCATGAGGAACAGGCTCAGAAATACTGACTGAAGGAGGAACAATAATAACTTCCAGTAGAATCAAATTGGTGATGAGATAGAAAGGGGGAATTTTATTGCATTTTGCTGATCCAGCATCACTACAGTCGTTTCTTGACTCCACATTTTTACTCCATCATTTTTCACAAGTGATATGATAGGGGGACTGCAGGAGAATCAATTTCCTAATGCATAAACAGACCATTTAGTGTTTAAAAGGATAGAGTACCAAGGCTACCTTGTTGCAATAATTAAAGTTACTATTTTTGTGAGTGTAAGTGCTTGCCATTCAACTGGTTGCTTTTTAAAAACTTCTGTTCAGAGAAAGCACAATGCGGTGGCCTTTCAAATACAGAAATACAATCATCAGACATATTTAGAAAATACACCACAAGCTTAATTCCTTTTAAGGGAACGGTTTTATTATTTGAATGAAAGTAATTTGCAGTTGCTAACATAACTTGTTAATTGGTGCATGGCTATTTTTCCTTATTGTGTTATAGAGTCTGGAATCAGCATATTTAAACTGTTAAACTCATGCATCATATGAATTTCTAAGTGAAATGCACCTGTGTCCTGCACACATATGTTTGTGCAAATTGGGTGTTTTAAGGCTTTCTGCTCCGCTTGTTACATATTTTATCTTACACTCTACAGTGTATCCCAAATTTTTTACTCATGTGATTCATATTTTTTTGGTAATCATATAAACCTTTCTTTGTGTGATTTATATTCTGTGTATTTTAATTCCAATCTTAAGCTAAAAAAAATCCAGGTATTTGGAAAGATAGTCTAAAACATCTCATTTGGGCAGAACTTTGGTTCATTTCATAGCACCTTAGTTCTAGAAATTATTTACTTAGAACAACTATTTTCATTTTTTTGTGAACGCTTATTTTGAATGACTGCTTTATTTAGGTGTTGAAAAATATAGTTGTACCTCTATAGTCACGAACTGCCTTACTCCCATAAAATTTTCTTTTTATCTTTAAAAGAATGGTGGATATTTTTAACAGATTTCTAAAATAACTATTAGTGGGCTCCAAAGTTTTCAACTACTGATTTAGTTAAAACAGTTAAGAGGGAATCTTATTTCTTTTCACGCTCTTGAGTTAGGCCAACTTCAGAGGATCATCTGTAGGCCTCATCGGCTACTTGGGAACGATGGCACATTAGGTCACAATTTTATCCCGATAATCTGCAACGCGATGGTACTTCACCCATTACGTCTTTAATCTTCCCAAGCAGCTACTGAGGTACAGCCCTCTACTTCAGAGAAGCCTCACATCTGAAAATCAAGAATTGGCTGACCAGGACTCGGTGAACATTTGGAACTTAAAAGATTTGTAACATGTCTCGTAGAATCTTGTAAAATTGGGCTTCTGTCCACTCTCAGGAAAAAGAAGAGGGGTGCAGTGAGACTGAGTATGGTGAGGTCACCTTGAGCAGCAGGGAAGGCTAAGGTGCACATCACAATACTGACATAAAGCATACAAAAAAGGAAATGAGTTTGTCAAAACTTTAAGTGGAGAAACTAATCCACCACCACCTGATTTTAGAGTCATTGATGAACTGACAGAACTTAACTACAATTTCAAACCAAAATATAGTTTCAGTCTCATCCATTTTAAGCAGGAAAAAAAAGTTTTCAGAAAGTAAAATTGATTTTTAAATATCAAGGTCCTGCTCAGCAGTTAAGAGTCCGGACTGCTCTTTCAGAGAACACGAGTTCGGTTCCCAGCACCCACATGGTGTGTGTGGGTGGTTGGGTGCTCACAACCACCAGGAACTCCAGATCCAGGGGGATCTGACATTTCTGGGGCCTGAAAGCATCTGCACTTACCCACCCTCACACACCCAGCACCCATACACCCACACACCCAACACCCACACACCCACACACCCAACATCCACACACTCACACACCTACACACCCAACATCC
>NW_026592118.1:14953900-15050467 GCF_907164565.1 Psammomys obesus
CCCCCCCCCCCCCCCCCCCCAGACACAGAATTAAAAAGTAACAGTCCTACATGATTCATTAAAAGAATCCTCTTGTAGGACATTGTCCATGAGGTCCTCTGTCTCTGGGCAGTAACTCGGAGGGCAGTTTTTACTCTAGGTACCCACCATGCCCAGATCATCCAAGGAGGGGTGTCTTGAAAGCAGGCTGCATACTCATTGGGTAATTTTTTTTAAATATATGCCTCTTGAAAACTATACATATTTTTCCTTTAAAATCTGTATCCAGTAGGATTCAACTATAGAAAATAGTTTGAGGGTTACTTACGCTTACAGGAAGCACACGTGTTGACTTGAGGTACGAGGTTCTGCCCAGGAGAACTCTGGTTATCTTTTTTCTTTTTTTCCAAAGGACGTACTTTATTAGCTCCCGTGTTCTACTTCTTTAATGCCAAATCAGCTTTCTTTAGACAAACACAGCTTTATTAAAAAAAAAAAAAAAAAGTTCTATTGATTAAAGGATTCCGTTTAATGTGCTGAGCTGAAGGAGGTTTGGAATAGCACCGATTATGGATGGGGGCAACTGTCCAGAAGCTGAGGGACCTATATGCCATAGAGCTTATCAGTGAGTGCTCTGTGTGCCCCGCCCCCCACCCCTGCTCTGTTGTCCTTTGCCAGCTTTGCCCCGGGTTTCTCTTGCCAGTTTTCATAGGCATATCTTCTTTTCCCCTGTGATAGCCTCCTGTTTTCTCTTTCTTTCTTCTCCTTCATAACTTTTTTTTTTTTTTAAATCTCTTTGTCCTTTTTCCATTCAATTCAAATTTTTCCTTGTGGTTGCTCCTTTTGTGTGAAAGATGTCGTGACATTTACATCACACGTTGTAGTCACCGGCTGTTTGCTGTAACTGAAGTGGGTTAGTGCTAACTTAGAATGTCAAATTTTATATTTTCAGGACACTCAGTTGCCCACTGTGGTGCAATTATTTCAGCTGTAGGTTATTTACCCACAGTGGAAAAGTAGCTCCCTCTTACTATATAATCTTTCAGACTTTTCAAGCCTGTGGTACTTAATCCAGAGAGAACTGCTCTCCTCGCTCTGTCGACCTTCAGAATCAGAAGGATCGGCAGAGAGAGCCTCTAGGGCTGACTTACACCCCGTCTCTATTCCCCATTTCATATGTAGGGGTAAATAGCCGTATTTCAGAATTGCAGTTATTTTAAAAACAGCAAGATACTGACACCCAGTAGGTATTACTGATAGCAATTTTATCATCTGCCACGATTGCCCTACATGATAGGGACAGCGGCAGATAAGAGTTGTTCATCCACGCCCGTCCAATTTTGGTTTGCCAATGTGTAGCACCCCATAAGGGGAATCCCAGATCGAGCACATTTGAGGGCATTTTCTTTCACAAAAGTTGAAAGAATATCTACTCATTACCAAGTATGTAGGATGAGGAAGCGCTTCCCATTCTAAATTAATACGTGGCTTTCCCTCAATTATAAGGGAGCTAATAGTATAGTCCAGCCAAAACTTTTGTTAGCTTAGCCAGTTCCTAACTAAAATCCTACAATTCCTGAATTAATTATCTTTGTAGTTATGGTAACACTCACCAAAAGATATATTTGTTTTAGTGGTGGCCTAGGAGTGACGATAGGATAAAGACACCAGCTTGATGTATTTTATCAAATTCTGTTTTATAACCTTATGTAAAATAATTTTAAAATGTAAACCTGTTTCTACTGAATTATAATACTGATTTTGCTCTAGAGTTGCTAGGTCAAAGGTTGACTGGAAACCCAAGTTCCTAAGAGTCTGGTGGTAAATCGGGAGGGCGGTACAATAAAAAAATACAGCGATCAGGAAGGCACTGGCTTCTCCAGTGTATTCTTGCTTTACTGCGGTTGTGGGGATGACAAGTACCTGTTAGGTTGTGAGGAGTGTGGCATGAGATGGTCTCGGTGGCTGACCCCCTAAGTTCCTGGGTGAAATCTCTAGGGAGTTTCTGATAAAATTGGTGAAGGGAATCTTTAAAACGACCCAACCCGTGATCGACCTCTAGTGGGGTATGAAGGCAGCAACACTGTGGTGCGACCATGTTTTAATAATGGTCAGATGCTCTTATTCCTACCACCTGAAATAATGTTAGATTTCCAGTATCGTAAGAAGTTATTCTTCTTGGATCTGTTGGTTGTGCTTCTTGTATTAAACTTTAAATGGCCTGATCCTGTCATCGAATCACTTTTGGTAACTTCTTGGAACAGTACGCTTTCAGAATATCCCCTAAAATATGCTGTTTCTGCAGGTTTCAGAGATTGTACGCTTTATGTTAATGTCACTTACACTTTGGGAAACTAAGCTCTACCTGACTGCCAGTTTCTGGGATCCCTGCTACACCGTCAGTTTGTGTTGAAGTCTATTCTCTGGCACCCCTGTCTTTCTAAAGTGCAGTGTCATCACATGGGAGTCCTGTTGACATTAAAGCATGGTGGCTGCATGACATGGTTGTAAATGTGCGTTCTGCCCCAACTTTCACCTTGGTTGTTATGGCTGGCTCAGCCTCAAGGCCCGGATCCAAGCCTGTCATTTCTCTAGCTCATTCCACACTGAGAGAGGAAACAGACGTGTCTGCCCAAGTTCAGGAACATGCAGTCCTCCACTTGGTGTGAGTGCTGAGATCTCTCATGGTCAGCTCCCCTTCTTCTCACACTTCCCTTTCCTGAATAAACACTTCCTGTATTTTCATCCTGCAAAACATGATTGATGTCGTGTCCACGGGTCGTGATGGGAACTATAAGGAAATTAGTTGGTCCTCAGTTCCTAGAAAAAAATAAAATAAAAAAGGATTGTGGGGCTAAAGAGAGGGCTCAGCGGTTAAGAGCACATGCTGTGCTTCCAGGGTATGGGAGCTCAGTTTTTATCATGTAACTGCTTAAAACTGAATATAACCCCAGCCCCAGGGGGCGCTAGAGACACTTCTGCTCTCCGCAGGAGCCATACATACTCAGGCATACTGTGTGTGCACATATCCACACACTGGCATACAGACACACAGACACAATTAAAAATAAAATGAATATTAAAAAAAAAGAATGGATTTTTGTTTCCATTCCAGGCACTGATGCTGTCTGGAAAAACAAAGAGCTCAAGAAACTTCTGAATAATTAATAAGCACTAATAATAACAGAACTTAAAGTAACAGTTAATGTGTGTGACACGCCCACCAGAATGTCTTCTGTATATTAGTTCAGGTAATTTTACCATAACATCTTAAGTAGATGCTTGTACTTCTCTGTTATGGATGCAAAACTGAGTCACGGGGGAGTAAGTATTTTGTGTGTGAATTAAATGCTCTATTACTGATTTTAGTCAGTCCTATTATTCTTAGTCCGTCCTGCCCCAGAACCCATACCTTTATGCATTTAGTTTTAGAACTGATGTTTATTTTAAGAAACGGAAATTAACAGAAGTAATTAAAGTCATTTTAAGAAAGAGAAAACAAAGAATCGGAGGCTAATTTTGTTGTTTTAAAGTAAAGTCAGCAAATAAAGAATGTAAAAATCAAACCAGGAAACTGATACCCTGATTAAACAAGACTGGAGTTTCCCAAGTCCACAGTTCCTTGTTTGACAGAAACCATCTTCCAGGTAAAGCACAAGGAAAGATGCCTTCAAAATGTGCTGATTAGAAAATATAAAAATTCAGTATTTGTCTAGATTTATTTTTAACACTTTGAAAGTGTAACTTTTTCATAAGACTTTTGCGTCACCAATGGGATCTGAATATCTGAAAACTATTAAAAATTTAGGTGGAGACAGACACTTGAGATTTTGGTTGACATTTATTTGTGAGATGTTCCTGTCTGGAGGAAGTTCTATTAAGTGCTATTCAATCCGTGAGACCCAGCAGCCTGACAAACGCTGGGGTCTCTGTTGGCAACACAGTTGACTTGGTTCTGCACGGCCAGCCTTTCATTCAAAGTCCAGACCATAGAGTGAAAATAAATCCAGTTAAGGAACATTTGCTCTGTAGTTGACTTTGTGGTTATTTATTTATTTATTTATTCATTTTTTTAATTCACGAACCTCTTTATCCTTGCTTCTGAACTTTTCACCTCCTGACATGAAGGCAGAGCTCAGCTGCAGACTCAGGGCAGTGTGGGGAGAGGCAGAGAGGACCACAGGGCCCTGTGTCTGGTGAGGAGAAGCTGTCCTTTCTTCAGTGCACACCTGTCCTGGTCACCGCTGTTAACACTTCATCCTGAAGTCTGACGTCCGACTCGGACCAAGAGCCATAGATTCTTTTTTATAAGTCAAGTCAAAGGGCCAGATTCTGTCTTGGAGTTCCTCTTGTGGAACACACAGGGTGTCAGAGGGCCTGGGATCCATTCCTGTCTTCCCTAGGAGAGAGAATTGTTACCTCATTCAACTTCAGCCACTCAAAAGCCAGTAATCGCCTTTAAAAAGTGGAAGCGTTCATGTATAGGCATCTTTTCTCATGCCTGACAAACTAGGGCATGCGTCCTGCTGGCATTTTCTGATGATGGCCTGTGCAGCTCAGTCTATGAGCCTCCTGGTATGCAGGGTAGGAAGTCACAGTGACCTAAGACAAGAGTTAATGTCTTTAGATTTTTTTCTTCAAATAAAAATGGCGTATTCCAGACTGCTGACACGCTCTCAGACAGGCAGTTTGTTGTGAACTATTTTAAACGTGGGAAACTCTAGTAAGTGAACATTTAAAATTGGAATCGCTAATGAGTACCCAGAGGGTAGCCGTCTGTATTTGTCGGAAAAAAATACAAACACGGCTGACAGCAAGCCCGTGCTGTTTGTTAAAATGCTTCGGCCCCCAGAGTTGATCTGGCTAGCTTGGTGAGCTCTGCTCATCCCTGCTTGTTCTAGCCCCGGACAACCAGTCATCTGCCAGCGCTTCTATAGCATGGCGAGCCGCATGTTAGCCCCTTCAACATGGAGGAACAGGAAATCGAGCAAGGGGCTGGATCTACTAACGGAGAACTGTCCGGCCAGGTCCACAGACATACACTCACGCGCACACACACACACACACACACACACACACACACACACACACACACACAGTCAAACAAAAAAACCCCCCCCCCCCCAAAAAAAAAAAAAAGCAAAACAAACAAACTCAGAAGGAGCCTATATTATTTTGGCTAATTTATGAATAAATGCTTTCAGTAAGTAAAAAGAATGTGAAAGAGTTACCACCAGAACATAAAGGTTGTAGTATAAGCACCTGAACTTTTCTTGTGAAATTAACCTAACTTAAAATGTTGTGACTTTTATTAGCTACCAAAGCTGTGTGGTTTAGAGAGAGGAAAGGATGCCAGCTTCTGCCGGAAGCACAAGTCGGCTATCTCTAACTAAAACTGTAACAAACAGAAGGCAGATTGCGTTTGGATGGAAGACACAAACCCCACACTTGGGAATCATGGTGTTGTCCCAGAGATCAGATGCATCAGGTACAGATGCTGCTAAGCAGGGCAGACTTCTCACCAGAGCTCAGGGTGAGCTCTCTCCTGCCTTTACTTTCACCTGCCATTGAATTTTCTATTCAGCTACCTAGAACCACACATCCTAATGGCCTCCCTGGGGCAGGAAGGAGATGTCCCCTTGTTGTCTAGCCTAAAGGTAACTCACCTGGCTTTGCAACTTTGTGGTAGTGTCTGGGTCTCCTGACTGTTAACGGTGCAGACTGCCTGTCTAGCTTCTTCCCTGCTTCAAGCTTCTTCACTAGACCACGGGGGGTCTTGCTCTGAAATTCCTCCAAAGGAGTGGAAAAGCCAGAGGAGAGAGTGCCTGTTGCTGCCTTCCATGTCCCTATAAGAAACACACCTCGGTGTTCGATGTCAAAAGGCTTCTCTCAGGACTGAAGCAGAGCTTGTTGCTACGGGCCACCCCTTTTCCTCCCACTTTCTCAGTGGCCTGCGGTCTCACAGACTCAGACCTTCCTCCTGCCTACCTGATTCCACCCAGATTCTCTTCTCTGTTCTCTCTTCAACTACGCCCCCCCCCCCCAGGGCTGTCATCTCTTCTAATGCTTTAAGTGCCATCTACCCACTGTTAACTCCCAAACAGCCGTCTCCTGCTCACTGTTACTGCTGACCTAATGCCTGCGCTTGGCCATTTGCCGGGAGCGTCCTGCACCTTTGCCATGACATCCCTTCACCAGCTCCTTCTGGAGTCTCCCCAACTCTCCAAATGTCAGCTTGCCCTCCAGAGACCTTCAGTCCCCTGATAGTCTGATGCCTCATGTCTGATCCCCCTCTAAGGCTTTCTCGCTGTGTTTTACAACCCTCTGGCTATGCCGCCTCTCACCTGGCCACCACAGCCAGCTCCTTTTCACCCCTTTAGCCTCTGCCTTGTGCTCAGTCATTTGGGTTTCTAGCTGGGACCAGGCTGGTGCTGTTCTTCGATGCATATTACTGGTTTCCCTCAGAAAGCCCCGCTCTTCTTACCCGGCATTTCATTCAGTTTGCCATTTTCACCAACAAAACTGGCAAAATTTGAATAATAAATTATGAGGTAATTTTACCTATATGTTTTCTCCCCCGTCTCATGGAGAAAAAGGTGAAAAGCTCCCTTTCCATGCCGTCACCTTGCTCCTCTCTCTCTTTTCTGACATCCTGTTCTGTCACTTTCCCATCATTCTTCCACCTAAATCAGGAGGCCTTCACTTCTCTAGTAAAGTATGATGGGGCTCTACTGCCTCAGGGTCCTTGCACTTGTAGTTCTCCTGTTGAGGATGCACATCCCAGGTCATCCTCCTGCTTTTGCTCTCTGAAATTCCAGCCGTGGTCAGCTCCAACCGTGGTGAGACCTCTCTGGCCACATTACCGAAAACTGCAGGCCCTCTCTTTCCCAGTGCTCATATTTCCATCAGCTGCCTTATTTCTCTTTGTACAGTGCCAGACATGCCAGTGAACACAAACCATGTGTGTTCTCCTTTAAGACCTATAATTATCTGAAAATGATAATCCTAAAACAATAATTAGAAAGATCCTTTAGGAAGATGGATTTAGGTGTACAGGTCTCAACTTTGGCTGTTTGGATGGATGATGGCAATGTTTCGCAAATGTGAAAATCACATTTCCACTTTCCCACCCTCTGTACTACAAAATTCTCAGGACTTCTGTGAGACTATGCGAGGCTATTTTTAGCAGCTTTGGGGTTGGCTTTACTTTAACTATATGTTCGCATATCCCAAAAGTTCTCATGAGCAATTAATAACTACAATTATTAATAGAAACTGTAATGGGTTTTAAGTTCTTGTTCCCAGAAGCTCATCTGTGCTGTAACCATAAATAAATCTGAAGCACTCCTGATGAATGGGTTAGATAGTTTTTATTTACATTTTCACCTGAATGGGAATAAATAATGAGAGATTACAGACTAAAATAGTTTCAACGGATATGCATCAACCTCAGATAAAACACATAAAAATAAGAACTTAAAAGTTGTACCAAAAATCAATCTTCTAAGAAAAACTTCTTGACTAGAGGTAGTTGAATAAAGTGACTGGCCACTGAGACTAGTACTCTGTGCTTTTGTGGGAGCAAATTAACCCCTCTGGTCCCTCAGCTGTGTGGCTTTGGGCCAATGACCTGTGCCTTCTCTGTTAAATACTTTGCCCATTTTTTTTCATTTAAAAATATTTGATAGTTTCATACATTTCTAGGATGAATTTTAGCTGAGTTCACGACCCACTTTCCGCCCCCCATCCTACTCCCCTGCTGAACTCCTTCTTTCTAACATGTTTCCCGTCAACTTTAACCCCCTACCTTGTGTGTGTGTGAGAATGAGTGAGGAGGGAGTGAATGAGCAAGAGAGCTAGAGTGAGAGGGGGGAGGGAGAGGGGAAGAGGGAGATGGAGAGACACTGAGTTTAATGTGTCTTGTTCAAATGTAGATGGAAGGTTACTGGATCCAGGGCTATACTACTGAGGAAAATGTCACCTCTCCCCAACAGTCATTCCAATAGTCCCTCAGGGAGGAGGGTGGGGCCTGAAGAGCTCCCCTACCATCCTCTTAAGTATTGAATTTAATAACTTGTTGGTAATATTAGTAATCATTTGTAATATTTCCTGGAAGTATTTTCCCAGTTGTCCTTAATGGATTTATTTTTTATATAATCAAAGGAACATGGACTTCTCTTACATGTGTTTGTGCTTTGATGGGATAGCAGATATCTATTGTTCATTCATTGGCGCTGATCTCAGAGTCAAAAGCACAGTGACTCAGCTGAGTTTGCTGTGTCTGTAATGCATCACAGCCTTGTTGTTCTTAGAAGCAGAGATACAGTGCTGTCTTCAGAGCCCTTTACACATTGAAACCATCGAAGAAAACCCCAGGAGAAAAGTGGTAGCAAAAAGATGGTGAAAAGGACACTTGTTTACTGTCTCGTAACACTGAAGGCAGAAACCCTCAGTCTTTACTGGGTTGTAAGAGATTAGTCTGTATTATACAAAGAAGCACCCAAACCAAACAAAGGACAACACAATTTCTTTCTGCAAAAAGGATGTGCTGCCACCCACGCTAGGCTAGCAAGCACACTGGGACAGGAAGTTCACTTAAGTTTTCTTCTAACAGAGGTGGTGACTATGTCTCCCACTGGGGGCCTCCATCTCTGTCTGTTGTTTGGCTATGCGAAGGCAATGAAAGAAATGGGGGGAGGCCAGCGGTTCTTGGTCATCAAACTTTGGGAATGCAGGCGGACCTTTGTATGAACAAAGGTTTACCATGTGGGAGAGGTTAGAAGACTTAAATGCCTTTGCATAAAAGTTTTTCAAGGTGGGGAGGTAAAGGAATCCTGGCCCTTGGCATGCTGGCCACCTTTGATAGAAAAAAAATTTCTTAAATGATGTATGAACTTAAAGAAGGAGGCAGCTCTGTTTGACCTCAGCTGAGCATGGATGTGTTTGGACCTCAGCTTTATTCTGCCCACAAATGTCTAAAAACGGACCACGGGATTTGATCTTAGGGCTGTAAGTAAACTTACGAACCGGTACCTCATCCCCAGGAATGAGGGACACAGCGCTGTGATGACTAGCTGGCCCAGACCCCTTCCTTTCAAGTGGCAACCTCCTGTCCTCCCTCTTTATACGGGAAGAGTCACAGTGAGATGGCGCTAAGTGACGTCATGCCTGTCGTGGTGAGCTCATCCTGGTGTTGTGGTTTTATTTCCGTTTTGTGTCCCTTCTCTCCCACTGACCCTCTTTATTCTATCTGTTAGCCCCCTTTTTATTTCCATGGGTTTGTTTAGTGTCTGCATGACTTAATGAGTTTGCTTAGGGTGGGGTTTATTTTCTGGAGCATGGGCATTTTAGCTGTACGGCTGAAGAAAATGTCTCCCTCTTTCCCGGCTAGCACCAATTGCCAGCAGATCCTCAAGGGGAGTGGGGTCTCTTGGGTACATCCCCCTACACCATGAGGTTGTTGGTGTGATCTCATCTTATGCAAGTCCTGGGCAGATACCATTGCTTCGGCTCTTACATTCTTTCTAAAAATCCATTTCTTTTATATGATGGGTGTTTTAAGAATGTATGAGCACCGCTTGCCTGCAGTACCCATGGAGGCCAGAAGAGGGCAGACGATCCCCTGCCACCTGTCCACCTACAGATGGTTGTGAGCCCGGGAACTGAACTGGGGTCCTTGGAAGAGCAGCCTGTGCTCTTAACCACCAGGCCATCTCTCCAGTCCCTGGCTCTTCTACTCTTTCTGAGATGTTCCCTGAGCCATGAGGGATTGGTAAAGGAGTCACATTTAGGGATGAATTCTTAGCAGTCACTTACTCTCAGCAAGTTCGCGGATGGTGAGTCTCTACACTGAGCAGTGCCCGCTGGAGAGAGAAGAGTCTCTGACCAGAGCTGACGGCAGCTCTAATCTACAGAGGGGAAATGATGCTCAGTAGCTGCCCACAAGGCCGCCGCCTGTATACTGTGAGCAGCAGCCGCTGGCAGTCTGTCTGCCGGAGAGCCGGGTCTTGAAAACCTGATTTTACTTTCGAGCTGAGCAAACATCTGGACCCTCACTGAAGAGAAGTCCTGGTCCGTCTTAGAAGGCCAACGGGTGAAGAACTTTGACGGTGCCATAGAAAGTGTGCATAGAGACGCAGCGGGTGGGCAGGGCCTGGAAGCTTGCAGGCTGCAGGGGCCCCACGGAGCCCCTCACCGCAGTTCCATGGAAGGGCAGGAGTGTGGCCAGATGCTCTTGAAGAAAGGAGAGCAGAGCTCTAGTTACAGCAGGGGAGGCCTGCGAAAAGACATGGCTTTGTCTGTGGTCCAGGCGTGTTAGCAGTCCCCTAACTGCGAGGGACGGCCGTGGTAGATGCTCAGTGGATGCTGTCACCAGAGCACTGCCAACAAGGGTGGCCTTGGGACTCTGAGGGAGGGAACTGGGCTTGGTTTGCTGTGTGTGAAGACAGTCGGGGCAGTTTTGGGGTGGCATGCAGGTTCCCATGGAAAGGTTCTGGATTCGGTTGTCGTATCATTTTCCTTAGGGGAAGGATGTGTAAGTTGCTAGCAGATGACCAGTTAGAAATGGGTAGGCTTCTTGTGTTCATTTAATGCCTGCGTTTGGGAAGTACAGGATGCCAAGGAGTCTGGTTTCTGGTACTTTTACAGTTGCCAGTACTTTTCCAGTACACTTGCTTTGAGTCCTGGCTATTCGGCTTGATAGTGTAAATTACAACCCTTACATCCTAGCCATTCCGTTAGATGGTCAAAAACACCACAGTGCTTTTTTTAAATGTGTATTTTATGCCTTTAGTTTTACACTGAGAGAAAAAATTAATTTTTTTGTAAGTTCTAAATGTGAGATTTGAAGTTGATAGGAATAATTCAAGTTCTAGAAAAGAACAAAGAACATGGCTTGGATAAATTCTCATTATACCCTTATTTAAACAGTTCAGAATTTTAATTTAGGGGTATAAAATAAAATCTTTTCCAAATATTGAACACTGTTGACACAAATGCTCTAGATTTTCTGATTTAATTGAAACAAAGGACTTTGCTGTGTCAGCAGAAAAGAGAAAAAAAAGACCCGAGGATTGCACAGATCCCAGCAGCTAATCATAGAAATACACGAATAAATTGGTTATCACTACTGATACTGACATTAATTTTCTATGCTCAATGGCCTATTTAGAATAGACTCCTAGATTCTATGATACAAAGGTCCAAGGACCAAAATACATCACACAGTCTTAAAAAAAATACAAAATAATGGTTTTATTATATTGTTTCCATTGGGAAACCATGGTTTTACGAGTATGATGCCATAATACTCTGGCTTATTTATTCAAATTGTCATTTTAAAAGGCCACACAATAATATATCTTCTACCATGTATGTTGATGAAATTGCTCAGGGCAACCATTTCCTTCTTGAGGACAAAGGCACTTCATTTGTTTTGAGTTCTGAGTTCTTTGCGGCATGTATTAAGATGTAGTGATACATTCCCTTTCTTTGATGTACTTGTGCCATGGATGGATTATGAGCCCCACTTAAAAAATCTGCATCATTTTGATTTTAAAATACGTGTCATAATGTTTGAAAAATATCGGCTCCAAAAAGCAAAGGTTCTTTGGGCCTGAGTTTAGCACAGGGACTTCCCATGACAATGTTTGGAGCAATATTTCTTTACATAATATAATGTTTTGCGGTTTTTCAGTATTGTTTTTTTTGTTTTGTTTTTAATTTTATTTATGTATTTATTTATTACATTTTGTTCACTTTGTATCCCCGCTGCAGCCTCCTCCCCTGTCTCCTCCCAGTTCCACCCACCCTGCATCTCCTCCCCCTCTGCCCTTTCCCTGGTCCCCTGATAGGGGAGGTCCTCCTCCCCTTCTATCTGACCCTAGCTTATCAGGGCTCATCAAGGCTGGCTGCATCATCTTCCTCTGTGGCCTGGCAAGGCTGCATCCCCCAGGGGGAGATGATCAAAGAGACGGTCACTGAGTTCATGTCAGAGACAGTTCTTGTACCCCTTACTAGAGAACCCACTTGGAAAATGAGCAGCCAATGGGCTTCCTCTGGACAGGGGGCTTAGGTTATCTCCATGAATGGTCCTTGGTTGGAGCATTGGTCCCTGCAGACCCCCTGGGCCCAGGTATTTTGGCTCTGTTGTTCTCCTTATGGAGTTCCTGTCCCCTCCAGGTCTTTCTACCTCCCTCTTCTTCCATAAGGATTCCAGCACTCTGCCCAAAGTTTGGCTATGAACCTCAGCACCTGCTTTAATACCCTGCTGGGTAGAGTCTTTCAGAGGCCCTCTGTGGAAGGCTCCTGTCCTGTTCCCTGTTTTCTCCCTCTTCCCATGTCTATCCTGTTTGCCTTCCTGAATGAGGATTGATCATCTTCTCCAGGGTCCTCCTTGTTGTTTAGCTTCTTTAGGGCTATAGTTTTATGGAAATTGCTTCATTTGCTGCTCATAAACGTGTAAGGTGACACCGATATCTGTGTACCTGTGTGTGTGAGGTGTGCATCTGTGTGTGTGTGTGTGTGCATTTGTGTACAAACATGAATAGGGTATGGAGGAGAGTGGTCGGCACATAGAGCCTGTGGCCAGTTGTGAAGGGGAAGGGGCAGGAATGCTACCCAATAGTTTAGATAAAGGACGTAACAGGGACCCGGGAATGGGAAGGAGGAGAGGTCAGTGCCGGGACAGGAAAGGATCTCCTGTTGCAGGGGTTGCAGGGGCTGCTCCTCGGAGCCAGCTGTGAATGATGGGTAGTTAACAGTATTAGGAAACCACCCGAAATAATCCGAAATGAAAAAGGATTTCGGGAAGAAGAAGCCTAGGCTCAGAAAAGAGAAAGAACTTTCTTTACTAGCACTTTTAGAGGCTTTCAGACTGACTTATTTCTTGAGGGCTTTGCTAGGCAGAAAGCCCTGTCCACCCATGAATGGGATACTCAGAAATTAAACACTACTGTCCCGAAAGGGTAGCTAAGATTTAACTTCATGTTTCCTCCTTCTGGACATGCTGCTAAGTATTTGTATGTGCGTATGTATTGTCATTTAATTTTCACAACTCTCTGAGATGATGGTGGTGGCGGTATGTGTGTGTGATGTATGGGTGTGTGCATGTTCTTGTGTGTGGACATGCAGATGGAGGCCAGAGAACATTGGTGTCTTCCCTTATTGCGCTCCACTTCCATCTTGAGATAGGTTTTCTTACTACACTGGGAGATGAACCTAAGGCTTACAGATTTCACTACATCATCTAGCCAGTGGGTCCTGGGTGTCCTATCTCTACTCTTGTGGCACTGAGGTCATGGGCACTTGTCACTGTACTCAGCATGGGTCCTGGGGATGCTTGGGTTCTCCTTCTTGAGCAGCGACGTATTACCCACTGAGCCATCTCCTGTGTCCAAGATGATGCTCTGATACTGTTGTCCTACACAGAACAGAGCTTAAAGAAGCAGCTCTCCCAAGGTCATGGTGCTGATAAGCAGCTAAGCAAAACTCAAAATAGAGGAGCCTGGGCTGGCCATCCTCAGATCCTTTGGTATTTTTGCCCCAAACAAACTGCATTTCTTTGCCTTTGAGCTTCTAAGACTGCCATTTCTGCTATACATGAGTCATCTGGTAAACCACTCATTTTCTTTTCTTTCTTTCTTTCTTTCTTTCTTTCTTTCTTTCTTTCTTTCTTTCTTTCTTTCTTTCCTTCCTTTTTTTGGTCTCTTTTTGCTATTGTTTGTTTGTTTATTAGCTGCCACAAAATATAAATAATTGAAGATTATTTTTTCAGAGGACCTGAGTACATCGGCCTTTTGATTTCTGAGCTCCAAGTTAGCTGTTCCATGGCTAAAACTAACAAAGAACAGCATCTTTCTGGGATGGTCAGACAACCAAAGCTTTTCAAAGTTGGTTTTGAGTTCCTTAGAAGTTGAAAAAAAGAAAAAAAAAGACTTTGATGGGAAAAGCTTGAGTGTTTTCATTAGGACCTCAAAGAGTAGTTGTGCTGTCTTCTCTCACAGTTACTAAGAAGGCTGAAGCCTAAGAGGGGCCTGTTTTCTGACTTGTGTTTTAAACCTCTGTCCATTATCACCTACTGAACAAACACAGTCTACAGTCCCATATGAAGAGCATCAGCTGTGCTGGCAATTTCCACATTCCTCTCTGGACACATCTCCAGAGCCTGCCCACTGAGCATAAGGGCTTTTTTGGCAATTCTTGAAGAGTAAAATCAACTTGTATATAGAGACAATACCTGAATGCAGTCTTCTTTTTTGTCTATATCGGCCTTGACATTTCTACTCTTCAGAAAACACTTGCAATACATTTTTTTTTCTGTATCTAAAGAAGGATTTGGGATCCTGACAAGAGCATTAAGCATTGCACAGCCTCCTTCATGCCAGATATGTACACGCGCACACAGAGATATGCATTAGTAAATGAAGATATCAAACCAACGTAGACTCCAGTTTTATCTCCTTCGCAGTCACACTAATCTGGCTTTTGGAAACAGATTTATACTGAGAGGGTTCTGTTATCCATTTATTGATTTACTTCTTCATGCTTCAAATGTCTTTACATTATAACCAAAGTGGAGGTGGGAACCCAGAAAATAATAAGATAAATAAAAGACACACTATGCTAGATTAGGAAAACAAAGCTAAAAAAACCCAAAGACATAGCAGGCCGGGTATAGGTACTGGCAGAGGTGGAGCTCTGCAGAGCCGCACTCCCAAGCTGACTTTTGAGTGGACCTGTGGGAGTTGAGGGGCTTTGTACTTGGTCCTGACAGGGTGGGACAGTATGTCTGGAGGGGTTCACAGAAAAAAGAAAAGAAAATAGAATGGTAGAGTTAATGATAATTTTGTCAGTTTCCCCATGGACTGATAGAGAACCTTCAGAAAGATTTTGAGCCAACAGAGAGACACTGATTTTTTTTTTCTTTTGGTTTGCTGAATTGAAAATGAATAACTGGTGTATTTGTGTGTATGTGCGTGTGTGTGTGTGTGTGTGTGTGTGTGTGTGTGTGTGTGTATGTGTGTGTGTGTGTATGTGTGTGTGTGTGGGTGTTGGTCAAGAACAGAAGCAGGAAGTCCAGCTAGGAAGCCGATAAAAGGATGCTGTTGGCAAATGATGAAAAGTCAGACCAGAGTGGTGTCACCACTTTGGTGTTGAAGATAAGATGTAAGCAAAGAGTGTGTGTGCCATGCCGTCCCTCACGCACAGACATGCACGTCGGGAGAGGCTGCTCGCAAGAATGCTGACTTGTGGAATGTAGCCGAGTTGTCATTTATCACCGTGAAAATCTTCCGGGAAAAGAGGTGCAAATGGGTTATCAGGAGCTAAAGTTGAGGGAACTGTTGAGCACATTCGATAAAAATTCTGCCTGCAGCTCTCACAGCTTTTCTTTGACACAGTTCAAGCCCTATGCCAAGCCTAGAAAAGATCTGCAAAGTCTCAGCAAGGTGGTCGGGGCTGTGTTCTGTTGGTGACCAGGAACTACATGAGTGCTATGAAATGGCAGTTCAGCATGGCCGGGTCTTGGGGGGAAAGAATGCTGGTTGAGTGGAAGGGCAATGCTGGCCACTTCATGTGCATTGTCACGCCTTACTGAGTACCTGTGTGGGCCCTGTGAGAAGGGCGTTTTTCTACCCACTGAAGAGGTCAGGGCTGTAAAGAGCGTCAGCTCTGGGTAGGCTCCGTCCGCGGGGGCAGAGTGAGGAGCTGGGCGTCAGCAGCTCTCCCAGCTCTCATACTTAATTTTCCCTGTGACACATTGTGTTCATCCTGGGCAGGTGAGGGGAACAAACTTGGAAGACTCAGGGTCACACGGGGCGTCTGAGCCTGAAGACACAGGTTGGCTCTGGAGGAGGCTGTCCTCCTGCTTCCAGCACCGGGGACAACTGGGCCCTGTGTTACCATCCTTGAGGCCGCCCCTAATGCTCTTTTGAAATCCTCTGTTAAGGTATTTGTTGTGCTTTCCTGAGGATTTTCTGCAGATTTAATGTCTCACACAGGCATATGACCATTATTTAGCCAACAATCCAGGAAGACGTGAAATCTAAAAAAATCCCCATTAAAAACATCCAAATGCATGTAAGCCTGATGCAGGTGCGCATGCATGTGAGGACAGTGTCAGGGACATTTGGAGGGTCGGACCCCCAAATGGGGATATGTAGAAGACACAACAAGGTCCTGCTGTTCAGTGTGGGGTGGGGGGAGGGAGGGAGGGAGAGACACATTGAGATTCAGTTCAGACAGACCGACTAGATCAAGTAATTTAAGCTCCCTGGGAGTATCCCTACTTTCTTTATATTACAATCATGCAATGAAGCTTAATTAGACATATAGTGCTGTTTCCTGAATGTTACGCATAAAACAAAAGCCATCTGCTACTGTTATTGAGGTACCCTCCTTAGAATTAGGTAACAATTTACTATAGTTGAAAATCAGAGAACATACTTTTCTAGTTTCAGTCCCATGAGGAAGTGTTATAACACCATCCTTTTTTTTTTTCCAGCAAACTATAGAGGTAACCCGTTTTTGTGTGATTTGATTTTGGTCTAGGAGGCTTAATGCCTCCTTCTGCTAACCGAGGCCTACTCCTGGAAGCTTCTGGCTTCTGTACAATCTAATGTAGGCCTGGAATGTTTTCAGCCTCTGAGACTCACTGCTGAATAAACTCATCATTTCTTGTTCTTACTGAGCTCTGGGCTGGATGGTTTAGCTCAGCTGTTCTGGCTCAAACTCCTTTCCCAGTTTCAATCTGGTTTTTCTCTCAGCTCCTGAATTGCTCTGCTTGGCCTCAAACTAATTCCAGCAATCTGCACTAATCACCTGACTCCTTCTCATTCTCAGGTTCATTCAGTCTTCACCCGAGTTCTCTCTCTACAATCTGTCTCTCTACTACTGTCCCAGGGAAAATGCCTCCTCTCTCTCTGTATTGCCTCTTAAGTAGCTTCCTTTTCCTCTCTCTTTTTGTGAGAGTTGGGCATAGCCTATTCAGTCAAATCTTTCTCTGATTCATCACATTATCTGCCACTCAGTGGACATCACTTTCAAACATAGGTGTTTCCTTCTACAAGCTTTCTTTGCCTTCATTGTTTAGGATTAAAGGCATGTACCAACCACCACGCCTGGACCTAAGCCTTTCCTTACCTTATACTTGCTCTATACCAGCTCGCCTCTGTCTCCTGGATTAAAGCTGTGTTCGTATACCAGCCAGATCACACAGACCTATAAGGTCTTTGGATGTCATCTCTTGCCAGAAAAAGACATGTTCTGAATTAAAATTCCTCTACAGCAAACTCTCTCTCTGTCTCTGTCTCTGTCTCTCTCTCTCTCTCTCTCTCTCTCTCTCTCTCTCTATATATATATATATATATATATAAAGCGAGTAACTTGTTTTCCTTTAAAAGTTCATTCCTTCCTGTAGTTCTGAGACCAGTTGAAAAGTTTTTTCTCCCCTAAGGCAGATTTTAGGTAGTTCTTGCTGTAGTTTTTGTGAAGAACGTTTGCTGATGAGAAGGGCATAGTGGGCACAAGAGAGCGCTCACCTCCCGGTGACCTTTGCAGCGCGTGTCCTTTATCCTCCCTGTAGCTTCTGCTCAGTGTCCTCCTGCTTTGTACTGCGAGTCTTAGCTGCGTCTTACCCAGGCTCATCCTGCTGAAATACGAAAGGATAACTTTCTCTTTGACTTAGAGAATCCCAAGACACCAAAGCATCCGTTCAGACCTCACCCTACCTTCCTCTTTGTTTTCCTTGAATTGTCATTTTTAAGCACACACTGTGGAGTTGCCAGCATGTCCCCTTCTAAAACTCCAGTGGTCCAATTCTTTTTTTAAATTTAATTTTATTTATATATTTATTTATTACAATTTATTCAATTTGTATCCCCGCTGCAGCCCCCATCCTTGTCTGCGTTCAGTTCCACCCACCCTCCCTCTTCTCCCCCTATGCCCCTTCCCTAGTCCTCTGACAGGGGAGGACCTCCTCCCCTTCTATCTGACCCTAGCTTATCAGGTCTCATCAAGGCTGGATGCATCATCTTCCTCTGTGGCCTGGCAAGGCTGCACGCCGGTGGGAGCTAGAAAAGATCATTCTTTGCTATACAACAGACCATCCTTAACCTAGCCACCTCCTTTTCAAGGCTACATTGACATCTCAGAAGTTTTAAGCCTTTTAAAGCCATGGATAACAGCCTCTGTGGAGGGATGTAAACATGGCGTCTTTATGGTTACAATGTACTTTCATATCTTCTTAACTATACTACTACTGAAGGATTGTAGTTGATCTGTATGATTTGTAATTTAAAAGTTTGAAATCTAGCTCCAAAGAGAGATTCACTCAAAATACATGTATTTAACCACACCCAGAAAGCTGCTTTAAGCAAGCACTTCTGTGTCATGTTGACTGGAACATGTTTTGTTTGTTTGTTGTTGTTTTTCTGGTCAGATTCTGAAAGGTGGTTTTAATCCTGGCCTGTTCTTTCTTCTATGAGAGAGCAACACTGTTTCTTTACATTCCTTGAGCACTTCTTTCATTTAAATCAGTTTTACATTGGGGAAGCTGTGCTTGACAGCATCTGATGATTCTTACAAGCTCAGCAAATAGATCTGATTTGCAAGTGATCACATGCAATGTAGCGCCTCACGGTCCCTGAGGAATATAGATATAGGTGGTAGGTAGTGGATGAACTAACCTGAGCCAACCCTGAACAATCCCAAACCCAGTGCAGGATCCACAATGTAAGAAGTATTCTAAAAAGTGCACAAACTCAAAACAAAGGAAAGGAAACCTTTAGGTGCCAGAGAGAGGGGAAGAGCTGAAGGATGCGGTAGTTGCAAAGAATGGTAGCTAGCATGGCCCGCTAGTGTACTTGGAGCCGGAGAATTTTCATTCCTGGGCTGAAGTTTCAGGCTCCTGTGCTCAAAATGCAGATCTGAGCTCTTAGCACAAGGCATGAAGCAGGGAGGGTGCTTTCTTGCTTCTGCATGCAAATCAGAAAATTTCTACCTTTTATATTTTCTTGCTATATGGAAGTAGGACTCTTCTTTGTTCTTAGACAGGAAAAAAAAAATATTCACCTAAGACAGAGGCTACATTGTTACATGTAGGGGCCTGACTAAGCCTGGTTGTTGCTAGAAACTTCAGCTAAAAAAAAGCAGCAACAGTAACACTCCCCTGCATCTAGCCTGAATCCCAGAAGAAAGAGTGTAGCAAAGAAGATACATGCCACAGTCAAAAGGAAGAGAGCAGAGCGCTTTCTAGAATCGGAGGACTTCTGGAGTCCCCCAGAATTATCACAGAATTAAGTCAGCTAGTTTGTGTGAGGGTTAATGTGGATGTCAGGTTGGCAGTTTCTGGAATCAGTCAGAAGACAGCCCACTGGGGATGTCTGTGAAGGAGCTCCCAGGCTAGGTTTACTGAGGTGGGAGGACTCAGGCTAAAATGTTTGCAGTCGAGGACCATGGCATGCAGGCCACGCTGTGCAGAAAAGGAGGAAGCTAGTTGGACATTGGCCACCACCACTCCCTCCTTCCTGACTGTGGACGCAAGCAACCAGCCACATTGTGAGCTTGTCTTCTCCAACGCCATGAACTGTGCTATAAACTCTAGGACAAAATCAGCCTTGCTTCCTTAAGTTAATTTTGTCAAAGCAATGAAGACAAGAATTAGTACAGTACAGACTCACCATGAAGCATCAAGTCGGAGCCATTCTTCCACCCCTGGAGGAAATAATTTTGAATTAGGAAGAGATTTGGTTAGATGCTCAGTTTAACTCTAGAGAATGAATTCTAACAGATTCTCATAGCACCTACTGTATTGAGATGTCTCATGGTGGTGCCATAGGGGCACAAGAGCTTTTGAGCTAGTAAACATTTTGTAGGCCTTTGAAATCTTCTGTGTTAAAATTAATTAAAACGAAGCTTAGAACAATTGGCTGTGTTTCTCAGGGCCTCAGCTAGGGATACATAAGACTGGTATCCAGGCCTCTCGCCAAATAGTTACTTGTTTAACATCGAAAGAATTAATAAGCCATTGAGAAAGTATAAGCAGTTGACTCCATTTGTATCTATGTTTGTGGTATACCAAATGCCGGAGCTGAGCTCCTGGTTGATGTTGTTTTCTGTTTTTCATGAGAAGGTGATAGATCTGTCATAGCCAATCCCTTGACAGCATTTGTAGTTGGAGAAAGTTTATTAATCTTTTATATATATATATATATATATATATATATATATATATATATATATATATATATACAGTACATCTCCAAAACCAATAATCAAAGGAAGGTCAGGCATAGTGGCACACACCAACAGCCTGTAGAAGCCGAGGCAGGAAAATTGCTCCAGTTCAGTCCAGCTCAGACCCTCTAGTAAGACCTGGTCTCAATAGACAAGAAAACCTACCGAACACAAACCAAAAGAATCAGAGTTGCTAAAGTGCTTCAATTCCCTGTTCTGACATCCTGAAAAGCAACATGAAGGACTGGACTTAGGTGCTCGGTGGTTCTTGTCTCTGTTTGTTTTTCTCACTCTGTGGTCCAGGGTGGCTCAGAATGCATAATGGCCCTCCTGCCTCAGTGTCCTAGTTTCATTCCAGGTGCTGTGATAAAGCACCCTGGTGAAAGGAAGTTAAGGGGGAAAGGGGTTATTTTAGCTCAGAGTTGCAGGTCTGTCATTGCAGGGAAGCTAAGCCATCAGGAGCCTGAAGCATCTGGTCACACCCACGCCTGGAACAGAGGGAGCGAGGGAATTTATGCCTGTGCTCAGACTCCTTTTTCCACTCTGATAGAGTTCAGGAGCTCCTAGCCTAGGGAATGATGCCATCCATAGTGAGAAGCTCTTTCCATGGTAATTAATTTAATAGGTATAATCATAGATGCCCATGTGTCATCTTGCTCTAGACAGTCCTTCATTAAGACTCCCTTCCCGGGTGACTCTAAGACTGTCAAGTGGGCAATTAAAACACCCCAGAGCCAAGACTGGGCCTGTGCCACAACACCTTCCCTTCACTGATTGCTTTTACATTTATTTTCTTCCTCAAATTTCATCATAGAGCATAAAAACAAAATCAATGGTATTGAACAAACTCTAAAAAGCAATAAATATCAGCAACATTCAACAACATTATTGTCCTGAGGATGAACTTGACACAAGTCACAATGAAAACATTGATTACTTAAAACTATCTTCATTTATGACTGTAAGTCCATTAGACTTTTAAAATAATGTTTCATTAATTCTTTGAGAATTTCACCTATGCATTCAGTTTATTTCGACCATATCCACCCCATCCCTTAATCATTCTAGGTCCGCTCTCCACCTCCACCCTCTCCGAACTTCATATTCTCTTTAAAGACAGTAACTCACTGAGTCCTTTACTCACGTGTGTGCGGCCATCTACCCGAGTGAGCTTGACCTACCAGAGAATATACACCTAGATGAAGCTGGCTCTCTCCCCTGAAGCCATCACTTGTGAGGAGTTCTTCAGTTAGGCATGGAGATTCATGAGCCCCTCCATGACAGAATGCTGACCGGCTTAATGTAAACCCTTGTGCAGACCCCCCCGCCCCCCGCCCCCCAGCTGCTGTATTTTACAAGTGCAGCGTTCCTGTTGAGACTTGCTTTGTAGGCTTCATACATACATATATATATATATACATATAAAATAGATCTTTAAACTTAGAGACTTTAAAGTCAAGAAGGCCTAAAAATAGAAACTTCGGAGAGCTGAATCACAGGAACAAAAAAGTAATAAAGGTTATATTTACATAGCAAAGGGTTTGATATAATAAGAGAAGATGTAATAAAAGTTGAGGCACTAAGAATGAATACCAGCCTGAGGGAGAAGCCCTGACCCTGTGGGCTCCTATAGGAGAAATAGAGGTGACTTGATTTCCATTTATCCAAGCACTTCTTATTAAGGCTCTGATCTACACATACCTGCAGCATCTGATGTCATTGTTTCATAAAGATAAGGGAATTACAAGACTTAAAATGTACACAGCATTCTTTTTTCTTAAAAAAAAAAAACAAAAAAACAACACACCCATCTACTTTCTAAAATAGCATTCCTAATGTCTAATTTTACTTAGAATTTAATGGCAACATATTGATGTTTATGTTATTTGCAATGGCTAAAAATGGTTGGTATTTTGTGCTAATTCACTGAAATGACCAGACACTCATTCATCACATGCGAGGAAGAAGAATAAGAATGACCTGGAACATAGCCCTGTCACTATTAGTGTAGAGAGGAGAAGTTTTTGTTTTATGGATAGACATTCAAAGGCATTTCTTTTGCTGCTCTGTCCTCTGTATTTAGTGTTCGGCTCTATGATGTATGGCTGATGCCCAGAAGTTTTGCATTTGTACGCTGGTGCCTCAGTGCCAGGCACTGCAACTTCTTACGATCCGGTGAGCTCACATGCTTTAGAGAAAAGCTACGTCTGTCCTGGCAGCTGTAAAATCCTGTAAGCAGATGTAAACAGCAGAAAACCATCCCACACCACCGTGAAGACCGTGGAGTGAAGAGCAAGGCACCGGCAGCTTCTCAGCCTGGGAAGGTCCCCAGATGGTGTGTCCTCATTGCATCGGCACATGGTAGAAGCTAGCTGACCAGGGTTTCTTTCACGTGGGCAATAATCCTATTCATGAGAGCTAGGAGAGAAAAGGCATATAGAAGAGTAAATCTGTGAATGTTTTAAAAAAAACGGCCTCAGAGAAATCTTTCATATTTATGCAAATGCTTGAGCTTTTAAAATAAATGCTAAACACTTTCAGGCATCAGGCAAATATGTGATTTTACCATCGTCTCTATCAAATTATTGAAAGGCATTTCCCACCACCAGAAGAAAAATATGGAACTACTGAAATGTGGTACTATCAGAATTCTTGCAAAGTACTAACATTAAATATTAAACATTTAAATGAGGAAACACTGATTAATTCATAGTATTCTGGGCAGCTTATAAATATTTAATACTCATAGTTTGCCTTGATTGGATATTATTTAGCCAAAACCACGGTCACTGTAGAACTATTCCGTTATTTTAAATTACAAGCCCACTTTATAAAATGATTTTATGGCAGATATTATTCTGAACTCCACACTACTTTGGGTTAATCGTTTTATTTGCTAGGACAGAATGAGAAATTATCAACAATACCCGTGAAACATTTTGAACCCTATTTGTTGCAATAGTTGAGGGTTAAGGCTCCATCATTTTAATGAAGTGAAAGCACCTTCGTGTTAAGTTGGCCCTGGTTTTAGTTTGGGGTAGCCTGTTACTTATCCAGTGGGTGTTATTTAATACCAATATGTACATGGTCCTAAAGAAACAGTGACATCAAAATAGGTGATCGGAGTCATGTTGCCACTCCTCTGAAGGTCCATTGGATATAGAGGCGGAATAAATAATCTCACAGTTATTTTCTCATTTATGGTCAGTGCTAAGCCTGGTGCAAGACTAAGATATTTAGTGACTTTTTTTTTTAAACATGGTTGATGGGTTGGGAAGAAAAATATCCTGGAAGAAGACATATTAAGATGTTTCTTGCAGGCAGAGTGACTAATGGTCAGAAACAGGAAATACTCTCTGGGCAGAAAGGATCACATCGGGCTTTGTGGCCTGTCATTCTGAAGGAGCTAAGTGTTAAGCTGAATCAGATTTGAAGTCAAAACGACATTTCAGATGAGAGGTGGTATTCTCCCTGCAGTGGGATTAGCCTTAGCCCTTGGAAAGTGTCTGAGAAGGCCAGATAAAGGGTGGTGTAACCTCATCGTAAAAACAGACCAAGGGCTCATCATCAGGAGACATCCTTGACAAAGCACCCTTCCATGATTGTTTTGTCAAGGGTGGGAGTCCTGAAGGACTTTCTCAGGTCAATCTATTTTTGTCCTCTAGTGCTTTCCTCTCGTTTTGTAGAGGTCCCTTACCACCCTGGATCCTAATATTTGACAGGGTAATCCAACGGTTCTTTCTGTTCGTGGCTTGTCTTCTTTCTCTGAGCGTATGCAAAATTCTTTATTTTGAGGATGAACTGGAGGCAGTGAAGAGTAGAATCACAAGGCTGGCCACCATTTTAAAACAAAAAACTGAAGTCAAATTCCCGGGGTCCACGATTGTTGTCTTCTCAGGAAACAATGATTGCAGACCCGGAAAAGATGAGTTAGGAGCCAAACAGGTCAGACTTAGCATTTCCAAGGGAAACAGGCATAGGGACATTTCTTTTCTGTTCTTATAAATTAAATCTTAATTTTTTATACTAATTACAGTTTATTCACTTTGTATCCCAGCCGTAGTCCCCTCCCTGTTTCCCTCCCAAACCCACCCTCTCTCCCTCATCTCCTCCCATGCCCCTCCCCAAGTCCATTGATAGGGGATGTTCTCCTCTCCTTCCATCTGATCCTAGACTATCAGGTCTCATCAGGACTGGCTGCATTGTCTTCCTCTGTGGCCTGGTAAGGCTGTTCCCCCCCTCAGGGGGAGGTAATCAAAGAGCCAGCCACTGAGTTCATGTCAGTCCCTGTTCCCATTACTAGGGAACCCACTTGGACACTGAGCTGCCATAGGCTACATCTGTGCAGGGATTCTAGGTTATATCCATGAATGGTCCTTGGTTGGAGTATCAGTCTTATAAAAGATCCCTGTTCCTAGATATTTTGGTTCTGTTGCTCTCCTTATGGAGCTCCTGTCCTTTCCAGGTCTTACTATCTCCCCCTTCTTTCATATGATTCCCTGCACTCTGCCCAAAGTTTGGTTATGAGTCTCAACGTCTCTCTGATATACTACTGGATAGAGTCTTTCAGATTTCTAACATGCAAAGCATTTGTGCTATTGGGGTCTTGGAGGTTTATTCTCTCACATCAGAGTCTGAAAAACTCTGGAATTGAGTTGCTGTTCAGCCTCTGTTTCTTGCCACCATGGAAGCCATCACACCTCATGATCTAGGAGCCTGTGATTCTGTCTCTGATGGGGTTCCTTCAGTCATGAATCCATCTTTAAGAGCCAGAGGTATAGCTGCAGCACGCCTGACTACCTGAGCCCTCGTGTCCCCCACTAATGTCCTTCACACTCTTTCCTTTTTAGCCTGGATTGGGGTCATCAACAGTGAGAAGGAAGGGGGTTCTCCATTAGGTGTGCTGTAATCCAGTGCAATATGGCATATACACAACTGAATGTGTCCTCTATTTGAACTAACTTGACTGATTCTGCGTTTCTGGGTCTTCAAGCCTGTGGCAGATGAGCAGCTGCAGTATGTCTCCCTGGCAGAATACTGCAAGAGCAGACTTCTTCATTTGCCATCCGGTCTAAGAGGCCCCTGCAACTCTGCAGCAGAATGAGCTGTTATTATGGGTTACTAGTTTATTTATTAGTGAAAAATGCAGCTGCCACCACTCCTATATGGCCACCAGCATACAAGCCCACAGTTTCCTGTAGTAAGTTCTTAGAGGCAGTTGGTCCATCCTGGGAGTTCAAGGCCTGTGCAACCACAGGTCCCATTGTAGCCCCTAAATCTTCAGGGGTATGTTTTGGCCAGTGTGTGGAACTCAAGTCTTAAGGCAGTCTAAGTAGGTCCAATATTATCTTATGATCTAAAGTGACTCTAAATTCAAGACAACTGTCTATAAGGGTTAAAGGGAAACTAGTAATGCCCACTGTATTACTTAAAGCCTTTTAGAATTCCTTCGTCTTTAGTTCTGGCTTATATAGTTACTTCTCAGGAGGATTTTCTCTTCAAATTTACATACTCGACTCCAGTGTAGTTTCAAGAAGGTCTCCTTTAATTCCCATTGTCATGCCTCTTGCCCTTCATTGAGCAGAGCTTTGCATTGCAACCTTTGCAGTACACCAGGCTGGTGATGAGTTTGGAAGTTTGCTTCTAACTCCGGGCTGATAGCACAGGTTTAATCCAAGTTGTGCCTGTGTGCCCCATTTAATCTCTAACTCACTCACTACCCCCTTTACAACCCATTATGGCAAAGTTAAACCTTCCTTCTTTCTACCCAGACAGGAACTTCTTTCAAACAGGGAAAATTAGGTTCACATTCATGTGCTGTTTTAAGATTTTTGAGTTGAATTTCTAACATGAACTCAATGGCTGGCTCTTTGACCCCCCTCCCCCGAGGGAGGAGCAGCCTTGCTAGGCCACAGAGGTGGATATTGCAGCCAGTCCTGAAGAGACCTGATAAGCTAGGGTCAAATGGAAGGGGAGGAGGTCCTCCCCTAGAAAGGGGCAGGGAGGAGATGAGGGAGGGATGGTGGGATTGGGAGGGAATGAGGGATGTGACTACGGCTGGGATACAAAATAAATAACCTGGGATTAATATAAAAAATTATTATAAAAAGATTTTTGAGTCAAGATTTTGTTGTGTGCCCAAGGCTGGCTTGGGACTCACTGTGTAGTCTAGGCTGGCTGGAATTTATGAACCCCTTGTCTTCTGTCTTCCAAATGCTGGGGTCACAGGCACGTGGCACCATGCCCTACCTTGCTCTTCTTACTCTGTCATATATCACATACTGTGATCACGTTAGGAGAAAGTCACTGTGGTCAGTGAGTTATGTTAAAGGTGCAGTTGTTACACAGTGAAACCAAGAGTGCAAGTGTGTTTGATGTTTTATTCCTCAAATAACTCCACTTATATTAATGTAAATTAAGGCACAAAGTAGTGGTTCTCCAACAGGAATTACTCGTAAAACCTATGAAACATGCAGATTCCTTGGGTCTTTTTACCTGTCACTCCCACTTCTTGCCTAGAAATTCTGTTTTCTTAGATCAGTGATAAGGCTGAAAATCAGTAGTATCTAAATCTCCTTGGTGGGCCTTCTGGAGTAGACTTTGAGGATCATGGACTTAAGAGATGTATCCTTCATTATACTAAGTGAAACATTTCAGGCACAGAAAGATGAAGATTGCTCAGTCTTACGTATGGGTGAGGTATCGCAGGGCCAGGGAGGAAGTACTAGATAAAGAGTCCAGAGTCACATAGAGGTGTTCTTTCCTGGCCGCGTGCTGCCCTCCAAAACTGTGATGCTATCAAGACTTCGCTTTGATTATAACATCTTAGTTCTAAGAGATTGTGCACCCTCCCTTTTAAAGTTGATGTGTGTTTTAACAACTTTTTCACACAGCATGTTTTGATAATGTTCTTTCCTCTTCCCTAACTCTTCCCAGATACTTCCTACCTCCCTACGCACACATACTTCTCTCTGTCTCTCTCAACAACAAAAATAAATAAATAAAAAGATTTTAAAAACATCAAGACAAAGAAAATGGTGCTCCAAAACCATGGAGTTCATTTTGTTTTAGCCAACTACTCCTTGACATGGGACATGCCATGGAGTGTACCGATATACCCCACGATGGAGAAAACTCATTTCCCGTTCGCATGAGGTATTAATTGCAAATAGGTTCTTTGCTTCCAAGCCAAGTAGTAGATGAACCTCTTACATATACACCTTGAGTAAATGAAATATTATATTCAACTTTGGAGAAAATTGCTGGATGATGGTATTTCAGGTGTTTTCATAAAAAAATGAAACTTTTTAATTGAATGAGCAGGTATCACATTATAATTGAAATTTTTAAATCAGTTTCAATACATGAGAACTAATTTTCATGTGGCTATGTAAAGGTAGAGACTGATTCTGAATGAAATCAGTAACAGGGGATTGGAATATGTAGGTAACTATAGAAAAAGAAACAGTTTTAGGTAGAAGTTTGACTTATGAATTTGAATGAAGAGGGGATGATCCCCAGATTCTTAAAAGAAATCTCCGATTCCCCTTTGGTTAGCCTTCATGGCATGCCCGGCAGTCTTAGTCACTGTTCTGTTGCTGTGAAGTGACCCGTGGCCAAGGCAACTCTTACAACAGAGGCTTAGTCCATTATCATCATGCGGTTGTTGGTCCAGGTGGGCAGGACAAGGTAGCATGCAGGCCAGCGCTAGAACAGTAGATGAAAGCTACATCCTGATCTGTAGGCAGCAGGAAGAAAGGCTCCGGCTTGGCAGAGGTTGTTGAAACCGAAAAGCCTACTCTGAGTGACATGCTTACTGCAACAGGGCCATAACTTCTAATCCTTCTAATCCTTCTAATCCTTTCAAATAGTGCCACTCTATAGTGACTAAGCATTCAAAGCCCTGCGGAGGGCATTCTTATTCAAACCACCACACTGTCTTAATGAGTTATAGGTTATGTAAAATGCTTTCACTACCATTTAAAGGAAAGAAGGGCTGGGACTTCTAGCCATATGAAATATAGTAGGAGCTTCACTATGTCTGTATTTCTTTCTTTCTCTTTTTCTTTCTTCCTTTCAGTGTCATAAAAGTTCTCTGAAGGTAACAGTTGTCTTTATTGTGTGGGATGGTATGTCTTGACATATTAGTGTAGTTTGAGCCTGATGGCAGAGGGACAGGAGTTCAAGAAAAGTGCCCATCAGTATAGGAAGAGGTGGGCCACTAATGCTCATTGAGTAGAAGCCTACTTCAGGTCTTCCTTGGCCTCTGAGGAGGGAGGTTATTCATTAGCAATGCACTCTCTTTGCTTGATTGAATCCAGAATATTCTTCATGTGTTAAATAATAGGTTGAGTGCATCCTAAGGGAAACGTGCCCACGGTTGAGATCCTAGACATTTGCTTCATTACCAAAACCAACTAGAAACTTCAGTTTCTGGTCTCATTTCTGGTCCATTCATCAGTGACCCCTCCAGTGATCAGAAGATATATTTTACTGAGTCTGGAAGCAATTGTTTTCATTAACAATTTGGTTACCAAAGGGAAAAACTGGTTTTCAAAAATGAGAGTTCATTCCTTGGGAGATTTCTAGACTAGCCCTTGAACTTTGTAGAATGCTGTAAGGACTGAGAAATTAGGCGAAAGAAATGTGAAAATCAGATCTGATGAATGAACAGTGATCATTAGGAGTTGACATAGTAGCACTCTATTCTCAAATATGTGCTTTCATTGATGGCCTTTGATAACCCCACTTTAATTAATAATTGAAAGTCCTGTTCAATGGTAGTTTTAAAGTTTGATAACAGATTGAACATAAAACACACCAGAAGATAATCTGAAACAGTTAAGGATTGTTTTCTTTTTATCTAATTATTAAATCATTGTATTCCCAACTTTGCAGAGGAGGAAAGTAAAATTTAAAGAGGTCATGGCATTCTAGATGACATAGCCAACAGAATGTGCAGCTGGGTCTTGAAGCATTCCTGTTTTCTATGTAGTCTCTTCTCTGCTTTAGCAATTAATGAGTAACACAGGGAAAATCAAGATCATTCTTTTTCATATTTCTTTTCTTTTGAGTGGCTTTCTACAAAGTTGACCTTCAAATGTTTAGCTGATGTAGTTATTACACATGAAATGACGTATACAGTTTTTTTTTCTTTTTTAAAAATATTTTATTATTATTATTAATTACACTTTATTCATTTTGTACCCCCCCCATAAGTCCCTCCCTCCTCCCCTCCCAATCCCACCCTTCCTCCCCTTTCTGCATGCATGCCCCTCTCCAAGCCCACCGTGCAACAATTAATATACGTTTTTTTTTAAAAACTTTGGATTCTATTGCTATAAAGAGTTTTCTTCTTGCTCTTTTAATTTTATTATTGTCATATGTTGCTCACTCCTTAAAATGCTTTTTAACGACTACCTGACAGATCCTCAAGTGGGTACACAATAACCTGTGTAAACTTTCAACATTCAACATTTAGGTTTTCTAGTTTCTCATTTTTTATAAATAGTCTGGAGGTTATAGTATTGGGCCTAAGTCTCAGGCTGAGCTTTGTTTTCTTAGGAAACATTTCTAGAAGTGTAATTACTAGATAAAAAAACATGAATATTTTAAAACTCTTGGTTCTACCATCTGTCAGGGTTCTTGATTGTGTTTATCCCCATGCTCCAACTTCATGGTTTGTTTTGTGTATGCGTATGCATGTATGTATGCGTGTGTGTGAGTGTGTGTGTGTGTGTGTGTGTGTGTGTGTGTGTGTGTGTGTGTGGTGTGATTACCTACTGGGTTTTCTTTAATTATTAGCAAGATTTCGTCATGTTTATTGGGCATGCAAATATATTTTTATTTTATTTCAAAATTAATGTAGAGCTGTAAAATTATTCACCATTTTGTTTGGAAGTTAAAACTTTGTGAAGATGTCATTTTAGCTCATAAAAATTGTGAATAGTTATGAGATAATCTTTCTCTTCACAATTACCTTTTTAAAGTATATGTGGTATGTGGTTGACAAGGCTGTATTTCATTTCCTCACACTGCTCTAAAGAGAGTGAGGTGATGTCTGAGTCTTGACATGCTTTTTTATAAACAGTTTCTATTGCATCTAAAAATATTATATTGGAAGACAGCATTTAAACAGGTGAAGTAACAGGCATATTGTTCAATTATGACTGGGAATTCCTACTTATATTTTCTTTATATAGAATAATTAGACTGCTTTTGAAGAGATTTTACTTTTTGAGAAATAAAAATGTGAAATTCAGGGAGGATTACACATAAAACATTTACAACTGGCTTCTAGTTCATGGAAATGTTTTTTGCTATTATGGCTAACTTTTAGGCTTTAAAAATATCTTAATTTTTGAAAGCATGGGAGGCATAAACTATGAGGGGTTTTAAGAACTTTGAGAACCGCTCTTTCTTCCTAATGAAGCTTTTGTTTGAAGGTGGTGTTTTTTTTTTTATTTTAATGATCAGAATTAAACGTTAAAGAAAGGTTATTTGTCCGTGAATAAAACCCATCAAACTAGAAATATCACTCTAGAAGGTGATGAATTTTAATATGACAACAAAGAATTCATTCACAGGACTGAGGCCTGTGGGACGAAGTGGGAGATGCACCGCTCTTTGCCAACTATCTCTCCATGTGCCTCCATCCTGAGCCTGATTGCTGAGCAGCAGTTGGGGAACTGGCAGACTGTGCTATGTTTTATGTAATGTGGACAAATAACCTACAGTTCTGAGCCCATTAGTACCGGAGCATTTTAGCATATTTGTTTTAATCCCTATGTTAGGATTCTGGCCTCCAGCTGCTATAAGCATCGCATGATTCTTTCCTCTTTGGGAAATACATTTGCCAGAGTATTCTCTGTAGCTCAGAGTGCTCGGACCTTTACTTGGGGCTTTAGCTGTTCTTATTCTTTGTTCTCCATTTAGAGGTCTACTAAATACAGTTTTTACCAGTTACTTTTTATAACTGTTTCCATGAGGTAAAGCCATGAATGAGTCTAACAGTTCTTATAGAAAAGAACCGTGGAGATATATAGGCCTTTATGTCCTCAAAAACAAATGCAGCAATACCAATGTACAGTGCCTGGGACAGACAATGGAAATGGTGGGAGGCTCACAGACCAGAAGGTATGAACCCCATCTAAAGGCATGTGCTTGAAAATACACTCAAGCACTGTGCTTGACCATGAAATATGTTCACAGACCACATAGGACTGGTCGGCCTGTTTAGGATCTCTCTTAAACTGAAAATAAATTGACCTTATCAGTAAAGTTAGTATGAATAGAGATAAAAGATAAAGTTTCCTGACTTCCAATTGATTAATTATTTCTTGACTGCTTCCTTCTGCCACACATTTTTTCATCTTTGAAAATATAGTTTTTATATGCTATACATTGATTGTGGTTTTCCTACTTCTACTCCTCCCAGGTCCTCCCTGTCCAGATCCACCCCTTTTCTGTCTTCCAAAACAAACAGACTTTTAAGGATAAAAATAAAATAAGAATATAAGAAGATAAAACAAAATCAAGCACACCATGATAGGATAAATCAAATAGAAAGAAAAGAGCCCAAGAAAAGGCACAAGAAACAGGTATAGATGCAGAGACTCACTGCTAGGGTATTAACGAATCCCATAAAAAGAAACACAAAACTGCAAGTCATAAAACACGCAGAAAAGATCTAAGGGTAAAAAAGGAGATGAACAATAAAGAACAGTAAAGAATGAGAGAAACAGATAAAAGGAAAGAAAGAAAAAAAAGAATAAAAAGAAGGAAAGAAAAGAAAAGAATAAAAAGAGAAAACCCTAATAGATGTATATATTTTAGGACACTTCCACAGTGTTAGATTTCTATGCTACTCCTCCAACGGCTCTTAATTTTAGCTGTCCTCCTTGTATCCCCTCTTGTTACACGTCTCTCTCTCCCTGCCCACTTGATCTTTCTATTCCAGTCACCCCTCCCCGTCCACCCGTAACTGTTCTATGTCCCTTTCCTTGTGAGATCTTTCTGCCCCACCTCCCCAACTTCCTTACTCTGTATCTAACCTCTGTAGTTCTGCAGATTATAGCTTGGTTACTGACTCAATAGCTAACAACCACATATGAATTAACGCATACCACACCATATTTATCTTTCTGTGTCTGGGTTACCTCACTCACACTCAGGATGAATTTTTTTTTCCTAGTTCAATCCATTTATCTGAAAATTTCATGATTTCACTTTTTAACGACAGAGTAATGTTCCACTGTGTAAATGTACCACATTCTTCTTTATCTGCTGAAGAACATCTAAGTTCTTTTCAAGCAGAAATAAACATGGCTGAGCAAGAGTCTCTGTGGTAGGATGAAGCATCGTTGGGTATATGCCCCAAAGTGATAGAGCTGGGTATTTTCCATCTTCCTGAGGAACCACCACAGTCATTTCCATAGTGGCTGTACATGTTGGCACTCCCACCAGCAAAGGAGAAGTGTTCCTCTTACTTTACATCCTCACCAGCATGACCTGTCACTTGTCTTACAACTCTAAGATGAAATCTCAAAGGAATTTTGATTTGCATTTCCCTAATGGCTAAGGATGTTGAACATTTCTTTGATTCTTTTCTTTTTCTTTTTTTTTTTTTTTTTTTGTTTATGAGACAGGATTTCTTTGTGTAGCCTTGGCTGTCCTTGGACTAACTCTCTAGGCCAGGCTGGCCTCCGACTCGCAGAGATCCGCCTGCCTCTGCCTCCCAGAGTGCCGGATTACAGTATGCCACTTTGCCTGGCTTGTTGAATTTTGAGTGTTTCTCTGCCATTTGAGTTTCCTCTTCTGAGTATTTTGTTTAGATTAATCCATTTTAAAATTGTTATTTGTTTTCTTGACATCCAGTTTTTTGAGTTATTTATAGATTTTGAGTATTATCCCTCTATCAGATGTGTAGTTGATTTTTAAAAAATCTTTTCCTGTTCTGAAGGCTGCTGCTTTGTCCTAATGACACTGTTCTTTGCCAAGCAGAAGCTTTTCACTTTCAGGAGGTCCCATTTATTAATTGTTGATCTTAGTGCCTGTGATAACGATGTTTTGTTCAGAAAAAGTCTTTTCCTGTACTATTGATTTCAAGCCTATTCCCACTTTCTCTTCTATAAGATCCAGTGTATCTGGCTTTATATTGAGGTCTTTGGTCCATTTGGAGTTGAATTTTGTGCAGGGTTATGGATCCATTTGGATTCTTCTACATGCAGACATCTAGTTTGAGCAGCACTATTTGTTGAAGATGCTGTCTTTTTTTTCGGTGTGTATTTATGGCTTCTTTATTAAAAATCAGATGTCTATATGTATATGGATTTATATTTGGGTCTTCAGTTTGATTCCATTGGTCAACCTGTCTGTGTACATTTTAAGATTGCTTTTGCTATGTATATGCCATCTCTTTTCAACAGTAGGTTATGTCTAATGTCAACAAATATGTGCAGGGATACGTCCATAAGGAACATAATTTAAAAGATGAAAACAATCTAGGAAGTCACAATATAAAATGGAAAAATCTTTCAAGAAGTTTGAGATAAAGCAGAGAGTCAAATTCATAAAAATTGGAATGTAATAGTTAAAAGCTGAAAGTTGATAATGCTGAATTTTGAAAACTTGATTTTTTAAAAAAAATCACCTCTTGAATTTAAAGCAAGAATAGTTATAAACAGAATGAGTAGACAGAAACTTAGAAAAAGCATGCAGAAGAAAGATTTTTATCAGGAAGAGGTAAGGAATGTGTGTGTATGTGTGTGTGTGTGTATGTGTGTGTGTGGTGTGAGAGAGAGATAGAAGGAGGGAAGAGAGAGGGAGTAAGAGAGAGGGAGTAAGAGATTATAAAAATGTTTTCAGCAAAAGAAATAGAGGTCTCAATTCTATGATGGAAATAAAAGAGTGTTTGGTCAGATCAGACACGGAAGGAATGTAATAAATAATAAGACATGTAATAAATAATAAATAGATAATAATAAAATAGATAATAAACAATAAATAGATAATAATAAACCCATTACTTTGTACAATTAATATACACTAATTAGGAAAAAAAAGTTCTAAGGGCCCAGGACAGAGCCTTAAATACTAGATTAAATACTAGATTGTGAGAGGTTGTTCAAAAAGGGATGAGTGCATTTCTCATTATGTAGGAGAAAAACAAAAGCTGAGGCTCATAGATAGAGGCTAAAAGAAGGGAAACTAGAGTGATGCATGTGAGCCAGAAAAATAAAGGTAAGGATGTGACATTGGGTTGGGAAGCTATACTTACTTATGAATTTGTTGTACTGTGCACTTGTCCAAGAGAGAAACTATCAGAATGACGTGGAGAGTGGATGGGAGGTGAAGAAACAAAGGATTGCTTTGGAGACAAATGGTGTGCACGGTTAGACCAACTGAAAGTGCAAGAAATTCAGGAAACCAGGACACACTTTAACATAACTATGATGCAAAGAAACTTCATTGGCTTATTTCAGATGTCTACTGAGCACATTTTTATGCTAGAGAAGTAGCATATAAGTGGCTTTTTATCCATGAAATCACTATGATCAAAGGTACCTATAGCTCTGCATTTTATCTACAACTGCATGTATTAACAGACCTATAGTACACGTGCTGCCTCCACTGCCAAATGGAATCATAGGAACATGGGCTGCCCATCCATGCAGTTGCCTAGCAACAGGAGGCAATGCCCATTATCTGTCAAGTTTTGGCCACAGTATAGTCTAGCTTCAGGGGGGTTGGTGAACACAATGGTTCCACGGACTTTCTTCCTCATCAGTGGATGCCTCAGTTGTAAGGTTGTTGGTCTAGATGATCTCTGGAAGATGGATTTGGAAGCTCAGTAGTGGGGTATAGGAAACAGTCATCTGGCTACATAAATAAGTATTGAAAAATGGAATTTAGGTTTTTGACTACATCTTAAGCTTCAAGAACAGTGGGCTTCTGGCAAAGGATAGAGGGCGAAACAGACCCCATAAAGACAAGAAATAAGGTGCTTAGAAGAAATGTGGCTCTCACTGAATATGAGGAAGTAGGGACAAATGCCAGATAATCTGCAGAAAGAAGGATTAGACAGAGAACACACCCTGTGTAAAGTCTATGAAGAACCACCTAGGAGAAGATACAAAGGATAAGCATGGCATTCTAATTAGAGACAGTAGCTGCTCTCCTAGCTACTACTGGTATCTGGAGGTGTGCGATGTAGATCAGGTTGTGGTTGTCAGCTGTCCTGAGAGGATTTAAGACAACTCCCACAATGCCACGGGCTGGATGAAGTAAGAGGCGACAAGAGAAAGACTTGGTGAACAAGAAACAACGTAGGTTTTTCGAGTCCTTCATCATCCCCATGGAGAAGCGGGCAAGGACCAGGCTGTGGAGTCTTAGTTCCCACTGAGGGGCTGTCTTCCCTGCCATTCTGTCTCTCTGCAGAGTCAGTAGGAAAAGGCATCAGTCGGCAGGGAAACAGTGAATCTAGTTAGGACGGGGTAGTCAGAAATCTTGGGGCCCACGGGCAGGCCCATCAGAAGAGGAATACGCTTCTCCTCTGGGAAGCAGAACTTAGGTGTGCCACCTGCTACACGGAGGAGAGCCTGCCTCCAGCCAGCTCCAGGCAGGCTCGGCCTGTGGGGTTCCACTTGTCTCAGAGGGATGGAGCACGGAAGGAGGGCATTTTAGGTACCCTAGAGCCCTCCAGATTTAGTCTGCTCATGAAAGCCTCATTAAAGTTTCAGGAATTTTGCAAGCCAGTTGTTTAAAACTGAGTATTAAAATTTAAAGTGTGAAAACTCATATATTAAATCATATTGAAAACAAAGGTAATGTATGCAAATGACTCATCAGTTGGTAGGTGTTTTTTTTTTTTTTTTCAGTTATTGCTTGTGCTTTCTGGATAGTAAGGAGAAATGCTCCTGGGTGGGATAATGGCGCCACTGTGTTCTTCCTAGGTTAATGTCCAGTGAGGTGACAGTTGGAAGCTTGAAATGAGCCACAGTAGGATTTGGTAGTATTTATGAAATACCACAGACCAGCGTCTTGTGCCCAGAAAGGCAGCTGTTACACATTACCAGTGTGCCCCTGCCCAGGCCCCACCAGCCTTGCCATTTTATTATGCTCCAGCCTGCTTTTCACTGCCAGTGTCTGCATCTCTGTGCCAGAGGACTTTTTCTGGAAGGCCACTCTACTGTCAGTGCGTGCTGTAAGCTTGAATTAGCTTCTCCTAGGAGCAGCGTTGAGCAGGGAGGGTGGGTATGTATACCCCAGATTTCTTGATCCTTAAGTGGGATAATTGTGCTTTGAACCTTTTCCAGAAGTTTATTCGCAAGATGCCATTTCTTCTGCTTGCTGTGATGCTCGGGGGTGGCTGTCTTTCCTTCTTTGCATCACTTCCTTTGCTTCTGAGGTGGTTTCCCTTTCCCTTGCTTCAGAGTCCACCCTAGAGAGTTATGTAAGTGGGAGGGGAACACTGAGACTGAACACCTGCTTTGTTTCAGTGCTCAGGTGAATGGTTGTCTTTCTCTAAGCTTAGAGTGACACATTTTCACATTTTTTTTTGGTGATTTTTTTTATGTGATTTCTCATATACAAATAGCCCCATTCAGATGTAGTGTCAAAGGCCATGATGTGCATTCTGAAGACCATATGGCTGCCAGAACAGCTATGTTCAGGCATGGACTGTGGTGCTGGCGCCATGTGTTCAGTGATAGTGAGCTGCCATGTGTTAAATCATGTGTCTTTCAACTGAAGTTGGTAGAGACCAAAGTAGCTACAAACTGAAGAAAACGTCACCTGACGCTCACTTGAAACTAACCGTAGGTGTCAGTCAGACTCTTAGATTGCCATGGTTAAATTCTCCATGAAAACAAGAACACAGACATTTATTCTGGTTCACACTGTCAGAAGGTCCAGTCCATCATGATGGGGAGGCTATGATAAAGCAGAGCAATCCTTATCGTCATGTCCAGGAAGTGAAGAATGACGGAAGATGGGAAGGGGCTAGGGTGAGGAGCCCTGTCCCTGCCAGTGATCTGTGCCCTCCTGCTTTTCCTCACACTCCAATGGCATCACATTATGAATCTGTCAGGGGGTTAATTCATTAGTAAGGTCAGATTTCTTACGATCTAATTTACCTTGGAGATGTCCTCGTGGACAGAGGTGCACTTTGCCAATCTCCACATTTCTTCAGTCATGTTGAAAGCAGAGATTAACCATGACACTCTGGCATTCATCACAACTCTAGAATATAACTACTGTATGTAGTGGGAGTCTGTTGTGTGATGTGGGAGGTTTACATAAAACACCTAGCCGTTCAACTACTGTGTTTACCTCTATCAAGAAAATTACTTGATTATAAAAAGTGTAAATTAAAAAACATCACAAGCTGAAGTTTACTAGACCCAAAACCTATACATACAGTATATTTACATGTTTTTATAATAAAGTTTATTTGAAAAAAAAGTTTTGTGAGGTGAGACATATACACTGTGGAGAAGAGTAAATGCCAGTGTTTGTTCCATTCTCCATCCATGGTACTGAAATGCTTACATGATGGTCTGGAGCACCAAGGCTACATTTTGTGGGAATAGAGATATTATAAGACCATTTCTAGCAATTACAAACTAAGT
This sequence comes from Psammomys obesus, assembly GCF_907164565.1. Taxonomy (NCBI): domain Eukaryota; kingdom Metazoa; phylum Chordata; class Mammalia; order Rodentia; family Muridae; genus Psammomys; species Psammomys obesus. The sequence continues at coordinate 14,991,742 of NW_026592118.1, forward strand.
TTTTTGAGTCAAGGTCTTGTACAAGCCCAGGCTACTTCAGTCTTGCTATGAACAGAGGAAGACCTTGAACTCCTGATATTTCTGCCCCAGCTTCCCAAATACTGGGATTACAGGCATGTCCTTCCACTCCTGGTACCAGGTGCTGGTCTATTAGTAATTCTAATGATCTGCTGGTCAACAAAACAGAGAGGCACAGCTGGCATTCAGCAAGGACTCTTCACATGGTATGCTCATTTCTCTTCATTTCTTCATCTCCAACATTTTCGATATGTCGCCCAGGCTAATGTCCTCCATGGTGTGCCAGATTCACATCAGTAATGTGCAGTCAAGACATCCAGTTATCCCCTTTGCCAAAGATGCCAGCACAGGATTCTGACATTGACCCCAAACTGCCTACAACTCTGGCTCCTCTCTCTTATTCTGAATTTGATCAGTCCTCATCAGTCAGAGACCACTCACTGACATAGTGGGGGCTACTGGGAACAGGTATCCCACTATTTCCTCACCCTGGTAATCATTGTGCTGTTTTTGCGAGAAGGCAACTGCACTTAATAACAAAAGGCAAAGCAGCATTTTAGAAGCAAATTTCTTAACGTAGCCCCAGTTCAATTCAATTATGACTTCTAGTCCCATGGCTAGTCAGCGTTAGAAATTCTGCTTCCCAGGAGCTGTCACTCTGGGGCCTTTCAGATCACTGTAACTGATCTGCCCCGAGACCACCTGCCATGTGCTTGCCTGGATGGACGTTGTTGAAACATGCACATTCCTTGGTCTTCTTCCAATGAGGCAGAATCCTGGAGGAGTGGGAGCCCAGGCTGGTGACTGAACAAGCTCCTCAAGTGATGGGAAGTTTGAGTTATGAAAGTGAATTACCCTCTGGGAGACTTTAGTCGGCTAATGCTTCTACCGAATTCTCCCTGTTTGGCTGCAGAACATTTCATTTGTCACATTGGCAGATACAAAAGAAGTACATATTATAGTTTGACCAATATTTAAAAATCTATTGAGAGCTACATTTCAAACCTTTATGCATTCAAACAATATCTGTTTATAAAGATGGACTTCTACATTAGGTTGCTTTTCTTCCATCCCTGCTTTTCTATACAAAGTATTTAACTTAAAATTTAGGACAGTCGTCAGAAGAAAACTTAAAAATTAAAACCACATATGTGCAAAGGCTAGATTAAGACTTAGAAATCCTGTACTAGAACATGAAGTTAACCATATTCTGAGAAGCAATCTTTCAGTCCTTGGCAGAAATCTTTGAAAACCAATCACTTAGCACCTTCCTAGACAGTTCCTGATTATCTACACTTGGAATTTTTCTTTACCCTTATCCTTGAAAAAAATAGATCATAACTATATCAAAAATGCAAATTTGTACTTAGCTGCAGGAGATTTTTGTTATTTTTAAAAAGAGATTTTTAAGACTCATCAGACGAACTGCCATGTTGCAAAATACAAAGTGCAGTATTTTTCATTTCACCCCTATTATTTGTAATTACAGTTTAATGTTACATGAATTATCTGTGCATTTATTCCTTCTTCTGAAAATTACCAAGTAACTCTCAGAGGCTGTCTATCAATATGTCATGTAAATGATTTTTAATTTAAATTTTTTGAAAAGCGTTCACTTGTAGTATATTAAAAGTGCAACTAGCCATGTACTAATATTGAAGCATCCTCTTTTATATAATTTGCCTAACATTATTCTGTTAATTTCAGTGTTAGCAAATGATTAATTTTGGATTTTATTAAGTGAGTTTTGAAAAGGGGATTCTCCTAAAAATGGATTAGAGCATCATTCAAATGTGACTTTTGTAACCATATGATGACTCAGTATCATGTCCCTACTGCCAAGAGTAGCACATTACAAATATTTGTTTAATAAATGATTGAGTTGAGCAACAAACACAGAATCTGATTATAAAGTAAGCGGGATGCTTTTAAAATTTGCCTTATACAACAAATCAGTTAGTGTTCTGAGTTCTTAAATCAATTTAAATTTCTGTATGTCATATGTATTATTTGCTCAGTAAATATTTAATACCTTCTTTGGCCTTCGGCTTATAATTATCTGACGTACACTGGAATGAACCAAGAAAGAATATTGTAGGAAACCCTTTAATAAAATTTGTACTATTTTATGGCTACATTCGTCTGAGCTGTGTTTGTTACGAATTACCTCAGCTGTCGGTGATTAATACCACTTGGCTATTTTGTGCTGCAACTGGCAGGCGGCCTACACTGCCGCACCAAGTGTGTCACGTCACATCTTCTTGAGATTGTACAGTTGTTGCAAATCTGAGAAGACTTTCCATAGTGTACATGGTGGAAACCCGGAGGCTGAGCTAGCATCAGAAGCCAGGCGGGCGTGTTTTGATGGTGTTGCACTACAGGAATGGCTTTGTGAGTTGCAGCACGAGTTCAAGTCCTCTTTCGTTATCTTTAGAAAAAAAAGCCACATTTGGAGGGATAGAAGAGACGCTTCATGTTAAAAGAACATTACTGCAGGAAACAGAGTACAAACAGAGTAATTATTTCTGATTATTGTCAGAGCTTTAAACATCTGAGCATAGAGAAATATCTGATTTGGCAAATATCTGATTACACATATATTTGTTTTCTATCTTACCTGCATTTTGCTTGGGGGATTGCTAGATTTATTTTTACTTATTTTTCTCAGCCTAGAAAAACTTGATTGACATCAATGCCTCAAAAGAAATGCATTTCTAGAACCTCTATTGGAAGATTGAAGGCAATAAATTTCCCAAAACCTTTTCTTTTAGGGTGAATCTTTGCTTAAAATTTACTAAGTTCTGATGTATTATAGACAAGAAGTTCTTTGCTTTGAGAAAAGCGAGAACAAAAGGATAAAAATCGCTGAAAATCTGAACACCGCATTCCTCTTCACGTGACTTTAATAATTTATTGAGTGCAGGCCCAACAATATGAAATTTTCATGTATGAGCATCAACCTACCTCATATAAAAGCAACACCAAAACCAAGGCCAGAGATAAATCACAAATGCCCGTAATTCTTGGCTACCGTTTAAAAAAAATTATAGTTAATACTGTCAATCATAATGCAAAAGTACTTTTGGTTCTGGAAACTAAACGATGCTATCATTGTATTTAGAGTTTTAAAAAATCAGAGTCATAAAAGCCAAATGTAAATGTCAATCATAAGATCATCTCTGCTCTGGCTTAGGTGCAAGCAAAGGACGTATTTCTTTTTCTGTTTGAGCTCACTAGTTAAGGAATTTTTGCTTAGGATAGACTGGACAATTTTTAGATTTTTAGAACATTGTTTGAGTCCCTCAATGCAGGCGCTTCACTCTGACATGGGTCTCCCTGTCTGCAGATGGAATTTCACTGGAATAATAATTTCCCTTACCCCAAGGTTAAGTTAATAAATCTCCTTTCTTACTGGTGCTGCTGGAAGATGAGATACACAGAGGCACACGTAGTTCATCTGAATCCCTGAATCTGTAATAAATGCATTACAATAGGCCTCCCAGAGACACTGGCTCCCCCTTCCAGCCTGTAAAGGGCACTTCCCACGCCCTAGAAAGCATTTTAATATATCATGAAGTGTTGCACATGACGGGTCTCATCACCTGCCATGACGCCTGGCTCATGCTCTGGTTCTCCTCCTTTCAGGTGGAGACAAAGGTGTGGGACTTTTGCCAAGGCATTGTTCCTCTCCCATCTGGAAGCATATTGACCGAGGGCTCTGTGGCTTCATTATTTTGGTCCTCAGTGTAGTCCTCCATCAAGCTACACTTACTGCTCCCTGGAGGCCATTCCTACTCCTTCCTTTGTTCCCCAAGGAGCAGTACAGATCTATCCGAAATGAAAAACACAAGTAATAATAATAATAATAACAAATGGCTATAATAATAATTGGTGTAGCAGGCACGGGGTTGTAGTGCATTCTGAAGAACAGCCTGCTGGGCGCCCTCTCGAGACATAGCTTCTGTGCCCCAGGGCTTGGGAGCAAGACTGTCAGCTGCCTTCCAAGGAAGATCAAGCCTGGCCTCCCTTGTAGTCACACAGGAAACAGGGGCTGCTGTGTTTAAGTCACTGAAGATGGGAGACCTGGCTTCCATTTCTGAAAGCTACCTTTTATATACCAGCTAAGGCTCTCTACTCAACTCACCCACACGCTTGCCCGTATCCTATTTCTTCTCATTGGTAAAATGGTATAATAATAGTACTTATCTCCAAGGGACATTGAAAAGATCAAAAGCTTTAGCATTCAGTTCTACAAATATCACTTAGCTGTTGTTATTATTGAGGAAGTAACTTTTGAGTGCGAATGCATGCTGGGTTTTAGAGATGTCTAGGTTTGCAGTGTGTTAGCCTATGGAAGGAGGAAACGGTGAGTGTGGCCCACTTAACAGCACTGCTCCAAACACGGGTAGACAGGAGGTTGCCCTGGACAGACAGACAGCTCTTCACCATGACCCTGTTGTTTGGGGTTGGAATTAGTGGGTAAGAGAGGAGCCAGCTCACTCTGTTTTTCACATAAACTGACCAGAGGTCATTTTCTCTTGGTTCATTATTTAATTGTTAAATTACTTTTTTTTTAAATGTGTACAGTTATTTTTCCTGCATGTATGCCCGTGTGCTCCATGCATGCCTGGTGCTTGAGGGAAACAGTAGAGGTGTTAGGTGCCCTGGAACTGACCCACCACATGGCTGCTGAGGAGCGAAATAGGTCCGCTGGAATAACAGGCAGTGCTCTTGTCTGCTGAGCCATCTCTCTGGCCCCTGGCGGTCCCTGCGTTCAGCTCACTACTGTGAATTCACAGCTTTCCTCAGTGAATCTGGCTCCAGTAATTTTACATATTTACTGGTATTTTAAAATTATTATGTTAGCTTGGGAATATTACTGAAACGGCTGACAAAATGTGTGAAAACCACAGAAGTCTTGTGGAAAATGGAATTAGCAGAGGTAGTTCGAGGGTCAAAAAAGAGCTTTCAAATGGATGATATACTTTGATCCTAGAGGCCCTGACATCCAGGTCTGGGGACTCTACAGAAGAATCAGTAATTGAACATACTACGTTGATGGTACTTTGTAGCAAATAAACTCGGTTTATTACATTTTCAGAGAAACATGCTTGTTCCTCAGGCTGTTTAATATGTTCTGTGTTCAAAAGGCAAACAAGGTTCTGTTCATAAGGCAAAATGTAGCAGTGATAGCAGTGATTATTTTTAATATTAACAATATTACATTCTGCTGGTGTTTCCTGGCTTTGAAATGTATAAAATTAAGAGACGAGAGCTCCTAGTGGTTGGTGTGTTACCACTACTATTTAAATATTGATTTCAACATTTTGTAATTTGCCATCCTCTGGTGTTTGCCAAAATATTGTATACTTCTTAACCACCCCCATTAGAGTTCTTTTATATAGTGTGGTGATGGAGTACGCTTACAATGATCAGAGTTTAATGGACTATAGCGTATTTGTGGCCCAGAAGCTTTGGGATGGCACGCAAACAGCATGCAATGTCTAAATTTATGTTCTTAAGGATTTCCATCTCACAGTGATTTTCTACAAGAATGGTCTTAGGTTCTTACTGTGAATATTTAATAGAGGCTATAATAGATAATAACTGGCTCCATAATTAGTCATTTGGAGACAGAGGTGCTCTCTGAGCCACTGATAAGAACGGAATTGTGCCGATACGTCATGTTTTCGCTCTGCCGCCACAGCCCAGCCTCCAGACTCACAGTCCCCTGGTGCTAAGCTCATTGCCAGCGTAACACAGATGTGGGCAAGATAAGCAGAACCTCCTCAGGTGCTTGATCCCCTCTTATTTTTCATCTGAGGAATGGCATGAAAACTTTAGATTGAAGAAAATGGTGTAAAATATCTTAGAGACAAGAATCATCACAAGATTAGTGTGGCATGCACCTAAACTATGTACATAAAGTATTCACATACAAGGAATACAAGGAATTCACATACATAAGAAATACTAACATGTTTAATGTTAAATTCTACTGAAAATTTCCCAGATACTTTTGAGCACTGTGATAATTGCCGAATTATGTTTTCATGGGAAACTCTTTAAACCTTCATGTTTCATAGATTCATGTGAGTAATAACTGTCTTCTAAAGAAGTTCGATTTCAGTTGCAATTACTCTGGCTACATTACATTGCTTCCTTCCGGTATTTTTTATGTTGTGTCGCGTGTCTCTTTATGAATCCAACACAACTGTGTTGGCACTCACCCATAACCTGGCCTCTGGGAAGCATGGAGCATGGATCATCTGGGATCTCATGGGTGCCTGGAGAGGCAGAGAAAGCTTTCCCCAGGAAATCAGACAAACTTCCTGAGGTAGATGGCATCTGAGCTCACACCTGAAGAATGAGTGAGATTTGAGCAAAAGGTTACAGAAAAGTCGTGCTAGGTGAGAGTGCCCTTTAATAATACTAAAGGCAGGAAGGGGAGAGCCCATTCTGCTGTGATTGGATCCAAGGGTATTTCCAACGGAAATAGAGACATTTCCCTGGTGGTACTGGTTATGGCGGTCACCTGGAGGTCTTTGAAACCACAGTTCAGATGTCGGGTTCTAATTCTGTGTGAGGTGTTGAACTCATCTGCTAAGGCACATTTGCCTCCTTATTGTGGATAATAATGCACTTATTACTTTAGCCCAAAAAAGTACTTGGACGTTCAAAATTCTGCCTAAGATCCACAATATGGTTAGTTTTTCTATACTGAAGGTTTCTAGTTCGATTCACAGACCCCAATGTTGTAAAAAATACAAAAAAAAAATTGCTGCAAGGAGGAAGGTATTTTCTAGGAAACAACTTTTCAGTTTTTACCACGAGACCCTGTAAGACTGCACTTAGCACTAGCTCCTGTGGCAGAATGGATTAAGCATGTACCTAAAGCCATCTATTGCCGTTTAAGGTTTTCATCAACTTTGGTGTCTTAAATGGATATTGGGTAAGGTACTATCTTTTAGTGTGTTTAGTTAGGTATCAGACATGTATAGCCTAAAAGTTGTTTATTGTAAATGTATTCCAAATATTAAATTATAGTAGAGTTTTTATCTTAATGTGCCCTAAGTTGTATCTTTAATTATAACTTCTTAGACAAGATGTTTCATCTGTAAATAGTTTTAAATAAAACATTTAAAATGATAATACTGTGGGACATTTTATTTTTTATTTTTTTAATTCCAAGATATTTATTTTTTTATAAATTACGGTTTATTCACTTTGTATCCCAGCTGTAGCCCCCTCCCTTCCCCCCCCATCCCACCCTCTCTCCCTCATCTCCTCCCATGCTCCTCCCCAAGTCCACTGACAGGGGTGTCTTCCTCCCTTTCCCTCTGACCCTGGCCTATCAAGTCTCACCAGGATTTGTTGCATTGTCTTCATCTGTGGCCTGGAAAGGCTGCAACCCCCTCAGGGGGAGGTGATCAAAGAGCCAGCCAGAGAGTTCATATCAGAGACAGCCCCTGTTCCTATTACTAGGGAACCCACTTGGAAACTGAGCTGCAATGGGCTACATCTGTGCAGGGGTTCTAGGTTATCTCCATGCATGGTCTTTGGTTGGAGTATCAGTCTCAGAAAAGACTCCTGTGCCCAGATTTTTTGGTCTGTTGCTCTCCTTGTGGGTCTCCTGTGCCCTCCAGGTCTTTCTAGTTCCCCCTTATTTCATAAGATTCCCTGCTCAAAGTTTGCCTATGAGTCTCAGCATCTCCTTCGATACCTTGCTGGGTGGAGTCTTTCAAAGGTCCTCTGTGGTGGGTTCCTGTCATGTTGCCTGTTTTCTCCCTGTTCTGATATCCATCCCGTTTGTCTTTCTGAATGAGAATTGATCATCTTACTCCTTCTTGCTTAGTTTTTTTTTTTAGGTGTACAGATTTTGGTATGTTCATCCTATATTATATGTCTAATATCCTCTAATATCCACTTATGAGTGAATATATACCCTGTGTCTCTTTCTGCTTCTGGGATACCTCACTCAGGATGATCTTTTCTAGTTCCCACTATTTGCCCGCAAATTTCATGATTTCCTTGTTTTTACTCGCTGAGTAGTATTCCAGCTGTAGTTTGGGATAATAGCATTCTTAGTGTCAGAAAGTTAGCAAAGTTTCTGCAGTGGCTGTGCTGATGCTTTTTACGTCCTGAAAATGGATGTGTACACAGCACACACAGGCACGCACTCGCACACATACACTTCAACTGATCCATGTATACTTTGTTACTTCTGCCTTTCATTAGTCACCGTCGATTCATGTATACTTTGTTACTTCTGCCTTTCATTAGTCATTTTTGAACTCTAATTTATTTGGGGTCCCTTAACACCTCTCTTCCAACCCCCGACCCTAGGTAGAAGAAACGTTAGTGGGGAGACGGGTTGCAGACTCCTTTACTTCTCCTGGCTGTTTAAGGTCGATGTGTTCTTTGGGGGCTCTAAAAATCCTCTGTCAACAGCAAATGCAGCAAGCGGTCTTCTCCAAGCCACTGCCTTTCTCTCCATCTGTCCCCAAGCTGCCACACTATCCATCTCTGATCTCTCCAAACTGCCACACTTTCTCTTTTCTGGGCTCTCATATTTATATTCCTCAGAGTCCTAGACCAGAACCATCTCCATGCTGCAGGAAGCAGGCCATTACAAGCTGGCAAAGACCATGCCCCCACTGAAGGCAGTGATCAGTTGTGGACAAACTAAAGCCCAAACTAAAATCCCGCACTGGGGATTAAAACAGAAACATATTTACAAAATATAACTAAGTGTTTAAAGAAACTAAAACTTCCATTACAAGTCACCTTCACCAATGGATCAAATATTATGGGACCTATGACTGTTGTAAATTTTTGTGTTAACTCAGAGATTGAAATAAATTCATAAATAATTTTTTTCAGTTTCTTTTATCGTGAGCCATATCAATATTCAATATAATGTGTTCCCTGTCATTTATCAGGAGCCACTCTTAGGCTTTCAAGATGATTTCACTTGTGGAGTTGGTGGCAAGTTGTGGCTGTAAATGATGAGCTAAAGAAATGAAAATAGATCTTGGGCAGCAGTGCATTAGAAGGTTCCAAGAGAGGAGAGTCAAGTCAGGATGTACATGAAAGCAACAGCCCATGTGCCTATGCGCTGACAGATGCTCCTGGTGCAAAGGGACTGGAAGACTAGAGGCCCAGGAGGGAGAGCAGCCTCTGTAAAAACTGCTCCCTCGTGGCCCACGTGGCCAATGCCCTGCTCCAGCATCCCAGCAGCCTCCTGGGAGTTTGCTGTGCTTACCCATGGGACCATGGCTGTGGATCAGATGACCGCAGGGTTTTCGGGGGCTTCCTCACAGGAATCAGACCCATTATTTTCTTTAGTAATGGATACTAGTGTGTCTTGAGTGGAGTGACACACTGATCAGAAAGAGAGGTCTGAAATCCCACAAGTGTTGGGGCAACATTTCCCCTTTCTTATCAGTAAGTAAGTAAGCAAAAGAGAGGCTCACATTTCACATGTGAGTTTGTTCCTGTCTGCTTGAAGAGAAGGAAATGAATGCTCGTTTCACACTGCCAATAGAGCAGCATTTTTTTTGGGGGGGGGGAGTAAAATGCATCTCCCTCCCCCAAACATACTTTATAGTCTCAGGTCTAGCAAACAGTGAAGATTATAATCAATTTGTTTCGAACAAGGAAATATTTTCTTTTAGGTGGCCATGTGAAATGTGAACATTCTGTATTCATAATAAGTGAGAACTTATGCATACATAAGTCAACCTGCTTTTTTATTTTGCAAATGTTTTTGGTTAGCTTCTCTATGAATTGCTCTGTCTTGTATTCTGGAAAACATTTTACATATTTAAAGAACCAGCCTTTCTCTTTCTCTCTCTCTCTCTCTCTCTTTTTTTCTATGTGTATTTTCCAAATGGGATTCAGCTGACGTAAATCCTGAAACATAGAATTTATAACACAGTTCTCAGGAAATAAGCTGAAGAGGAGACAACCCCACATTATTATTTTGTGAATGAGTTGTTCACTAGTCATTCACTAAATATTTATTGAGCACTTAAAAGTGTCATGACTTTATCTAGACACAAGATATTTTACTAAACAAAACACCAGATGTATTTGCTTTGATGGAAACATTGTTCTACAGAACAAGACTTACAATAAATGTAATTAAAATACTCTGAGTAGATACATCAATACACTTTGTTCCATGGGAATAATTATAGGAAAAAAAAGAGGAGAAAGGTAGACTCAACTAGGGGAGTCTGGGACTGTGGGGGAGGTGGGCGGGGTTGTCTGCAGTTTCATATAGTACAGTCCAAACAGCCTTCATTGATAGCGTGACATTCGAGTTGAAGGGGTATGAGAGTTGGCCCTCCAGTTTCGGGAAGGTTAATGCCACAGTGAAACAATCTCTGGAGAGACAATGGTTACTCAAAGCAACAAGATATGTAGCTAAATTTGAAATACATCTAAAACGGAGCTGGCAGGATTGGTTGGTGGACTATGTGAATGGGGTGTGGAAGGAACATGATTTCAGAGGTGGCTGAATGTTTTAGGTCTGAATAACCAGAAGGCTGGTGTAGCCAACAACTGGGCTTTTGGGGGAGGTAGGTGTTGAGTGTTGGTTACATGGAGAGCAAGCTCTTGAGATGCTTCCTAGATATTCAAGTGAGGTGCCGGGCAGCAGCTTGTGGTGTATTTAGAGTTGGGAAAGAGGCCTGAAGTGGAAAGTGCAATTTGGCAGGCATCAGTTTCTAGATGGTATTTAACGCTGTGGGACCCAGGCTCCCTTACAAGAGTAGTTCTCAACAACTCCATTTCATTCACTCGGTGTTGAGAAATTATTTCTCACGGTTAAATACTCCTAGCAGTGCCAAATAATGGGTACCTGCCATATCCCGGCATGGATGGGGACTTGGACCTGACTGGGTTGGCAAGGGAATGAAGAAAAAGATAGTGGGGAAGATGGAGAAGCTACAGCATCCTGGGGACTCGGCGTATTTATTACAAGAGTATTTCATGCAGCTGCACACGGAGGTGGGGTAGTTACATACAGAGAACCAAGGAGGGCAGGGTTTATGGCATAGAGCTGGATCGAGGAGACAGGTTTAGCTAACCCAACTAGGCACAGTTTGTAAGGAGGCATCTTCAGGCTGTAAATGTCCTGCGGGAGAGTGATGGGGGCCACTTTCTACTCGCAGTGTCACCATCTGCTCCTGATCCCTGGAGGAAGGCCGTCATCCCTCCGAGCCGCACCTGAGGAACGCTTTTCCCCTGGGTCCTTGATAAGGCCTTACTTATGTGAACAGCACACATTCAGTTAAGGCTTCATTCACTCGGGCCCTTCTCCGCTCTTCATAGCTAGTCACATCTCTACCAGGAAAACACGACCAAACAGAAACGCTCACCCGATCCGATAGGGTAAATCGGCATTCATACTTGAAATAGAACTAGCCTCCTTACGTCAGACCTGTCTTCAATGCACCTTGCTGCCTCAGGACCTGAGATCTGAGCAAAGTGAAGAACTGAATTCAAAGGGGCCTTCTAATGTGTGGTGGATTTAAATACCAGAATATGCAAGATAGGTACTGCATAGTCTGGTGAGAGGGGTATCTGGCACAGGGGTTAAATGACCTTGATGGCAATCAGAAGGGGCTGGCAGACCTCAGCCTCAGCCCCCAAATGAATCACAAACTTGCCAGGGAGTTCAAAGATGCAGTGCTCTCAGGCTGTAAAGAACTATGCAATGTGCGAAGCTGCCGATGAATCAGATTCATCACTTGTCATCATGGGGGGGGGCGGGGAGCTTTTGTTTTACTGGATGGGCACACCTATTTGGGACCAGTGCTGAGTTTCTGAGGACAATAGACCTGTCACCCGTGGTTCTCGTACTCAGTACTTAGCCTTTCTCCAAGAGTGTTTTCACGGGCGTTGAATGGGTACTGAAAGTCTTCTGGAGGGAGGGCAGATACTTGGTCTTGAGTTCACTTGCTCACAGTTCTGACTCAGCGGGAGAATTCAGAGATGGAGTAGCTGTATGGGTGCCGGGGAGATAGAAGGTCCTTGCGCTTTGATGTGGACTGTCCAGGAACTAGATGTGCATTTGCTTCTGGAAAGGCAGGTGCCCAGGAACTCTGTACAGGATTCTGTTCTCAGTAAGAAAGAGGGAGGGAAAGGAGAGAACTGATATGATTATTTACCGCTTCATGGAATTGTGTTCAGAAGACAGAGCTCCATAATAGATACAGTGTCCTCTAAGTCTTCTGGTGTCTTCACAGTGTCTTCCCTTTCATAAATGAGGACTATAAGAACCCTCCACTCCCATTGCTTACTGGTCAGTGTGGAGAGTTCTGAAGCTCAAATTTAGGTTTGCCTCCAGTAGCAGACACCCTCACAGTTTCAGCTTCTTGGCTTTGGGAACCAGAGCTGAAGTATAAGGGAGTACAGAAGAGCCCACAGCAGCCAGGCGGTGCGCATTAGACACACCTACTCCTGTTGACTGATTGCAGTGGTGAGGAGTGAGGGCAAGTAGACACACAAGAGTCCCAGGAGACACTGCAGGTTAGGTGTCTCTTGCTGTGAGGATAACTTAAGACACAGACACGTTAAAATCTGATGGTGAATAAGGGCATCTTAACAGGAAGGAACTCCCCCCCCCCCGCCCGACCTCATAAAGCAAGGGACACAGAAGCAATGGGGAAACGCATTAATCTTAGTCGAGATAGTCAGGCCTATCATCTCAGCTCTATGGGGAAGTGGGGTAAGAGACCTCAGGGATTGGGATATTGGTTCTGCAGACAAGGAGTTCAAACTCAGAGATGAAGCAGGTCTCCTAAGCCCTTGCAGGTCCCTTGACAGAGGAGGACTGGATTCCCAGACCTTGTCTGTTACCTATCTTTGCCCAGGGGGCATCAACCAGCCTTTTCCTCTCCCACTGGTAACACTGTTATTGGCTGATCTTTTTTCCTTAATTGTCTTCCTCAACACCCTGGTAAAAGAACTATAAGATACTGTCCAGTATGTTACTTCGGCATCTGAGGGGAATAGAAAAAAAAAACAAAAACAAAGAGAGAGAAACCAAATAAACAACATGTGTTAATTCCAACTCTCAACCTAAATCACATGAAAATCTCAATTATTTCGGTCAAGCTGGCCTGTGGGCATGTCTCCGGGGGTTGTCTTGATAGTTACTTATCCACTGTGTGGACACCACACAGACACACACACACACACACACACACACACACACACACACACACACACTATGTGTGGTGTCCTGAGTTGTGCAAGATTAAAGGAAGCTAGCTGAGCGTAGGCGTAGATGGGTAGGTGACACAGGTGCGTTTGTTTCTCTCTTTGTGCCTGACTGCAGATGGGAGGTCACTACCTACTTGAGTCTCTGCTTTGCCTAACTGAAAATGGTGGGCTGCAACAGGGAGTTGAAAGCCACATGTACTCTTGCGTTCCTAGTGTTCCTCCTTGTCAGGGTGTCCTGTCATAGTGATAGAAGGAAAAGCAGAATATGAACCAGAAACAGTTGATAGCACTTGGTTCCGTTCCCTATATTGCTCATTTTTATGCAGGGATAATAAAAGTGCTCCCCTCACACTCAAGCTTTGACAGTTAAATGAGATGCATATAGATAGCTGAGCTCAGAGCCCAATGAGTGATTTACATTCCAGCACTGAAATGTACTATTATTTTTTATTAGGAGATGGAAAGGCGATGTGTTCGAACACCCAGTGCTATTTGGGAGATGGCATGATGTGAAGCTGTTTTATTAGACACGTGTCTTGTTTGATGCTGTGTGATAAGAATGTTTCAGACCATTTATTTCTACTCACTGGATGTCCTGGAGTTTCATTTAAACCATCTCATCAGAGTTAATGTGACTGACTATTGTCCTTATTGCCATCAGGCAGGGTGACAGCCTTGATCTGTGCACTTCCAAAATAATATCATTACCTTCCTCTGCTGCCTTCTCCAAATGGCATCTTTAGCTCTTCAGAGCTGGGCAAAAAAAAGCACCATCACAGCAAGGAGCAAATCACGATCTGTTTTTAAGGTGGGGACCGAGACATACTGATTGAGAACATTCAGCATTGTGATCGTGAAGCCAAGCGGACTCCTCTTGCAGACTTCGTTCTGAAACAGAAAGCATGCACTGGCCCCCCTTCTCGTCCGCAAGAGTAGCAGGCTGGCGTGCTGGGTTGAGAAACGGCAGGGAGCCCATCTATGAAGTGTAGGCTCAGGACAAGCATTCACAGCGCATCCCGCATCCCGCATCCCTCTGCTCTTCACTCAGCTGACTCGAGATTATTTCCCCAAGTATGGAATGTTTTTAAAATGTGTTTTATCATAATGCCAGAAACTGCAGCCATGCTCTGATGACTCCAGAGGTGGGCGTGGAGGTGGGGGAAACCATCTATTCAGCGGTACATTATTTTCAGATTTTTTAGTGTGGCTAGGAAATATGTAAATAAATGCAAAAGGGTAGGGCTGTGCGTTAAATTTAGTACCAGCAATAATAAAATTATAAGCACTAAAGTGCTGAGGTTTTTGTTTCCTCTGCAGTTTTGTGTGTGTGTGTGTGTGTGCGCGCACACACACACACACACACACACACGCATATTCCCACATGCACACTAAAATAGGGCAAAAACATAACTGGTTAATTGGTTAATGATTACACCTAATACTGCAGAGTGTGCCTGGTCTCTCTCACCACATTAACTCAGTCTCTTTTCTCCTCCCGTCTTTCAGTGACAATCTCCACAAGCACCTTCTTTGACGGCCTGCTGGTGACAGGACTGTACACCTCCACAAGCGTCCAGTCTTCGCAGAGCGTTGGAGGCTCCAGTGCCTTTGGGTTTGGTAAGCTATCCTGTTAGGAGGAATGGCAGTTGCCAAGATTTTATACAGTTATTTTACCTTTTTTTGTTGTTGTTGTTTGGAAACAATGAGTTTTAAAGGTATTCAGCTTTTAAAGAGAAAGTTATATAAAATCATTTGTGTGTTTGTGCTTGAAACCAGGTGTACTGAACGGCCATGTAAATGCTCAGGTAACCATAGTCTTGATAGACAATTTTCCTTTCCTAAATTTTCTTCTCTCTCACTCTCCTTCCTTCCTTACCCCTCCCCCTTTAACATACATGGGCTTCTTAGCATGTATTTTTTATACGGTAATCTCATTCATTCTCCTCCTTCATTGATTTCCTTTGTGCCCCTCCAGTCTTCTGAAAGGTTCCCCACCCCTATTCAGTTCTCCGCTTTGCTTTCTCACCATGTGTATTCCTCTACTGTCTGTTGCCTTCCTCCATTAAAGTGTTTTTCCCCTACCTCATGATCTCTCCAGTCCCATGCCTTATAAATAAACACACAGTTTTAAGTCTAGGTTCTGCATATTTCAGAAAAACAGCTTTTTTTTTTTTTTTTTTTTTTTTTTTTTACTGTTTGAACATGGCTTGTTTCACTAAACATAATGCTTTTTAGTTGCATCCATTTTCCCAGAGAGGTCATGATTTCATTTTATAGGCTGCATAAAATTCCATTGTGTATAGAACTGTTTGTTTGTTTTTTTTTTTTTTTGTTGTTGTTGTTTTGTTTTGTTTTTCCATTCAGCTGTTGATGGACATCTAGGCTGGTTCTATTTCCCATGTTGTTAATAGTGCAGACATCACCATGGATGCATAAATCACTGGTGTGGTGTGCTGGCCTAAAGCCATCCTGCTACATAGCCAAGAGTGAATATATGACAGTTCCATTTCAGGGTTTTGAGGAACCTCCATCCTGATTTCTGTAGTGCTTACCTTCCACCAACATCAGATGACAGTTACCATTTCCCAGGATCCTTACCAGGAAATGAAACTTTTCTCTTGCTCCCTCTGTCTACTGCTGCAATTATACTGGATTCTGGGGGGGTTTGTGTAAGTTTCTGGGTTTCTCACTCAGTTTGATACATTTGACTCTGATATCCCTGTATCATTCAGCTTTCATTAGCCTGTTCTCATAAAGAGCTATTCCAAGCTGGAGGAGAGTGAAAGTTCCACAGTATGGAATAAGGAAGCATTTCATAAAGAGAGGCCAGTAGTACTTGTTAAAATAATTGAAGTCCATGGGAAGTTATAAAAGAATGTCACTTAATACTTAAATTACTTAAGTATAGTGTTTGTTTTTAAGCTAGAGATCTGGCAGATTACTTTTATGGAGAGGCAGAAGGCTACAAGAGGGTCGCTAATTTTCAAGGATTCTCAATTTGGAAATCTCTGTTTTTACCCATATGCTTCATTCATGTCTACATGGGATTAGAGTCTTCAGAACATAAAAAATGCAACTTTAATATCTATTTATGTAAGACCAAAAATCACCGATCTAATGCTAAAATTGTGAAACGATACAGTGCTTTGTCCTGTCCGCTGGTGGTACTGATGGAACTGCATCATCAAAAGCCTTATGTGCTCATGTTATTTATTTATTTATTTATTTTTCTTTTTATGTTTTAAATTCTTTATTAATTACACTTTATTCACTTTGTATCCCCCTGTGTTTCCCTCCTTCCTTCCCTCCCAATCCCTCCTTTCTTCCCCCTTCTGCACGCATGCCCCTCCCCAAGTCCACTTTTCCTTCCTTCTGATCCTAGTCAATTATGTCTTATCAGGAGTGGCTGCATTGTCTTCTTCTGTGGCCTGGTAATGCTGCTTCCCCCTCAGGGGGAGGTGATTGAAGAGCAGGCCAATCAGTTCATGTCAGAGACAGTCCTTATTCCTATTACTATGGAACCCACTTGGACACTGAACTGCCATGGGCTACATCTGTGCAGGGTTCTAGGTTATCTCCATGCATGGTACTTGGTTGGCGTATCAGTCTCAGAAAAGACCCCTGTGCCCAGATTTTTTGGTTCTGTTGCTTTCCTTGTGGAATTCCTGTCCTCTCCAGATCTTACTACTTCCCACTTCTTTTAAAGATTCCCTGCATTCTGCCCAACAGTTGGCCATAAGTCTCAGCATGGACTCAATTCTCCAATAAAAAGACACAGACTAACAGAATGGATGCATAAACAAGACCCCAAATCTGTTGCATACAAGAAACACACCTAAGTCACAAAGATAGACATTGTCTGACAGTAAAGGGCTAGAAGACGGTTTTCCAAGCAAATGGACCCAAGAAGCAAGCAGGAGTAGCCATTCTAATGTCTAATAAAATAGATTTTCAACCAAAATTAATCATGTTATTTATCCCATAAACATTTTCTCCTGCAAAAACGCCTGTGTTCATAGCTACTTTGCAAGGGTCCTTGATCTTGGAGTTTAAAGGAACAGACTTCTTTGTGGCCTGGGGCAGCAGCATGGGCCACAGATGCCAACATGGTCTCTGGTGGCATCATCAACCATAGTGGCCCTTCGAGGAGGTCTGTTCCAGAAAGTGAACCCTTCCTCATTTAAGGCCTTCTTGTTGCCTGGAGTGGGGCCAATGCTCTGGCCTGGTCAGTGTATTCAGAGGCTGAGTCTGTGTCTACATAAGCTCCAGACCACAGCACACTGCTCCACCAGCCCTACATGCCATTTTTCTTTTTCCCCATCCCTCCATCATGTATTTGTTCATCATAGTGGTGCCCACTGCCCGCACTGCAAAGGCCAGGTGACCTGATTGGCTTCTGTTGCCAGTACCATGAAGGCCAGTGACCTCTGATACCTACCTTTAAGGCTACTTCTAAGGCTAAACTTGGGAGGAAATGTTCTTAGGACTTCTTCTTAGGACTTAGGAATACAGAGTCCACTTATTTTGCCCCACCCTTTTTGTGCTTTGCAGAGATGAAGGGGCTAGTTACAGTCATATCTATACTTTGAACATAAATATTACCATTTTACTATAGTAGAACTCATAAGTGTGGCTGCCAAATTTAACTGATAAAAACTTAAGACATAAAAAAAAAGAAAATAAATCCTATCATTTTAAACCACCAGAAAAAAAAAACAACAACAACTTAAGACATCCAATTCACTGTGAATTTTAGAATAATATTTATTTTAAGTATATTCCAGGTTCTACTCTAGTACAGTCAGTTTCAAACACCCTGGAGTTGTGATTTGGTAACTTTTAAAGTTCCTTAGATGATTCTTGTTTTGTTTTTTTTTTCTAATTAATTAAAAATGTTTTTGCAGTCCAATTAGCTTTCTTAGTTACTTTTCCTGTTGCTGTGATAAAACACCCTGACAAATGCAACTCAAGGGAGAAAGGGCTTGTTTCGTTATGATTGGAGGGTTTGGTCCATCATAGAGGGAGTCCTGTGGCAGGAGCTTAAGGTGCCCGGACCTTACATCAGTAGTCGGCACCTTAATGCAGCCTAAGACCCAACCCCAGGGAATGATGTCGTCCCTCTTAGGGTGGCTCTTCTACCTCAGTTTACTTAATCAAGATAGTAACTCACAGCATTCCTAGAAGCGTATCTCCTAGGTGATGCTGGGTTCCATCCAGTCGACGGTATAACATAACAGTCACCCAGGTTGGTGCTGACTCCTGGCAATGCTCCTGTCTGAGCCTCCCAAGCATGGGAAGTACAATGTGAGTCACCAAGCTGGAGAGAGACACTGCTGGACCTTCTGATACATATCGATGTCACACATACACACACACACACACACACACACACACACACACACACACACAGAGTCCAGATGGGGCGAATCAGAAACTGGGGTAGGGGTAGTCATAAAATCACCTGGGTGATTTTAATGACTGTTTCCACTTATCTAGTGGAAACACTTATCTAGTGGTTAAATGATCACATACAAATGTAATAGCGAGCAGAAGTTTATGGAATATGAAATTTAAGAGTTTTGGAATAGTTTAGTGGTTATGGCAGGAAGGTGCGAAGGTGATATGGTATTCATTCCTCAATGGAGAACAAAAGAGTTGCTGAATACATAATTTGTTGTTAGTCTCTGACTGTTTTGATGGAATGTTAAGCATGGTTTGCTTAGCATTTCCAGCATATCATAGGATTTGCCTGTGATATCTTTAATTAGCTGTGACAAATAAGGCAAAGAAAAGCATATAGCTCAGTTTAAATAGACATTCACACTTTTTTTCCTACTTAGAGTTAATTTTAATTGTATTAATTCCACTAAAGTTCCAGCTTACTCTCTTGAATATCAAACGCATATGAGAGCATCCCAAATAAGGCCATTGTTATTCTTTAGATACTGTTGTAGAAACATAGTTCCACTAACATAACTACAGCCTTTTGTGCAAAACCAGAATTCTTTAAATAAAATGCATGCCTTGCCGACCAAAAATAGACAAATGCCTAATAGCCAGAAACACATTAAAACAATAGCTACGCAGAGATGGCAGTGCACAGTGATGCCTGGTTTGAAATGCCTCATTTTGCTTGTCAGTGTAAGAAAACATGCTGCCCTGGGGAAGCGTGATGCTTAATTATGGATTTCTCTTTGTGCTTTCCAGAAAAAAAAAAAAAAAAAAGTAAGAAAAGTGCTTCCCTCTTGTCTTTGGCTTTGAATTCCAGCTCAATCATGTAAATCTTCAAGGCTTATTGTGGTTGCTCAATGAAGGAATATTTGAATACCCTTTCATATAAAATTGTTTCTCTGCCAGAGCTGAAATTCATTTTACTAAATATTTAATATTCTGGCTCTAAAAGCTAGAGATCTTACTCCATCTTTGACACTCTGGCTCTGGGATCGGAAAAGCAGGTCGACGTATCCGATGCAGAAGCAGCTACACTTGTAGTTAAACCCTCTATAAACTTACCCAGCTCAGCCAACACATCTGCCATGTTAGCAGTTGTTCGATTAAATGTTTAGAGGTCTTGGTATCTTCCATCACTCTCTTTTTTTCTGGGGGGGGGGAGCGCCAGCTAAGCATCTAATCACTTACGTTATAAAACTTTTAAAATGGTAGGAATTGATGAATCCAAGTTTAGGAGGCTCTAGTGAACAGAGCCTGAAGTTCGTTTTTTTTTTTTTTTAGCTTTTTCTCTTAAGCATTCTTTGAATCACATTTTAATGGATATTAATTGAT
This sequence comes from Psammomys obesus, assembly GCF_907164565.1. Taxonomy (NCBI): domain Eukaryota; kingdom Metazoa; phylum Chordata; class Mammalia; order Rodentia; family Muridae; genus Psammomys; species Psammomys obesus. The sequence goes on from NW_026592118.1 coordinate 15,011,779, forward strand.
GTTTATAAGTTAGCCCCAACACTGCCTCTAAAATACTAGCTTTGGCTGGGTTCAAGCATGTCAGGAGGCGCAACAGGACAACACCTGTCCAGGAGGGTCCGGGACAACACCATGGGTCACACGGTGTTTGCCAGGCTGGGTGCTGTAGGAAGCAAGCAAGTAGGTGGCGGAGTGACAGAAGAGAAAGAATAGAGGGAATAAAATAGGTGGTGGAGAGAAGGGAGAGGAAGGGAAGCCCAGCAGTTTGTGCACTAGGAGACAGGAAGGCGGCTGCTGTCCTTGCTCCTTGGGAAATGGTGGATTACACTGTCCACCCACAGAGCCAGTGACAAACGCAGATGCAGCTGCGCGAGTTGCTGCGACTCCCAGGCCCAGGAAGAAGAGCAGGATCTGCAGAGTGGAGACCCACAACTGACTCGATGCGTCCTGCTGTGTTCATTTCTCGTCATTGGTTGACTCCATAGTTCATTACATTTTTTTTTTTTCTTTTTCTGTGCTGTGTTTAACTTTGGCCAGGGATTTATTTCCTTTGGAATCTTTGGGTTGGACAAACATCTAGCCATGTTACCTTTCTAAGGAAGATGTCATGGCTGACATGGCGTATGTGCGGGCACCACTACGATGAGCTAGTATGTGATGGAGAGAGGAAGCAGAGCAGTTTGCACACTATGAAGACAGATGGAACTGGAGATGGCAGGGCGGTGAGGACCAGCCTGATATGAGCATTCTGTGCTGCCACATGAGGCCGTGGAGAAGGCCCGGCCCATGCTGCTGGTCTGTGGCTCTGCAACAACAGAAGACTGAGCGGATGTCTGCTGCCATGTTACCACCGAAGGACTTGTAGATGGCCCTGGTCTCGGCTCCCTCCTGGGGCCAGATCCATGTCTGAAGGCTGTGCAGAGCCAGCCCCGCCCCTTACTAGGGAAGTGCAGGAGATCTGGCCCTGATGATGTAGGTGGAAGGGAGCCAGTCCCGTCCCAGACTGCTACTGCCCCACCCCTCGCCTGGGGAAAGTGGGAGAGCTGGCAGGCAGAACGAATCAGCCATCACCCAGGCTCAGATCATAGCAGTTGGCTATGAGTTGGTCCCCTGCAACATCTATCTCATCTGTGAACTGCTAGAGCCTGTGAAGGGGCTGGTCCTGCAGAACTAAAGGTGCAGGATCTCCATGACACACAACAGGATATCCTAGAGTGAGAATTCAGTGTTGATAGCGTGAGAGAAGCCAGAGGCCTCAATCCAGTCCATTGACTTATTGCAATGAACATTTGCAAGTAAAGTTTTTGGGACAAAAGGGTTATGCTGTTGACACCCTGTGACACATTACAGCCTCTATGATGAAATATTTTTTTGTTTTGTTTTATTTTCGTTGGGGGAGGTGATTACAAGAATGGAGGCTGGCTATGGAGGAACAGGAGATGAGTGACGTTGGGGTGCATTAGGGTGAAATTCACAAAGAATCAATTAAAAAAAACCTGTTAAAATATTAGCATTAAAAGTTCTTAACTTCACCTGGGCAATGGTAGTACACAGCTTTAATCCCAGGACTTGGGCGGCAGAAGCAGGCAGATCTCTGAGTTCGAGGCCAGCCTGGTCTACAGAGCAAGTTCCAGGGTGGCTAGCGCTACACAGAAACCCTATCTCAAAAACAAACAAACAAAAACAAAAAACAAAAAAACAAAACAACACCTCATTGTTTGACTTTTTAAAGAAAATATTTGACACTAAGGTATATTCATAAAACAAAATATTTGTTTTAAGGCAGACTTTGGATCTATTACATTAGTTTCTGGTTCATATAAATATGTTCATATAAAATCATCACTGGATTTAGATTTCATGCCAGGGTTCATTGCTACCATGCACATTTTTGTTATTATTAAAGACAGAAGGGTTTACTAAGCTGACTTCTGGTTGTGCTTCATGATAGGACTAAGTAGAACTCTGTTACAACTTTGCAAATGTTCCTTATGAAGTCCTTCCCTAACCATTAGATGTAAGTCAGTCCAAGCTGTTCTGTCTGGGTCTGTGAACCACACACACTGTGGATACATATTTAGGGCTTATTATTTATCTATGAAAACAAAACAGCCACTAGAAATTTCATTAGGTAGAGCCCTGTGTGGTGGGCGTATTCATTTGCCAGCCTATATTTACCGAGAAAGATCTGGTTATGCTGATTTTGCCTGTGTTTTCATAAAGAGATGCAAAATAAACATCATTGTATAATTCAAGGGCATGACCTTTTATTGGGTATGGTAAATGACCTGTAATTAACAAGAAAACGCTAGGTTAATTAAACAAATTAGTCAGTGGAACAAGGAACAGAACTGACACAGGGAAGCGCCACAATTCGTTTTTTTCCTGCTTGCTAGGTATCACTCCAAGCATGGCCTTATTCATTACGTTTGGCTACGGTAGCGGCTATTACCCTATTACCATTGTCAAGAAAAACTAACCTTATCCTGTTAATTTGACATATCACAAAGAATTCTGAGCTACCTCCCAAGTCTTATGTAACTCGATAATTGTTGACGATAGGGTGGGTATGATAAATTTAAGTGGAGTAATTAATCAGCATGTTACCAGTGCAGATGAGTGAGGGCATAAGAATTGAGCTGAGGTGATGAGTTGAGAAAAGCAGTTTCCTCTGATAGTTTTTACATGGTCTCTGGTGTTTGGTGACAGCTGCCCTATCGTTGTTGTTGTTTTCTGTGTTTTGTTTGTTTGTTTGTTTTTCCCTCACTTAGGTGACATGTATACCTTCCACAAATCCAGGTGTTTGCATTTGAAAAATTAGAATAACAGAGTGGCCCACTTCACACAAAAGAAATGAGTTCGTCCATTCAAGTGCATAGTTATGAAGTCTGTGCTCAAAGTAGGCATTATTTAAAGACTGTTGGAAGTGAGAATTGTTTCTTTGAGAAAGGTGGTAGATGTTGATTATAACTTGCTGTTTTCTTACCTGAAGAATTTCAGCAGGGGTGAACCTCAAGGAGAGCCAGGCTGTCAGTGGACAGACGAGGAAGGAAGACGAGGAAGGTCAAGGGGCACCTATCACACAAGGCAGAGCAACAAGGAAGAGCAGTGTGAGGGCTAAAGCCAGGTGTTCTGGCATCATGACCAGTTCTCAGATGCTCTTAAAGAATAGAGTTCAGGGGCTGACAAGATGGCTCAGAGAGTAAAGGCTTCTGGCTCTAAGCCTGACAGCCGGAGCTCTAGTTCCAGGATTCACATGGTGGAACAAGATAACTGAGTTTTACAAATTGTCCTCTGAGTGCCGTATACACTGTAGCACATGCCTGCCCCCAAACAAACAAAACAAATATTGTACGTGTATAATAATCCATATACCATACAGGTATCATAAATAGCATCTCACTGCTTTCCGATGTCTTTGTAGTGGAAATACTATCTGGAGTCATCCATAATAATCCGGAAGAAACAGCTATCCACTGCTAGCCACTCTCCAGCGCCTCCTCCTTTTGTCCCCGGCAACTATTCTGATTTCTGTATATGGGGACTCTGGATGGTTATTTTAAATGAACTTATATAGTTCATTGCCTTTTTGGCTTGGAGTCTTTTCAAAGTTCACCCAATTGTCGTTTGAATCGGTGTATCATTCCTTTTTTACGGATGACAATTATATGCATTTCCTTTTATTAAGTGTGTGCATGTGTGGAGGTTTCCACTCTCAGAGTGGTGCAGATTAAAAAAAAAACAATGAAAAATATTTAAAGGAATTGCAAAACAATAGGGTCATCAGAGTCCTTTAATACCTATCAGTGGCCTTATTGCCCCTGTAAATTAAGATTAATTACCATGTGTGATGACTCTGACCTAAGAATGATTAAATGTACAAGACTCATTTATCATTTGCCCTCCCCTCCTGTTATTTGATTGGCCATTGTAGTATGTTTCAACCTCAGCCTTGTAGCCTCAATGAACACCATGAGAAAAACAAGCCAGGATGATCCAATCAAGCTTATTAGCAGAGGGCTTTGAACCCGAAACTCACTAGCCACAGTGCAGCTTTTCATGAGCGGTATCGGAGATGCAAGGGGCACGTGAGCTGTTTAGATGAATACCCTTTGGGACCTCTGTCCCAACTCATTCACTCACCCCTTCCTCTCCTCCCTGATCTCGCCTCTGTGGAACCCTCCGCTGCTTCCTCTTGGCTCTCTCTCCTCTGACTGCTACTGTCACCTCCAACAACACCTTGGGTTTAAGTACATAAAACTGATGGGGGCGGGGCAACGGCACCATCAGGACAGTGCTTACCTTGTAAGCCTGAGGGCCCGACTTTCACCCCTAGAACTCAAATAAAAAAGCCAGGTGTGGTGGCAGCGCTGGGGAGCTGGGAGGATCCTTGGGGCTCGCTGACCAGCCAGACCTAGCCCGCTTGACAGGCTAAACACCAGCAGAGCTCTATCTCAAAAGCTAAAGTAGACAGTTCTTGGGGAACAGTATCCAAGATTGTCTTCTGGTTGCTGTGCACAGTGAATCAGAACATACGAAAACAAACAAGCAGGCAAAGGGGAGGCACAGTCTTTCAGGGTTTAAGGACGTGGTCCAGTCTCATGTATGTGCAGAGGCTTGTGGCGGTGGAGAAGGGAGGGGAGTTGCTGTCTCTCAGTCTCAGGGGCTTTCTAACTCTGCATAGAAACGTTTGTGTACACAGGTGTTCGTGCACCTAAAAATACACAGATACATAACTCATCACCTGTCTGGCTGCTCTGTTCTTTTCAGTTCTAGAGCTGCCGGGCACCAGGGCTTTCAGGTCCAATGACTAGTTGTAATCTGTAGAAGTAAGAAGATACAGTGAACTTCATGAGGCCTTCATTCCAGCCTCATCTCTTGGGATAGGCAGGGATCAATGTTACTGCTTCATCTTTGATCTCTTTTCCAGAAATAACAACTGGGTAATTCTTTGGAAATATGTTCTAAAAGTATTACTATTTTAAAACCACGTGTATACATATGTGTGATGTGTATGAATGTAGGCATGCACACACATGCTACAGTACATGCATGGAGACCAGGGGACATCCTTGGGTGTTGGCCCTTAATTTCCACCTCTTTAGAGGCTGCTTCTTTTTGTTTGCTGCTGTGCATACCAGGTTCCCTGGCCAATGGGCACCTTTGAATCTCTTGTTTCTGCCTCCCATCTCCCTGTAGGTACATGGGGGTCACAAACCTGCCTCATCATGCCATCTCTCTGTAGTCACACAGGCCTGCATCATCAAGTCATGGGTTCTGGGAGTTCAAACTCAGGTCCTCATGAAGAACAAGCACATTACCCACCAAGCCATCTCCCCAGCCTCTTACTCTAAGATTGTAGGAAGTGTGGTGATTGAGGAACGTGTTTCATCTAAAGGCACAGTTTCCGCCTTTAACTTCAGCACCTTTCCTATGTTATGGCTCATCTAGCTGAAAACATTAGGAAGACACTTTTTTTTTTTTAGGGCAAAAAATTACACTCTAGATAGGATTTACCCATTTCCCAAGTCCTTAAATATTTTGTTAGCCTATTATTGTTTATATTTATTAATAATCCTCAACACTTTGGATAGTCTGTAGATGCTAAAAGATTTTCACCCTGATCTGTACCTAGAAACGGTTAGCATAATGATGAGCGATCAATAAAATAACTGTCTTTTTGTGGTATGGGAGAAGGTTGGACATATTTTGTAGCTGCAAATTCAGGTCATATGAAACAAAATCTCGTAGCTTACCAGCTGGATAATGATTTTTTATCCTGCCATGGTAATCTGCAAATGAAATTTGAAAATTCATAGAACACTATAACATTCTTAAATACTGATTGTTAGTTAAGGGTGAGATAATACAGCAAGGATCAAACTTATAAAACTGTTGACATTGGGTCCTTCTCTGATTTACTAATTGAGCAAGAAAAGGAAAGTAAGCAGTTAGTATTTTCTGATCCTATTTTTTAAATAGATTTATTCCAGAAGTTTATTCTCTTGTGTGATAGTACCTATAGGAGGCAATTTAGTGAGGAAAATAAATAAATTTTAAAGGCAGTGAAGGATCCACTTGATATTCAAATGTCTCTTTTAGTATGGATTCGTATATAGTTTGTTGGTGGTGGTTTGGTTTTCCAAGACAGGGTTTCTCTGTGTAACCCTGGTTATCCTGGAACTCGCTCTGTAGACCAAGTTGGCATTGAGCTTAAAGAGCAGCCTGCCTCTGCCTCTGCCTACCAAGTGCTGGGATTAAAGGCGTGCACCACCGCCCAGCTGTACTTTTTTTTCCTTGCCTTTCAAGATAATGTGCTATGACTGTCCAATGCTGCCTCTCCTTCTAGAGTTTTAAATAAACTGGTTAGCACATAATTACAAATGCCTCACCCCATGTTTTGCGGTCATCTTCAGGCAATGGAGAATATGTAGCTAAAGGAGGCTCCAGCAAGGTAGCTGAGGGAGTTGTCTCCAACATAGTTGATTTTTTTATTTTGCCTGAATGGGAAAGCTCAATCTCTCTCTCTCTATATATCTCTATCTCTCTCTCTATCTAGATAGATAGATATAGATATACATCCCTCTCCATCTCTCTCTTGCTTCTTTCACCAATTTTAAGGTTTGATCATCTAGTTTATATTCATTCAAGAAACTAGCTATCCCTTCCTCGTGCTTAATATCCTCCTTATCTTACTTAATTATTTTGATAACAGTCAGAGATTAATGCCCAAGTGACCCAAAATTGAATGGAGAGCTTTCCTTTTGCTTATGTGCTTCTTCAGTATTGTTTTGGACTCTGTCATCTAACGTTCCTTCTTCTGGAAACAGGGATTATAATTATAAACAACCTGCAAGCGATCTAATACTTGTGGTGTGTATACTTGTGCTCTTCCTTTCCTTAAGAAACGGTGGACAGGCTAGACATAAGGCAAAGCCTTCCCTGGTTTCTGCCCCACTTTTCTCGAGCTCCCCGCTCTCTTATTTCATAGCTGACCTCAAGTCCCTGTTCAGGTGCCCTGTTGGTGGCTCTAGTTGGCAATGGAGCCTAAAAACGAGGAGGACTAAAGTATCACGCAGTAGCCAGCTTTATTCAGATCATCACACAGACCATGTACATTCCGAGGATTGACAAGAATCATCGGAGTGAAGTATACAGTCACAACGACAAGCCACACGTGATAGAAACATGTTTTCCATAGAGACATATAAACATTTAATTGAATCTGCTCCACCTGGGAGGAACATGAAAACACAGTCCAAGAACAAGTCCCTGTTTTGAAGAAACGGGAGGTCACAAGACTCTTGTCTTGTTTTCTTGGAGTTTTCTCACAAGGCCTCAGAACTCTCCTTGCATGACTGCGTTCTTGGACTGTTCTGACAGTAAATGACTTTAGAATGCTCGTGGATAAATTTGTCTACTTCATTTGTAGCAGTTAAATCTATGAAAAGTAGAAGATTTCATAATGCTATTAATTCCTAGAAATAATTCTAGAATTATCTTTGAAATAAATATGGGGGGCGTGTAAAAGTAAAGCCTTGGCATCAGCTAGGGGATATTTCTGGATCCAACACTAGAATTTGAGAACAGACAGAGGCATACAACAAAGTCGCCTCTCCAAGCGAGGCTCTGCTGACTGACCAGTCTCCTGTTTTGAAGTTTTTATTCATCCATCTTGTGCTCATTTTTGCATTTAGCCAAACCGAATAGACGTGTAGGATGTTCTCCGAGGCAAACACACAGCTAAATTACTGTTGTCAGGACGCAGAGTGTCTGAGTGGAAAGATACTTGTTAACGTGGGAGTTGCCATTTTGGAAAACAGAATAGCAGAAATTGTTAATTTCTTGGTTAAAGTTCAGATGGTGTCACCCCGCCTACTTCTCTTCCTACATGTTTTCATACATCAGAACCATGTTGTTGCTATTATCTAGCTAATTGTGTTTTTTCTGGTTCTCCTTTGCAGCAACGTTTCTCTCCACAAAAATTCTGGCAAATAGCAAATTAAAGGTGAAATAAGTGTGGCTCTCATAGATGGCATCCTGAAAGGTGTTTTGTTGATCCTTTGTCTTCATTATAAAATAGTTATTTGCACTGTGAGAAGAATCTTTCTAATCCTGAACGAACCGGTGGCATTTCTAGCAGTAACAACAAAAGCAGAAAAATCTGTTCCTAATAACAGAAGAATTCAGCTGGGTTTTTGGGTTTTCTTTCTCTGGAGAAAAGGGCTGATGAGCATGGCTAGAAAGATTGTGAGACTGATGAAGACCTTGTCCCTCCACCCCCCGCCCCGCCAGGCCTGTTTCTTCCTTTGTGTCTCCTTTACAATGAGACACTGATTTCCCTCATAGCTTGTAATGGAGTTTAAAGGGCTGAGTGAACAGTGACTTTGCCCACACAGTGCTTCTTGCAACCATCAGTGTCTTGTGATATGTTCATACGTCCTATGTGGGGGAAAAAAGGTAATTACTGCTTTTAAAAGCTTGGAATATTTTAGGCTAATAATTTAGTCAGCATTCCTTAAATCTGTTTAATAATCCCATAAGTTAAAATTCATTGTTCTGTATCCAATGCAGTGGTCCTTGACATAGTCATTGTTATAATCATCACCATTAGTTTGCAAACATTACAGTAATTCTAGGAAGAAATCCTATATCCCCTAACAGACAGTTCTTCAACATCCCAGCCCCCAGTTCTAGGCAACCCCTAATCTACTCTCTGTTTCTGAATTTGCTTAATCTGGACAGTCATGTAAATTTCATGCAGATGTGTTTTTTATGAGCAATTGATTCACTCATGTATTTTCAAGGTTCATCTGCACTGACAATTATTTAAGTACTTAATTTTTACGTATGACTGAATGATATTTCATCCCTGGATATTCCATATTTACCTTTCTATCCAGTCAGTTAATGATGTTTTAATTATTGTTAATAATATTCCTATGAACATTCATGTACAAGTATTTGTTGTCTGAACATATGTTTAGAATCATCTTGTATATGGCTGGGATTGAACTGCTGGGTCCTATAGTAATTCTCCTTTATTTTAAAGAACTTTCCAGCTGTTTTCTATATCAATTACATCTTGTTTATTAAAAAAAAAAAGTGTGTAGCTGTTGCCTATAGCAACTGCATCTCTTTATATTTCCGCCAGCAGTGTGTGCATGCAGGCTGTAGCTTGCCCGTTTACTAAACAGCACTTACTGTTTTCTGGGTTTTGGTTTGATTTTTTTTTAATGGATTCTTTTTTTATTTTTTATTTTTATTAATTACAGTTTATTCACTTTGTATCCCCCCCTGTAGCTCCCTCCCTCCTCCCCTCCCAACCCCACCCTCCTTCCCCCTCCTCGATCCATGCCCTTCCCCAAGTCCACTGATGGAGGAGGTCCTCCTCCCCTTCTTTCTGATCCTAGTCTATCAGGTCTCATCGGGAGTGGCTGCATTGTCTTCCTCTGTGGCCTGGTAAAGCTGCTTTCCTCTCAGGGGGAGGTGATCAAAGAGCAGGCCAATCAGTTCATGTCAGAGACAGTCCCTGTTCCCATTACTATGGAACCCACTTGGACACTGAACTGCCCTGGGCTACATCTGTGCAGGGGTTCTAGGTTATCTCCATGAATGGTCCTTGGTTGGAGTATCAGTCTCAGAAAAGACCCCTGTGCCCAGATATTTTTGTTCTATTGCTCTCTTTGTGGAGCTCCTGACCCCTCCAGGTCTTACTAGAACCCTGCCCAAAGTTTGGCTATACGTCTCAGCATCTGCTCTGATACCCTGCAGGGCAGAGCCTTTCAGAGGACCTCTGTGGTAGGCTCCTGACCTCTTCCCTATTTTCTCCCTCTTCTGATGTCCATCCTCTTTGCCTTTCTGAATAGGGATTGAACATCTTAGCCAGAGTCCTCCTTCTTGATTAGTTTCTTTAGGTGTACAGATTTTAGTATGTTTATCCTATATTATATATCTAACATCCACTTATGAGTGAATATGTACCCTGTGTGTCTTTTTGCTTCTGGGATACCTCACTCAGGATGATCTTTTTCAGTTCTCACAATTTGCCTGCAAATTTCATTATTTCCTTTTTTTTTATTGCTGAGTAATATTCCATTGTGTAGATGTACCACAATTTCTGTATCCATTCCTCAACTGAGGGGCATCTGGGCTGTTTCCAGCTTCTGGCTATTACAAATAAAGCTGCTACAAACATGGTTGAACAAAGGCCTTGTTGTATACTTGAGCATCTTTTGGATATATGCCTAGGTTTTTAATTAGTGCTGTTCTCATAGCTATGGACTGGAATCTTGCTGTGATTGGTTTCATTTTGTTAATGATGTGAGGCTTGAGGTCATCTGCATGTCTTTGAAGAAAAGTCTATTCAGGTACCGAAGGCACTTTTTAAATTGTTCCTTTTACTAATTTGTATCAGCATGAAGTTCTTTCATCTCCTCCAAAGACATTTGTTTATAACACAGAGAACTAGTTTTTCATGCAACAACGAGTAAAGCATTCTTTTAAGGAAAAATACATTGTTTGGTCCTTAGTCCTTGGACTGTGGGGATGACTAATACTGGAATGTTGGTACTTTTCTTCTCTGTTTTCTGAGCTCTAAGCAGTCAAGGAATGTGCATAGCATTAAAAAAAATTAAAAACCACAGAGGTGAAGAAACAGTTCAAGGTAGGGACAAAGGAGCTTTCAGCCTGTATGCAACCAAATGAGTAACCAGTGCCTGGTAGAGCAAGAAAGTCTCAAAAGTACAGACTATAAGACAAAAACCCAACACATATTAGTAAATATTCAGATTTCTAAATGAAACCCATAATTAAAATAGTATTAGATATAACTTTAAAACTACCGTGGATGATAAAAATTATGTGTATTTCTCATGAATGCCAAAGCTGGAAAACAGGCGTTTTTGCTTTTTTTTTTTTTTTTTTTTTTTGTGATTTGAGTGTATTGGTTTCATTATCTAAAAAAGAAATACAAAGATTTTACTTTATAAATTTATGTGTCTGTGTGTCTGTCTGTCTCTTTCTGTCTGTGTCTGTCTGTCTGTACACATGAGTATAGATGCCATAGAGGCCAGAAGAGGGCCTCAGATCGTGGAGTTACTTATGTGCCTACTGGAAGCCAAACTTTGCTCATTTTCAAGTGTAATATATGGTCTTACTACTGGGCTCTCTCTTCAAACCCATAGAAAAGTAATTTAGATCATGTTAATATGTTAGAATGTTTAAGTACTATGACATCGTTCTTTTAGTTTGGGGTATCTATCATGAATTTAAGCAGAACAAAAAATATTGGTGTTTTTATTGTTTGTCAAGGCTTTATTATGATAGGACAAATTTAAAACATACAATAACAGGGAGATGACTAATAAGAACTAAGGCGAAAAAACTATACACTGCCATGAAATTTTTGTTTTTTAATAATAGGTAATTGAATGAGGAAATGGTTTAAAATGTAACTAGAATAAAAATGCAGACACACAAAATTCCCAACAGATAGAAATAATGACTGTTTGAAAGCCTGGAAATATTAGTGCTGATCGCATTGGCCACTGTACACATGTGTCAAGTTTTACTGTATCCCATGAAGACACACAAGTCTCAGGAAAACATAAGAGTATGGGAGTTCACTCTACTTCAACGACTACTTGCAAATTCTTTCTGCGTTCACTCACCAATACACTGGAGAAAGTTTGTCTGAGGTGACCAGAACTGTGCAATGGAAAAAATAAACCAGCTAGACGTGCTCATTGGTGATTTTCCATGAATAATTAGACATTGGTTTAACTCATTTGTCTAACGTGATAAGTCTGGTGAGGAGGAGTGGGCTGATGGGAGTACGCTTGCAGGTTTTTAGAGTAAATAGATTGCTAGGTAATAAATTTTAGAAAGTCAGTTTTTAAATGCCATCTGAGTGTTCTTTAAGCATAGGCATTCTAACTGGAGTCCATGCTTGTTTTCTCCTATTTTGCTTAGCCCCACTTTAAATGCTTACTTTAAATTAAAGCAAGAAGTCCACTTAAAAGGGAGGTCCTCCTCCCCTTCTATCTGACCCTAGCTTATCAGGTCTCACTGGCTGCAATGACCTCCTCTGTGGCCTAGCTAGGCTGCTCCTCCTATGGGGGTTGGGGTGGGGAGGTCAAAGAGCCAGCCATTGAGTTCATGTCAGAAATAGTTCCTTTTCCCCTTGCTAGAGTACCCACTTGGATACTGAGCTACCATGGGCTACATCTGAGTAGGGGATCTAGGTTTTATCCATGCGTGGTCCCTGGTTGGAGAATCAGTCTCAGACAAGCCCCTGTACCCAGATATATTTGGGCCTTGTGGAGCTCCTGTTCTCTCCAGGTCTTACTAATTCTCTCTTCTTTCATATGATTTCCTGCACTCTGCCCAAAGTTTGGTTATGAGTCTCTGCATCTGCTTTGATATACTGCTATGTAGAGTTTTTTAGAGGCCCTCTGTGGTAGGCTCCTATTCTGCTTCTTGTTTTCTCCTACTTCCAAGGTTCATGTGGGTGGGATTGGGAGGGAATAAGGGAAGGGGCTACAGCTGGGACACAAATAAACTGTAATTAATATAAAAAATAAAAAAAATTATATCAAAAATTAATCATTCATATAGTGATGAGGGATGTTATAAAAATAGAATATTTTAAGTATACACAGCGGTTAAAGCAAAAAAGCTTCTTCAGGAAATAAAATTTAATTTTTAATTATGAACAAATAAGCATATATTTCAGAAAAAAATAAAAAAAGCAAGAAGAACATACTCAGACTTGTAATGTCTAAAGTAGTGCTTCTCAAACTTCCTAAAGCTTTGACCCTTTATTACAGTTCCTCAAGTTGTGGTGACACACCTCCCCAACATAAAATCATTTTCATGGCTACTTGATAACTGTAATTTTGCCGCTGTTATGAATTGTAATATAAACATCTGACAACCAGGATATGCTAGCCCCTGCGGGGGTGGCAGCCCGCAGGCTGGAAACCGCTGCAGTAGGGTGCTCGGACTTCCTGATATTTACTGTGCAGTGTTTAACAGGTTCCCTTCCCGCTGCGCTTTCAAAGCAGCGTTACTTTTGTGTGTGTATGCTCCGCATGCATATCCTTGTTCATATGCCACAGATGTAGCATAAAGTGGGCAGTTGTGCTAACTGTATTTCTTATGCTTCCTTTCATCATGTGAGTCTAGAACCTTCTTCTGGTCTGTAATGCATACTCTTGGGGAGTATGCACTCTCCACTAGTTCATTCTCTGAAGTCATGTTAAGAGAGAGTAAAACATTTAAATTAAATAAACATATTTGAAGTATGTACTACATAAGAAAAACATAGTTTCTCAGACCACTGGGGCACAAATTTGAACACAAAGGCCTAGAGACGCATTCCCTCTGTATAAGGCTGATGAGGCCAAATGAACCGGTAAACAAAACGCTCTTTTTGGGGAGTATATTGCCTGCTTCCGTGTGAGTATCATCTAAGAAGCTGAATTTTTATTTTTTTTTACTTTATTTTTATGCAGATGGGTGTTTGGCTTGCATGGGTGTCTGTGTGCCACATTAGAACCTGGGGAGCCTGGAGGCCTGAGGAGAGCTTTCAGCCCAGGGCTGGAGTTGTTGAAGGTAGTGAGGCATCATGTAGATACTGGGAATTGAACGTGGGTCTCTGGGAAAGACTCTAGTGCTTTTAATTGATGAGCCATTTCTCTTTGTTTTTTAAACTAATTTATGGAACTGAGGCTTGATTGAAGCCATGTCAGTTTACACTTCTGACATTTTGTTATGAGAAGAATTACGCATCACGGTTAAAGAAATGTATTGTAAAAAATCATGGTGTGGAGTTTATATGCAGTGGTGTGCACGCATCTGACGGAAATGAGATATAACTGTGTAGACAAAAAGATAATGTAAATTCCTATCAAAATACGTGTTATCTTAATCCCAGAAGGTTCTCTCATGCCCCTCTCTCATCGGTTTCCTACACCTCTTTCCAGAGGCACTTTCTGATTTATTTGATTTTATTCTATTCTAGTTTAGTGTTTCTTCTGGAACTTTAAATAAGTATGATTGTTCAATACACACTTTTTTTTTTAAACAGGACTCTTAGCCATTTGCTTTTGAGATCTATCTGTGTTGCATGTAGCAGTAGTTTGTAATATTTTGTTGCTGGGTAGTCTTTTATTTGTTTTTATATACTTGTATTGGATGCTAGATTGCTCTAGTTTTGGGCTGTTATGCTACCATGACACTTCTTATACAAGTTTTTGGTGGAAATCTGTTTAACTTTATTGACGATTTAGTAGGCATTGCTAGATTTTTTTTAATAAGAAACCATCAGACTTTTACTTTAAGAGCTGTATCTGCCTATACTCACTCAAATCCTGTCAGAATTGTGCATTTTGTATTGTCCGTGTTTTAATTTTGGTCACTTTGATGGACAGATGTTGGTGTCTCATTGTTGGGAGAATTCCTTTCCTGTCGGACTGACGTCCGTCTTCTCTATACGAGGCCACAGTGACAAACCCACAACCCCACAGAGCCTAACCCAAGGAACCAGTGAGCTTCTTGAACCTTTCTTACAGAATGTGGGTGAGGGGACACTTACAGGGACCTGGGAGATCCTAAAGCAACTCCACCAGAACGTCTCTGCCCAGCATGGATGATGCATTCTTCTTCAACACATAGATGATGTTTCCTCAGTTTGCCTCCCTAGCCTGTATACTCTGTGTACTAGCACTGCTTGAAGCCACATGCAGTTAGGGAAGAATTGCAAACAAATGGCTTAAGGAGCAGCTGGAGTCTGAGGACTCTCCCCAGCCTCTGCCACTCTGAGGGAAAACCAACAGCCAACAGGTAGGATGCGTTGGGCTCTTGCAAACAGGTAGAGTTGATCTGAGGAGGGTAAGCAATGCTTTGCTCTAGAACAATCCCTGAGGTCTTAATTTGCGTATTCCAACCAACTAAGGATGCTAAGCACCTTGTGAGGTGCTTTCTGGCAATTTCCATCAAATGTCCACTTTTTGTGTCTTTTGGGTAGGTGGGAAATTAAAAGAACGTGCATTTATTTTCTTCTTGTACTTATACGTCCCACACAGGCGTTGGCATGGACCTGCTCAGCAGGAAAGGCTTGAGTAGCATTTTCCTGGCTCCCTTCCTACTCTGCATTCTTGGTTGGCACTCTAGATGTACATCTTCCCAGACTATTCTCTTCACACAGGTGTCTGTTTGACCTCTTCTGTTCCTTAGAAATGACTCATAAAGCATCGTGGACTTCATCGGGACATTTTCATCTGTAATTATACCATATTCTGTTCATTGTTCCCTTACCCTTTCATGCTGACTCCTTCCCTCTTCCCAAATAGTATTCCTCTTTCATTCCCTTTACAATTTTTTTTAAAAGGTTTAGATTCACATGTAAGAGAGAAAACATGATATTTTTCTTTATGAGCCTATTGTACTTAAAAGTGGTGATGTGCAAATTCATCCATCTTTCTGCAAATGCTATAGTTTAATTCTGCCTTATGGCTTTGTAATACTCCATTTTTCACTCATTCATCGATGACTGCCACTTACTTCTACTTTTAAAAATAAGAAGTGTTTTCAACTATTGAGCTATAGTATTTTTTTTAACATACCTGGGTGTCCTACTTGGTTTCAGCTGTTAAACTTGACACAAACCTAAAGTCACCTGGGAAGAGGGGATTACAGTTGAAGAATTGCCCCAACCATGTTGGCCTGTGGTCATGTCAGTGAGGCATTTTCTTAATTGATGTAGGAAGATCCAGGCCACTGCGAGCAGGGCCATCTCTAGCAGATGGGCCCAGGCTATATAAGAAAGGTAGGTGAGCATTAGCCTGAAAGTAAGCCAGCAAGCATGTTCCTCTGAGGTTTCTTCTTCTGCTTCCTGTCCTGACTTCCCGCCCTAGGTTCCCTGGATAATAGGCTATAATCCCTTCCTCCATAAATTGTTGTTTTTGTTTTGTTTTGTTTTGTTTTGTTTTTTGTTTTGGTGTTTATCATAGTGACAGAAATTAGCCTAGGTCTCCTGGGTACTGGTCTAGCCTGGGCTTAGTTTGGCAGTGTATTTTCCAAGTATGCTTGCCTATCCTTTGTCTCAACAGTATCTTAATATTTGTAGAAGTTTTAATGTTTTGTAAATTCCAACCTACCAGTTTCTTTCACTGTTATTTTTGTGTGTGTCCTATCCACAATGCCATTGCCTGTGTCAGTGTAAATGTTTTTTTTTTATTGATAACGTGGGTGATGTACTATAACTGTTGAAATGTACTTACCTATAATTATCACACCTTTGAGCAAAAACCATGCACTGGAGCGCACGTGCAGAACTGCTATAGGCTTCCTTTTAAGCATTCTTGTCTTTGTGAAAATACACAACACTTTTCATTCTGTGGCATTATATTTCCAAGTTTTTCATCTCACGTGTGTAAGCTTCTAACTTTCGTGCCACTCTGTAAACTGACACTGCCTCAGACCCCAGGGCCGCTCTGTGGTGAGCCAAATGGGCTTCAGGACACTTGCTTCCTACCAGAGCCACATGCCCGAAGCCAAACAGATGGTAAACTAGGCAGAGGTGACCCGTTGTGTTCTCATTAGAGCAGTTGGGGAGAGTGTAATGGGCCCCCATTTGCCTTGTGCTGTATTTAATACCCGATGAACTGCCCCTCTCCTCCCCTCCCCATTACAAGTCAACAACCACCATGTATATTTGAATAAGGATTATCAAACATGATTTGCCCAGAACATGTACAACCATCTAATGCTAATTAGCCAAGTTTAAATAATCACAGAGTTCTGCTATAATTGGAAAGAAACACTGTTTTGCTTGCCAGTGCCTAATCACTAATTAACAGGAAGCTAAAACATCCATGCAGTAGTCATATCTAGAAGACTCCGTTAGTTAATTAGCGTGTGAGGCCGTGCCAAGTTCATGTGGGTCGGAAAGTTCACAGACGAGGTTCTTCCGTCACATAAATATATAAATGTGCACACTCTGTAAGGATGATGCCGTTGAGCCAGAGCAGAGCATGGGCGGGGCAAGCCTCGGTGGTTTTGGCTTAGCATTCCAATGGTTAAGGTCATGGTCACTATATTAAAGAAACAGTGCTTATTTGGTTCTGTACACTTCAGACACCAACTGCTGGTTGCTGCACTGTTGTTTACACACAAGATTGAAGCTGCGTGGGTTTGGTTTTGTCTTGATCCTGATGGTTATCTGGGATTTCTTAGCCTTGAACTTTTCCTCATGAAACTGGGCTATGACCTCTGCATCTTCCTGTTTACTAGAATCAGGCTTGACTGCATTAGACAGATAGCTAAAGAGCCACAGAGGAGAATGTGAAAACTTGACTGCCTACTTTCTGTGCTTTTGCTAATTCAGGAGGGCAAGGCTTATTAAGATGTTGTGCATCAAAAGTATTTGAAAACATACATTAAGCCTTTGTGCACGAGAGAGAGATAGTCCCTTTTAGCCCGAGCTGGCCTCAAGCTTGCTGTGAAGCTGAGGACTCCCTCAAGCCTCTGATCCTCTTACCTCCACCTGCCAAGTGCTAGGAGAACAAGTCTGAACCACCATGCTCCGTACAAGACATTAATATTGTAACTGGAGTAGCAGACCTTTATGCCTTTAATAAAATCACTTTAATGTTCCATTTACACTAATGAGTGAGTTCCATTTATTATAATAACACTGCTTGAACATGTGAGAGTTTTAGAAGTTGCATTTGTTTAGGAAGTCTTTTAGTTGCTGGGCAATGACAACAACCTCAATTTCTTTCTGTACTGTTTGTGCAAGCTACTTACTACGGTAAAGATTATTTTACAGGTTAAAACTGTTGTGTTGTTTTAGAAGCTTTTTGAAGAATAAAATGCAGAGTTGCTCAGGGGAGAAGAGGCGGAATACTGGGCAAAGCATGGTTGGAAATGAGCGTGTTCATCAGTTTCTTTTCAAATAAAGGGAAATGCATAAGGAAAAGTTCGGAGTTGCAACACAAACTTGTACGCACATGGAACCCGTGGAGAGGTCCAGAAGAATTATTGAAGTGGTGGTGTTGGTGAATAATACTGCAGTTTTAGAACAGTCCTTAGCTATACCGAAGGGTAGCTTGTTGTTGTTGCTTTAATTATAGCATGTAAAAATGTGGAGGTCAGAGGACAATTTACAGAAACTTGCTTCTCTCCTTCTTCCAGGTGGGTTCAGGAGAACCAAGCTCATGTTGTCAGGCTTAGCAGCAAGTGCCTTTACCCACAGCGCCACATCAGCGGCCCCTGCATATAGTGTCTTCAAAGGACTAAGGAAGGAGAGTCCTGCCATGTGATGGCTTCTCTCCATGTTCTTAGTTTATTCTTCACGTTGATGTTTGGACTCACTCGCCAACTCACTGGATCATTACACGTCCTTCCATCTTAATGCGTACTGGTTTTAGAGAACAGTGTACTTACTATTCTATCATTGCTGCTTAAACATGGCTGACATTGTTTCATGAGCTTCTTGGCTTAGTGAGTGTGCATTTGTGGCTCTTGGCTGCAAAATAGTAGGGATGTGTTCTGCTCCGCACAGTAGCATTAAACACCCTCATTTCATGAAATCCACCCAACACTGAGTATTCACACACATAGGTGTGCGTTAATGTTCAGATATGTGTGTGTGTATTAGATCTTAGTCATGTAAGATTTTGCCTTACTCATGTAAGCCATGAATTAATTTGATTGGCCATCACACAGGTAGGACTGAAGCACTGTTCCGTCTCCATGTCCCAGTTCAGTGTTGCGTTAATTATCTGATCATGCACAGCGAGGGAGTGTGGACACTGCCCATAGAGGTGGCCAGCTGGTAGAGCTGAGGATAGACACAAAAGGGTGAAGAGTCTCAGCCTGGGTGCTCAGATACCTGGAGTTCTAGCCCTCTTGATTCACCTTAAACCTTCTGTATCTTTGCGGGATCTTGCCAGCTGCATGCCGTATCTCTGTATTTCATCTTTCCTTGGAGAAGAGTCACCTTTGCACTCAGCCTAGGGGAATAAAAAGGAGACTCCTTACTTTCTCTGCTCCCATGACAGTATCTTTCTCCTCTCTTTGCCCATGAATAGGCTGTACACTGAGTTCCTCCTGACCTGTTTTTAACCCTCTTCTACACAACCAGTCACAGAAACCTGTGCCCATCTGCCTATTCCAAAATTCTTTTTGTTGGGCTCAGAACTAAAGACACCTTTGGGTAAGCCTCACTTTCTTGTTACCTGTCTATATACAGGTTAATAGCTGGTCACAAAGCTATTCTGAAATGCATTACTTCCCATGAGCCTGCCCTTCTAGATGAGGCAGAGCCGTGGAAGATGCAGTAGTTTTAATTTTTAAACTAGATACCACCCAATGATGATGATGTCTAGGTATGAAAATTTACACAAGCAAAACAAATTAAAAATGTTGGGGATTTGACATTTTTATCTTCTTTGAAACAGGGTCTCTCTCTGTTTCAGGTTTGACTGGCAGCAAGGGCCTTTACCTGCTGAGCCATCTGCTACCTCCTTGAAATACATTTAAAAAATAATAATATATAATCTAACATAAAATTATATTAAACTTTCTCATGAACAATGGAAATATGTAATCCATATAGAAAAGTAGATTATTTCTGAATTGGGTATATAGACCTTTCTCCCCAGAGTCTGAGCATATGGATGGAGGGAGACACTGGTCAGGAAAGGGTGGTGGGTGTAAGTGGCATTCTGTTCACAAGGAAGGTAAAGGGGGCATTTGCAGACTCCTTATGTATCCATTGGAGATTAAGTTCCTGACTCATGATGAACATTTGTAACAGTTACAATCAAAGAAAAGGAGGGTATCAGCTAGACAGTGGGGGCATGGCAAAGGGCCTGGGGAAGGGTAACTTGGAGGACATGGAGAAAGAGAAAGGAAGGGGAGTGAAATAATTCTACTTCAATTAAAAACATTAAAAAATTTTAAAGTATAGTAGATTATTCAGAGGAACATTTTAAATCATGGAATAAGGCTTTATTCTCCTTAGTCATATTTTTTGAGATACATTGTGAATTTGATATTTTAGAAATCAGGAATTAACATATATGTATATGTATACATATATATACACATATACATATGTAGTTAAATTTATGAATTACACATATAATTTAAATTAAAAAAAACTTAAAAAATAACCTTAGTAGAAATTGGTTGTGATCTTGTGTTATTGTGTTGCCTATAAATGTTGTTTGAATTTCCTCAGAGGAGGAGATGAGACGAGAGCCATTTTCAAGACTTTTTAGCTTTTTTCTAAACTGTAAATGACTGATTCAACTCAGCTGTTCTGGCATAAACTCTCCTCCAAGCTGACTGACTCAAACTGGCTTCTTTTGACTTCTGACTGAATTGCTCTGCCTAGCCTCAAACTAATTCTGGCAATATGTTTTAATTTTCTGGCTCCTTCTCATTCTCTGGCTTGTTCTGTCTTTCACGTGTGTTTAGCTTGTTCTCTCTGTAACCTGTCTCTGTAAAACTGTCCCAGTAGAATACTCTTGGTGAAAAAAACTCTCCTTTTCTCCCTCCACTTTTCTTAAGTAGCCTCTCTCTCGTGTCCTACTCTCAGGAAAGTTGGGTGTGTCCTATCTTTGACTTATTCTGTTAAATCTTTCTCTGATTCATCACTTTGTCTGCTCCTCAATTAGATGTCACTTTCAAACATGGATGCTTCTGTTTCTAAACTAACTTTACCACCATTGTTTTGGATTAAAAGTGTGCACAAAAGGTGTGTCTGTATTCTAGCCAGAGCATGTAATCCAGATTGTGCCTGCATTCCAGCCAGATCACATAGACCTAGAAGGTCTTTGGATGTAACCCCTTGCCAGATTAGACATGTTGCTAGATTAAAATTCCTCTACAGTTGCCCTCATACACGACTGGAAATTGGATCTTTTGATCCAGATACACAAACGGGGAGATACCACCTGTTAAGGGTACACAGGCTGAGGGAAAGCCCCCATGAGGTAAAGGAATCCAAGGGTTTCATGTGACTCTGTGGGAAGTCAGACACTTGTTGAGTATATTATAGATGGTAGGGTGAGGTGGACAGTGAGGACTCAAAGAATAGGAGCATTTGGTCGGAGCTGGGATGGAGGAGCTTCTAGGTGTACAACTCTAGATGAAGAAATGGCCAGCCTCTCCCCTGAAGCGTGGATAAGGGGTTGAGGAACAGGCAGCAGGAGTAGCTATCTTCTAAGTGGGAAGCACCCTTAGGTGAGTCAGGAGTTGGCTGAGTCAAGTGGAGTCCTTTGCACCCACTGGAGATTAATCTTGTGCCTCCTCATGAGGAACATGAAATGCCACAGCAGGCTCAGTAAGAGACAAGGACTGCACCCTCACCAGCACAGTTGTGTGATAGGATGTAATTTACAAACCAGTATCATGCCTATAATCCCACTTAATGCAAGCTGTAGGATATCTGAATGGAACACAGTGTGGTTTTCATGCAAAACCAGGTTTCTATTTTACTCAATATAATGGACATGAACTGGCTCTTGGGTCACCTCCCCCTGGTGGGGGAGCAGCCTTACCAGGCCACACAGGAAGACAATGCAGCCAGTACTGATGAGACCTGATAGGCTAGGGTCAGATGGAAGGGGAGGAGGATTCGGAGGGGATGAGGGAGGGGGCTCCAGCTGGAATACAAAGTGAATAAACTGTTATATATATATATTGGCCAAGGAAGACCATAGGAGATAAATAGTGTGTCTCGGTTAGATCTCAGCTCTTAGGGTTTTTTCTCTAAAAAGTTGATTTTGCAGGAATTCCACTGGCAATTGCTACTCTCCACTTTTTGACTCAGAAACAATGGGACACAAGAGTCACATCGTGTTTTATATTGGTCTGTCCTCTAAATATAGACCTCGATTGCTTGGATGCGACAAGGGCCTTAGTGACAGCATAGCATGATATAGGACAGCCATTTTCTGTTTGATAGATGCATTGGACAGGGCATTGAACAGTACAGAAATACAGTGAAAAATGGCAGCCTTGCTTAACTAGATTGAGTGCTTAATGTGTTTATCAGAGCTGGAGAGGTGGCTTAGTAGTTAAGAGTACTATTTGCCCTTGCAGAGGACCCTAGTTCAATTCCCAGCACTCACATGGTGGCTCACAACTGTCTGTAATTTCATTTTCAGGGGATCCTAAAATGACTTCTGCAGACACCAGGTGTGCATACATATATGTAGGCAAAACACTCATACACATAAAGTAAAAATAAGACTAAAATAGTTCTCAGTACTTGAGCACAGCCAAAACACAGGTATACTGAAATACAGAACAGAACAGAAGAAAGAATTGCATTAGCAGAAACT
The DNA here is from genome assembly GCF_907164565.1 of Psammomys obesus. Lineage (NCBI taxonomy): Eukaryota > Metazoa > Chordata > Mammalia > Rodentia > Muridae > Psammomys > Psammomys obesus. The sequence goes on from NW_026592118.1 coordinate 15,034,122, forward strand.
GTTTAACAAGAACCCGGAGAGAGTGTATACAGGCTCCAGCTAACTTAGTACTGGACTGCCCTGTGTTTATACAGCACAAACTATATCCTGCTCCCTGCTTGGAGGAGACTGGGCAGTGTTTGCAGTGCTGCCTATGAAGTTTTACCAGTGCTGCATGTAAGAGCATACTCTTTCTCTAAAATGAAGTCTGTGAGTCTTCGTAAGTGGCGACGGGAAGCCTGCCATGTGACAGAATCTTTGCTATTCTTGTTGGTAGTTCACAAGCCCTCCTTCCCTGCTTCATGGAAAGAACAATACATAATTCTCGGAAGATGCTCTGCCTCCACGGGTGCCTGGTTCTAAAAGCAGTGACAGACATGAGAGGCGTCATCTCCAGTCCTGTGCCAGCCTTTCCTCACTGAACCCTCTCGGCTATAGCGTAACATTCACAGAGCGTTCTGCACTTTCTAGGAATTTTGTGCATTAGCATGTTCCTGGTAGTATGCTCAGACAGGGATGGCGGAGCCTTCTGTGGTGCCCTTGTGGGTGGAACTGGCTGTGTTTTTGCTTTGAGCATTCCTGTGTCGGTTAAGAGGGGCTGGCCAAGCTGGTCTCCTCCTGAAGGTCTCAGCTCACAGAGGGTTTTACTTGTCCAACCTCAGATAAAGATTGTCTCTGGCTCCTAAAGTGCTGTGGGAATGGAGTCTCAGAACAGTCTAAAGACAGCGTGAACCGCTTGTGTCCTGACTTATCACCCAGGATATTTGTATAATTGGCCGGTTCAACTTCTGCCTTTTCTCTCTTGTTGGAAACAGCTGGGTGATAAGATGTCATAACAAGGGCTGTGACTCCCTCATACTTGGTATGCTGGGGTCATGGATTAAAGGTCTTTGGCCATCAGAGCAAATGGGGATGTCAGGACACTCGTAGAATCTGAAACAGGCAGGATGAGGATGTCGGGTCAGTAGGACAAGTTACAGAGGCGAGGCTGTAGAGCAAAGCCTTGTGGTGAGCGCTGCTGGAATCAGGTCTTGTGCTACCCACCTGGCCCTGTGCTTTTGTGCAAGTCTGTGTTTGCAGCAGAGTTCATGGAGTTTCTAGCTATGGGGTGGTAGGCTTTCAACCTTCCTGAGCGTAATGGCTCTGCAGAAGCCAAGAATACACTGGTAGGTGATTTTCAAAAAAAAAAAAAATTAAAAAACAGTTAACTATATTTTGAGGCTGTCTTAGCAAGATGCTAAAAAATGGTCTTTAGAAAACATGTTAAATCCAAAGATGAAATTAAACAAAGCTAAATGTTTTTGTATAGGACCATCAAGGAAATGAAAAGGCTAAGAGTTTTGTTTCAGCTTTGGCCAGTCTCAGGTTGTTGGTCTAAGCCCCATCAATGGGAAGAGGCCGATAGAAAGGTCTAGGGAGGCAAGAACCCTTATGACCCCCTTAATACTTAGTTCAAGCACGCGCGCGCACACATTATGTGTATATGTGAGTGTGTATTTGTGATGTATGTGTTTGGTGGTGTGTACGTTAGTGTGTGCAGTGTATATTTCTTTGTATGTTATATGTGTGTTGACGTATTGTATGTATGTGTACATATGTGTACATGCAGGTGAATCTGGAAGGTAATATTGAGAGTCTTCCTCATTTGTTCTCTACTACAGTTTAAGAATACGTTTTATTTATGTGTGTATGTGCTTGTCATGGTGCACACATGGAGGTCAGAGGAAAGCTTGCGTGGGCCTGTTCTTTCCTTCCTCTACGAAGGTCCCCTGGATTAGACTCTGCTTGTCAGGCTTGGCAACAAGCATTCTACTGACCCTGTTATATTTTGTGTTATTTTTGAGCCAGGATCTCTCACTGGACATGGAGCATGAAGATTTGGCAAGGCTAGCTAGCCAATTAGTCCCAAGTATTCATCTGTTTTCACTTCTCTACTGCTGGGATTATACCACAAACCACACATGGCTTTTTACATGGGCTCTGGGACCAGACTTAGGCCTTTATGCTTGAACACCAGGCAAACACTTTACTAACTGAAGAGTGTCCTCAGCTATGTGAATCTTAGGTGATCTGGTATAGCAGTGTTCTGACCAGTTTCTATAGTTTGGGGAAAGAACAGAGGTAATGCAACTGTCACGCTGCTGTGAATATAAGGATGCAGTAGAGAACCCCATTGAACAGGAGAAGGTTTTGAAGTCCTGGCAGTTCATTGCTAATGACTTTTAGCACATACAAGCATAGTTGGTGCCTTGTCAAGTTTTCCCTAGAAGCCACTGGACTAGTGACATCTACTTATTTTTCCACTTTTATGCCTGTGTGTAATGAAGGGTGAAAACAGGTTTTCTAGAATGCTGTTGAAGATGTCAAAGGTTAGCAGCTGGGAGAACCTTCATAGTTCTACTACTTGCCAGAAAATCTATCTACCCATCTCCCTTCTCACCAAAGATATGACAACATACTCTAAATAGAACAAGCATAGGCTGCCTCCTCTCGAACAGCACTCCCGAATGTCCTTGTCTAGACTGTGTTGATCTCATGTCTGACCACAGGAGTCTCTTATTCAGACAACATCCAGCTCTTAGTTTCCACCCCTCTGCCCACCCTTATGTCCAGCCAGAGCAGACCACAGAGCCTGATTGTGCCACACCCACCATTCGTTTACCCTTTCACTGTTTGTTGCATGGGAGCTCCGGTCTTCTCATAGCATTTAAGATGTTCATTGTATGTACTTTCTCTCCTGTATGTCTCCTTTTAGTTTGGTATAGACATTATACCAGGAACAAACTTGCTTCCTGTACCTTTTATGTGGTCTCAGTCTGTCTTGACTTCCCAACAGACTACCTGGTATTGGGTTGAAAAGGAAAGAGCTTTGTTCAGCTTGTGGCTCTGGAGGCTGGAAAGCCCAAGGGCAGGCACTCACATCTTTTTGACTCTTGGCAATGGTCTCATGGTACTTCAGTTCACAGCAGAAATCCAAAGAGCTGGGGGCACATAATAGAAGGGGGGCCTGAGATCAGGGGAGAGTCATCAGACGTGCATGACTGTAAAAGAAACAGTTTTCTCTTGCTTGTCTCTTTCGTCTCGCCCACTTACTTCATACAGATTTTGAGAGAACATGTTAGCACTCCAGGATCCCACCGTAACCAATCAAATCCAGCAGGCAAGGCAGCTCACTTCCTCTCTAAGACTTCATCACATCTCAGCTCTGACACTGGTAACAAAATCTTGACATGGTGACAGGCCGTATTCAAACCATCACACAGCTGTACAGTGTAGGCCGGCTGCCTCTGTCACAGAGGTATTCACAGAATCCCTTCTTTGGGGGATTAGTGCAAAAGGTTAGGCTGTGGGGTGCTGCATGCTGAAGGTGAAAAGGAAGTGGATTCTGAATCACTTCCATTTCCATCCCAGCAGCTGCCTGTGTTGGTGGCTTGCCTTCTCTCTGGCAACCACATTGCCAAGTGACCCAGAGATGTGACTATCTCCAGAGGCTTTGAAGCAGCTATTCTGCTTACTACCAAAGATGCCTAATCCGTCCTCTGGGTACAAACGTTTGAATGAAATGGAAAGTTGCTTTGGCTTGGTCCCTGTATTTCCTTTTGGATGTTTTGCCTTTATTTGTATACTTTATTTGTATTCTCCTTTATAAATTTATTGGTTCCTATACTTAATTTTCCCTGTCCACTGTAATTGCTGGCAAACAAGTTCAAAGGTGGCAGTTGCCTAAAATTATATCCTCCATAGCACCTAGTATGAAGGCAGATACATTGTGGGTGTAGAATTATCAGCAGTGTACATATGTCCTTACAGAGCCTGAAAAATTATGATGTTTCATTCGGGACTGATAAGTCTCCGGTGACCTTAATTGTTACCACAATTGTTGGTTCACAAATAGCTATAGCTGTTTCTTAGATAAGATTGTAACATTACGGGATTTGCTTAATTAGAATTACTTTTTCTGGTCTGAATATCAAAATGACTTTCATGTTTCCACAAAACAAATAAGTCACCGTAGCTTAAAATCAAGATGTGCATTAATTTGTACATGAAAGATAATCCCACTGATTGAAAAAGGCTAATTGGGGTTAGCTTCTCTCAGTGCAGAATCATGAATGGCTTTGATAGATTTTTTTTTTTTTTTTTTTTTTAGCATATGGATAAATCCCCTTTTCAAACTTCCCATGACGAAGACTGTCTGTAGTTGATATCCTTTCAAGAATTTGACGAATAGCAGAGAAATCTTATCAGGCCTAAATGTTTGTTCATTTCCTCTTGATATGGATAATGAATTCCCTCCGCCATTAAAGAAGGTTGAAGACATGCATACCACAGAAACAATTTGGACAATCCCATTTCTTTCCTTCTTCCGCTGCTTTCCACTTATTTCATGTTGGTTTTGAGAGTAACACAAACAAGTAAAATTGCTTCATAATTGCAGCCGCCATCTCCCACCTAGTCATCTGATACACCTAAAGAGTAAAGCTCATCAAATAACATGCTCTGATATTTTAGGCAGTTCACCGAATTTATTTTAAAATCTATCTACTTTCACCCTTAGAAATACAATTTCTTGGTTGAAAAGAACAGTCATTCTTTTCTTTTTATTTAAAGGCCTGGTTAGTATGACATTGTATCTTTTACTAAAAGAAGCTTAATGGGTTTGGGTTGGACACATTGTAATGTGGATTCGTGACCATATTGTCCTCAAAGCACCGTTTTAATCTAAGACATTTAGAAAGCTGTTATAACAATACAGAGATGGGAGTAATGAAACATGAAATTAAGATGAGGACAGGAGGAGTTTAAAGAGATGAGTACAGAAACAATCATCAAACCAGTTAGAGAAGAGAGGAGGGTGGGAAGGTGCAGGGAGGAGTCAGGGTAGCTGAGGTTTGTAGAATGACTAGTGATGTTAGCCAGTCACAGTGGCCATATCAGGGCCTGGCTCAGAGCTCTGTAAATGTGCAGTTAGGGGTAGTAGAAGTGGACATGTTTGAAAGAAAACAGTAGGATGGAGAGGCAAGGCAGAGGGCACAGACACAGGCCAGAAGGACAGCTGCAGGTGGGGATGCCCTCTGGGGCATGGATCACAGTTAGGCTCTTTTATGTATGTTTCCCTTGATTCTATATTTGTTTTGGCTCATAAAGATATTTAGTTAAAATAAAAGGTTTATTTAGAGAGCCATCATTGATGGACTTTGAGGTTGATCGGATCATGGGTTCCTTTGTGAGATCTTCACAAACAAGGGAATGCTTTGCTTTGAATGCAGTAGTCTATGAAACATGGTTCTGCCTTTGCAAAGTCCAACATCCTGTGCATCACAGGTGCTAAGCATGTCTGTTGCTGTCTAACAAACCACTGGGAAGTTGCTTAAGGCAGTGCTGGTGATTTACATGGCCATGGGTCTATAAAACAGTGCTGGTGATTTATGTAGCCATGGGTAACTTGCCATGGCTTCATGAAGAAGCTTATCTCCAGTCTATGAGGCAACTGCTAAGAATGAAATATCCAAGAGGACTTATTCACTCATAAATCTGATGCCTCTGCTGGGACAGCTGGAGCATAGCTGATGCTTGAGTGGAATTCTGAAGGACAAATCTGAATGACAAGTAGGTAGGGGAGGAAAAAGAACATAGAAGAGTACCCCAGTAGAAGGCTGAGGCACAGGATAGATCAGTGCACATTAGTGGCATTCAGGGACAAGGGAATAGATCAGTGGCATTCAAGGACAGGGAGAGAGGGACAGAAATAAAACTATGTGAATAAAAGTGTATGATTAATTTCAGGAATGATGTTTATAGGAATAAACAGGAGCCAGACCAGAAAGGGCCATGTTATTGATCCAGAAACTACCCCAAACCCTTCTTTTATTTTGAATAAGATCCTGACAGCTAAGAATGCTGAGAAGATTAGTTAAGAATGATCAGATAATGAAAGTCAGAAGAGAGGGCTATCATAGCAACCAGAGGCGCAGAACTAGCTCTAAGCAGTACAAGACCAACAGTATTCAGTAGCTTATTGAGATGAGACAAGATAATGAAATGGAGTTCATTGGGTTCAGCCATGAGGAATGATGGCTGATGACTTTGGTAAGGCCAGTGTAAGTGGAAGCAGGGATCAGATAGTGGTGGGTTGGACACAGATGAGGCATTGGAAGAGAAAGGAAAGGGAACAGGTGATAGGATATTGAGGCAAACTGGTTGTTATGTTCATGGTGGGGAAGCCTTGGCATAGTTAAAATGGCCAGTGGACAGGAGTCCATATGGCCTGACTGCTAAGAATAATAAATATCTGAAATGATAGACATGCCAGTTACCCTGATATGATCATTACATGTCATCCATGTATTGAGATGTAGCACTGTGCCCCTAAGTATATAAAGCTACTGTGTATTACAAATAAAACTACAAGCTAAGTCTGGTAACCTCTAACCTCAGCATTAGGGTGTGGAAGCTGGATTTTGGAAGTTCAGGGTCATTCTTGGATAAACATTAAGTGTAAGGAACACATGGAATCCTATGTCAAAATAAGTAAAGAAATAAGTTTTAAGAATAATTTTTTGATTGCTGAGTAGTATTCCATTGTGTAAAAATACCACAATTTCTATATCCATTCCTCCCTTGAGGGATACTTACTCAGCAATCAAAAACAAGGAAATCATTAAATGTGCAGGCAAATGGTGGGATCTAGAAAAGATCATTCTGAGTGAGGTATCCCAGAAGGAGAAAGACACACATGGTAATACTCACTCATATAGTCCTATAAGATATGATAAACATAATGAAATCTATACACCTAAAGAAGATTAAACAATCAGATTATGTCAGAGGCAGTCCCTCTTCCCATTACTATGTAACCCACTTGGACACTGAACTGCTGATTGGCCTGCTCGTTGATCACCTCCCCCTGAGGGGGGAGCAGCCTTACCAGGCCACAGTAGAGGACAATGCAGCCACTTTTGATGAGAACTGATAGACTAAGATCAGAAAGGAGAGGAGGGCCTCCCCTATCAGTGGACTTGGGGAGGGGCAAGCATGCAGAAAGGGGAGGGAGGGTGGGATTGGGAGGGGAGGAGGGAGGGGCTTATGGGGGGATACAAAATGAATAAAGTGTAATTAATAAAAAATTTAAAAAAAAAGAAGATAAACAAGAAAGTGGACCCGGGGTAAGATGATCAATCCTCACTTAGAAAGACAAATGGGATGTGAATTGGACATAGGAGAAAACAAGTTAACAGGACAGGAGCCTACCACAGAGGGCCCCTGAAAAACTCTACCTAGCAGATATAAAGACTCTATCAAAGCAGATACTAAGACTCATAACCAAATCTTCGGCAAAGTGCAGGGAATTATATGAAAGAAGGGGGAGTTAGTATGACGTGGAAAGGATAGGAGCTCCACAAGGACCAAATATATCTGGGCACAGGGGTCTTTTCTGAGACTGACACTCCACCAAGGACCATGTATGGATATAACCTAGAACCTCTGCTTGGATGTAGCCCGTGATAGCTCAGTAACCAACTGGCTTCCCATAGTAAGGGGAACAGGGACTATTTTTGACAGGAACTCAATGGCAGGCTCTTTGGCCTCCCCACCCCGCAAGGGAGGAGCAATCCTGCTAGGCCACACAGAGGAGGACTTTGCAGCCAGTCCTGAAGATACCTGATAAAATAGGGTCAGATGAAAGGGGAGGAGGTCCTCCCCAATCAGTGGACTTGGAAAGGGGCAGGGAGGAAATAAGGGAGGGAAGGAGGGTTTGGGAAGAATGAGGGAGCGGGATACAGCTGGGATACAGAGTTAATAAAATGTAACTAATAATAAAAAAATAAAAAAAGAATAACTTCTTAAAACAATGAGCAAGGCACATTCATAGTGTATTACAGTCCCAGGTGAATAAATGGAGGCCTAAAATGTTAGTATCTTATCTCAGGTCATGTGGCTAGAATGGGAAGGAGTGAAGCCTTAAACTTAGGTCCACATCAGCAGAACTCATGCTGTCTCTTGACCACTGTGAGTGGGGTGCTAATGATGACTATGATGAGCAAGAGAGTTTTCCCTAATGAAATGGACACTAGGTGAACATAGCATGAAATTACCATTGTCCTGCTTGTGTTACATTTTTACATATCAGTTGTATGGTGGGAGTGAGTTAGACTCTGTTTCACAGATGAGCTGAAAATAAAAGCATAGTGAAAAGTAGCTTTACAAATATGTGAGCTACTGTTCGTGTTTAAGGGTCTAGTCCTGTGTTTAAACCTTTTGAAACTCTTACAGTTACGTACAATTTACGCATGAATGTGCAACTTTTTCTACCAGGAAGTGTTATGCCACCTTTCTGGCGTGAGGGCAGATGCTAAACTCACCTGTTTCTCAAGCCAGCTGTTTGTCATCTAGCAGAAACACAGATGAAGACAAATGTCTCAGCCATGGTATCCATTAGGAAAAGAATATCCTTACCTTTCTGTAGTTTGTCATTTCAGCAGGGGTGGGCCTGGGGCTTCTCATTTAAACACACTGGAGTATTAGCTTCAGCTTGTGAAAAGGGCTTACAAAGCAATTTTATGTTCTTTCTTTCTTTCTTTCTTTCTTTCTTTCTTTCTTTCTTTCTTTCTTTCTTTCCCCCTAAACATTGCAGTGATACATAGGTGAGAAATGTGGCTCAGGGATAGGGAATTAATGGTTGGGATGGAGCCATCATATGTGGGGAAGATCAGTTTTTAGAAAGATGTTTCATTTTTCTTACCCATGCCCTCAGTTGTCAAATACTGAACGTTAGAAACAAATCCAAAATAAAATTGGCTTGTGGGAAAGACAGCAGTCAAGGTTATCAAAAATATCAGAAAATAGTGAATTATCCCACCCAACCCCAGCACCTACAGAAGCTGCAAAATGATAAAAATGCCCATGTTGCCAGCTGGGCCATCTGCTCAAGCTGCTGCCAGCGCACAGTCAGTGCTGGGAAGGGAGACACTTGTCAAATGAATTCACGTGTTGCAGGAAGCATAGTTGTTGGGCTTTGGCAGGTCAGACCCTTCCCCGAATCAGAATTAAGATGAGTGCCTTGGCACTGAATGACCACATATGGTATACCATCCTTCCAGGGGACAGCAGTAGTGTGGCTGGGTTCTCTCACTGTGGTGGACAGTCTCAGTGACACTGGATGAAAACATCAAGGCATGAAAAACTAAGAGACACTCTCCCAGTCTTTACTAACTCCAGTTGGCCCTGCCTGGCGTGTAAAACATAAGTGAAAGGGTACGAACAGTACCGCTGGAGGTAGACAACACTGATGTACTTGCCTGTGTTTTAAGTACCCATGTGTGTTGTCTCTAGTCTATAAAACATGTTTCCAAAGAGAAACATCCTGTGAAAATTAAGGCTAGAATTATTTGAATGACTTGGCCCATGTTTCACAGGCAATAAACTATGTTAGACCTATAGCTCTTAATCTCATAATCCTAAGAGAGCCATCGTCACTTCTGAAGAGGATGTGGTTGGTGGCATTTTGTATGTTCCTTCAGTTCAAGGTTATACAGGCATCACTAACTGCATTCCTAGTGAACATTAACATGTCAGCCTCAGGTGTATTTGGTCAGTTGATGCCTGCATTTTGTCTAGATCTAGTGTCTGAAAATTGGCCTGAAAATTTGCCTGTTTGCTGGGAAAGAAAAATGATAGAAGATCAATCTGGAATTGATCTGTAGTCAGAAACATAGATTATGTTGGGAGACCAAAGTTGCCATATTTGTAAAAGGACTTTGGGAATTTACCTGGCTTGAAGACAGAAAAACAAATTTGATACCACTTATTTGTTGAGTGCTCGGGCTTAAGCACCTGACTTCGTCCTGGGCACAAATGGCAGTATTCTTTTGATATATGTGTTGGAACTGACTCTTTTCTTCTTTGGGGGTGGGGGCAAGGTTGACAGATTTCCTGTGTAGCCCAGGCTATCCTCAAACTGGTAAACTTCTGTGTCAGCCTCCCAGCTTTTGGGATGATAGATAGGCATGCATTACTACAAGTAGAGAGCCAACATATTTTTTAAATTAATTTTTTATTAATTACAATTTATTCATTGTATCCCAGCTGTAGCCCCTTCCCTTGTCCCCTCCCAGTCCCACCCTTTCTGCCTCTTCTCCTCCCATGCCTCTCCCCCAGTCCACTGATAGGGGAGGTCCTCCTCCCCTTCCCTCTGACCCTAGCCTATCAGGTCTCATCAGGACTGGCTGCATTGTCTTCCTCTGTGGCCTGGTAACACTTTCCCCACCGAAGGGGGAGATGATCAAAGAGCCAACCACTGAGTTCATGTAAGAGACAGCCCCTGTTTCCCTTACTAGGAAACCCACTTGAGAGCAAACATCTTACAGCAAGTCATGACAGTTGGTTTATAGGTGTGCCAAAGCCTGCCATGGCAGATACTCTTTGCGGCCATTTCCAGTCAACATCTTAGCTGGGTAGAAGCCACTTGAGCAGTTACTCTCTTATGTTACTGATGTCACTTCTCAGGAATAAGTATGAGAAATGTGTACCTTGAAGTAGGGAGAAGGGATCAACACCTACATTTGACATTTACCTAAAATTGATAAGTTTTTAAACTTATCAAGACACAAAAACAGCGAAGACACACATTGAAGAAATCTTATTTACAAAGATCAGGGTAACTGTAAGTACTAAGGACACACGAAAGGGTGAAGTCTGTAAGCTAAGTCAGGAAGGATGCTGATTGGTAGTGGTGAAATTTGAGGTCTAGAAAAGATGGTTCCTTTTAAAAAGAAAATGAAACAAAAAAACCAGCATGTGGCAGGGCTGTGATCAGAGGAGAGTGGCATTCTTCAGCAACCAAAAGAAGTTTAAGATGTGTAGAGAAAAGACAAAATATGTTATCTGAAGAAGAGGGCTGGCATCAGTGCTGAGAGGGTTCAGGGCCGTGGTAGGAGTTGAGGTTATCTTAACTGGTAAGTCATACAGTCAAACTGCAATTATAATGACCCTTCTGGGGCCAGAGTGTAAGGAAGGAAGGAGGTTAGAATAGAGGAGACCAAGAATGGAGGGATAAGACTGGGCAGTAATCCAGGGCAAAATGCCAAAGGCTAAACCAAGGTGATGATCAAAAGACTAGATGGGGCATCAAATTTCCTGGTTATCCATTGTGGTCCAGAGAAGATGATTGCTGAAAGATAAGGCTTAGGTTTCTGACCTGAGTACACAGTCCTCATACTGACTGGGAAGACATCAGGAGTAATGACAAGCCAGACATTTAAGATCCTCCCAAGGAAGGGTCCACTCTGCAACAGGAATTAGCTCGGAAAGTTTGCAGCTTAAGACCTACCTCGGAATGAGCTGTTGAGGCCTCAAAGTAAATGAGATCACATCACCTTGCAGGGGGAAGGAGATGAGAAGCGCAGTAAACTGAGGCTTACCGATACCCAGGGGACAGGAGATGGATTTCTAGTGACTGTCCCTGAGAAGAGGCAAGGGAAGCACTGTGTGGGGGCATGGGGTGAATGGGCTTCCCAGAGCGAGGGAGCGGAACAACTCCAGAAGGGAGCAGAATTAGTAAGTTGAGGCAGTGCAGAAATCAAAACAAAGTCTGGGAAGTGATTATAGGATTAAGCGACCTGAGGGTTGTTGCTATCCTCGTTAGACAATCCACCTAGAAAAATAGTAAGTGGAAATAACTAATTTTTAAATTAAAATTTAAAGCCTGAAAGAATAGGTCTTAACTAAAATTATAGCATGAGTTCCAATATGTGATTTGATTATTTTTCATATTTTGAGTCAATTTTCAAAAGAACATTAGCATCATACGGTATGTATTTGAAAGCGTTTCTAGCTGAGCATTTTGGATGAAGATTAGTAGGTCACATATTCACACAGTGGAAATAAAACCAGCCATGCATCAGGCCTTACCCTATTAACACTTCATGTAATTATAATATGAAGGATTACTAGTGTCAATAGAAAGTACAGAAGTAGTGAGACCTTAATGATAGTAATAACTTATATTTGATAGCATTTTGTACTTCTATGTACACTTGAAGATGAACAAGACCATACAAGCTGATAAGTACTTTTGGAGGGAGCAGAAGTAACTGCAGTCAGGGAAACCAGCACTGTTCATACTTGCTGTTCAGTGCTTACAACATAGTAAATCCCCAAGTTAACACTCTAGGTCTTTACCCTCGGTGAATTCTCCATCGTGTAGAGCTTTCTCACAGATTTCTATCATGGTCCCTCCCCTCTACGCACACCTTGTTTTTGCTTGAGGGTAAAGCAAACACGTATTTGGAAGTTAAAACTGGCACAATAACTTATCTTAAATTGATTTGCTTGATGGGATGCACTTCTTCCCATCTTTCTTTCTGTATACGCCAATCCTTTGGCAGCATCAGTAATGGTCAGTCGCTAGGCAAAGTAAAGAGCTGAAGCTAGAGCCATCAGTCCCTTAGGATGCATAATCAAACAGCAGAATATGATCCTGCCTACTAGCAGCATGACCACCATGCAAATTCATTTGCTGTTTTCTTTCGAATGTTGCCTCAAGAATATGTGCTGGAAAGTGTCTTTTATGTGATACTGTGTTGACTCTTGGGGCTTGTCTCTCTCATGTACTTAAAATATGAATTATGCCCCAAGTCTCTTGAATCTCTTTGGAATCATACTACTCCAAGGAAATTTCATTTAGCAAGTCCCAGAGTGATTTCTGTTCATCAATTATGAAAGAGAGATTCAGGGTTTTGAGTTTTAACTGGCTGCAATTTTTGACATTTCCAGACTATGCCTGGGAAAAAAAATCTCAAGCTTTTTTATATTCTTTTCAGAGATGGTCAGCTAAGAAGTCTTGGGTTTATAGCTGTTTTGTAGCTTTAACAAGATGTTTTAAGTTTGCTTGAGTTATGATTAATATCTAGCATATTTTTGGAGTGATAATATTAAATCTTTGTCTCTAGTCAGTGCTGCAACAGTATTTCAGAATGTAGTCTGCTTTCACTTAGAATTTGTTGGTAAAATTTGCTTATGAACTGTGGTCAGAGGAGTAAGCAATGGTATGAGCAATCAGTGTTACAGGTTGTTGGTCTGATTTCTAATAATAGAAAAATGAATGTAACATTTCTTAGATACATGGTAGCATTTAAAACTTTAGTAGAAATGGCTGAATACACCAGTGAGTAAAGCCATACTACACAACAGAAATCCATTCCCTTCTCAAAATCAAATGATTCTGTGTTCTTTGTGAGAGTGATTGCTAATATGTTCACCTTTCTCATTGTTTTCTCGGTGATATTGATTCTGAGATTGATTGGCTTATGATTATGAGATCTCTCCAGTGTCTTAAAACTATTTGTATATCTAACTTATGTACCAAGAAATCCAGAAAGGCTTTGCCTTGGGAATAAATATACAACGTAGAAAATCTTTAATAGAGAGAATAAGATAGTAGTTTAGATACTGAGCCTGGCTATATTCCACAGCCCCATAACTTTACTAGCTTTGCATAGATGTCCTGAAAAGGCTTTAAAATGAGACAAATGTTACTGGAGTTTAAGGTGATCAGTAATTGAATTGCCTGGAAGGCAGAAAATACTCAAAATTTTTCAGAGGAAAGTAAGACAAAACAGATTTCTGTATTTAAAAATCAAGAGTGATGACAAAAATACAATGTTTAAGAAGTTTAAAGAGTCTAGGCATCCAATAGAAATCAGTAAGAAATAGCCCCCACACTGAATTTAATGAAGATATTTAAGCAGCTGTTATAAATACGTACATGGAACTAAAGAAAAATCTGTTCAAGCATTAAATAAAAGCACTGTCTCGTGAATTTAACATGTAGAAAATCTTGAGGAATTGAAACTATAATAGACTATAATAAAGGAGGCAGATGGAAATTCTACAGCTGAAACCTGTAGTAGCTGAAGCTAATGTTTCTATGGAGGCTTTTAATATACTTAAAGTGACAGAAGAAATGACCAGCAAACTTGAGGACAAAACAATAGGGAATCATTTAATTTACAGGCCTTAGGACATAATTTGAAGAATATCTTTTAGGGGTTCATGGGAAAATGGTAGATGATAAGAAGATATTGAGAATTAGACATAATTTTAAAAAGTAATGACCCTTCATTTTCTCAGTTTCATGAAACTCATTAGTTTACAAATTAAGATGCTTAGCAGTTGCCAAGCAAAGGAAGTTGACACGTGGACATACTGCTGTCATCTAGAAACCAGAGGCAAAGCATATCCTCGTAAGCAGCTAGAAGGAAGTGTGTGTGTGTGTGAAAATGGCTGCATATTTCCTGTCAGAAACAGTGGAAGACAGGAGACTCGGTTGATGTCTCTAAAAAGCAAGAAACCGGCGCAAGTGGAGTTTGTGTCCAGAATAACGTTCTTCAAAATAAAAATTTTAAAGATACTTTCATATAAATGAAAGCTGAAGTGACTGGTCATTATTGCATCTGTATTGCTGGGAAATCTAGGGACAATTTTCAGACACATGGAATACCTAGTAGGGAGGAGGTAGCTCACTGGTTGTACTTGCCAAGCCAAAAGGAAGTCTGTGTTCAATGTCAGTGGTAGAGGTGGGCAGGGGAGAGGAGGAGGAAAGGAAGGGGAGAAGGAGGCAAAACGTTCACTGAATATGCTACAAAAGTAAATAGATATAAAATTTGGTCCTGGGTAGCAGGTAAACTTTGTGCTCATACAGTTAATTCATCATGTTATTATAGGACATATAGATAAAAATTTAAATAAACAATTGTTAGTACTATATTCAATGTTCACTACATAACAAATATATATGGCTATCGATATATATATATATATAAAGGAGAAAACAATGATAATAAGGTACAGGCTTAAAATATTTATTGTACTGTGTTGTAGCTAGCAGTGCACACTTCTGGCTTCACAGCTTTAAAGTCTGTACTCTACACATCACCAAACCTCTATACGTTGAAAGGGTACAAAGTGTTTAACTTAAACCCAACTATATAAAAATCACATTAAATATAAACAAATTGACTACTCCTATTAAAAAGGCAGAGATTTGATGATCTAAAAATCACGACCCAAATGTATCCTATCCCAAGAGGTACAGTTGATACAGAAAAATAAGTGAAAGAATGGGAAAGGTTTACCATGTAAATGAAATGCATAAGAGGCTAATGAGATTATATTAATATGGCAAAATGTCAAAGCAGATATAATGATGGAAGTTAAAAAGGAAAGCTGAGTGAGCAGGCCAAATCAGTGAGAATAGTGTTGATCATAAGGAACATGAATGAACTACTCAGCAGAAGCTCAAAATTCATGAAGACCTAGAACAAATGAAAAGCTCGGAAATCCAAACCAGAGATTTTAAACTGGGTTGAGTTCTGTCATACGTCAGGCAAATATGGAAATAGCTATTAATGTTCTGTGTGGTCAGGGGAAGGCTGTCACATTCTTTCTGAAAAATATTCTGGGCTGACATAAGTACAGATCCTTAACCGACAGGCAGTGGCTTAGAAGCAGCCTTTAGTCTGGTCTCTGCACATTTCAAATAACATGATTTACTGCAGTCTGTTTGGTTTGTTTTGAATGGGAAGGCAGGTTTAGGATTGCATTGCTTTGTCTTTTAAAGATTTTCATGTATACTCAAGTAGTTTGTGAATTGTAAAAGTACCAACATTGGCCTTAAATCTTTTTTGGATAGCCAATCATTCTGGCAGGCATTTAGTTTGAACAGTCTGAGGCTGACTTTTCAGTTAGCTACTGATTTCTACTTTACTGATTAGAAAGAGCTGCCTGTGCTGCAGGCTATGGATGCAGGTGTCTCCTGGCGAAGATGTGGGTTCTGCTCCCTGTTTGTGTCCCTAAGGGGCACCATCCCACTTATGCGTGAAGGTGGCCTCGGGGGTGCCCTTGGGGAGGAACTTTTTTTTTCTCTCTCAAAACAGAGCTTTGAATTTTGTCAGGCACTTGGACAGAGCAGGAGGGCACTTGGCGCCAGGAGGAAAAAAGGCTTTGAAAGGGGAGGAGGGAGGACAGAGCAGATGGATTTGGCTGACTTCGTAGCTTTGCCCAGGGTTGACTCTGGTTTAGAATATGAATTAGGCAGCTGGGGATTGGTGCACATTGTTTTGTCATGGAAAAAGGAGTTTGGTAGGTGGTTGTCTCCTTGTCTTGCTGCTCTGTCAAATAAAATCAAGAATATATTTGCCCTGTTTGTTATTAAATACTCATCATAGCTTCCGCATGCCAAGAGGGAGGCTAGGTTCCAGGATGGCACAGAGGAAAATATTCTCACCCTGGAGGAAGGAGTTCCACCAAGGGTGATATGGTTATATATATATATATATATATATATATATATATATATATATATATAT
>NW_026592118.1:15050477-15080704 GCF_907164565.1 Psammomys obesus
ATATATATATATATATATATATATATATATATATATATATATATATAAACTGTAAGCCAGAAATTAACTTGAACTTGGGTATTTAAGTTGAAAAAAATACTGATACTCTTTGTAGGGTTTTTTGGCATTCCTGGTTAAATTTTTATTGTTTCCTTATTTAGTTATAGTAGTTGCACAGTCAGCTCACACATAGATCTAGCACATTTTAAATGGCTCATAATATATATTCAAAAACAAAAAGTAGCACAGACTCTTCATATTTTCTTGCCCAGAGGATACATAACAAACCTGTGCGTGAGTTTGTTCTTTTTCACCAAAACAATGTAATGAACTAATCATTCTCTTAAGGGCTGACATTTTGGGGGCCTATTGCCAAACTGGGAAATAGAAATGATCTGGCTTATGGAGTTTTTCTTTTTAAATGAAGGCAATGCCTCATAGTTTTAAAACCACTGCGTGCTGCAATGAGAGCACATTAATCACATTTATTTTCTAACAAGATCCACACAATGCTTACTTAAGTGGCTCCAGGTAAACCTTGGCTGCCATGTCACTGCCAGCTATTCAGCAGCACTTATTCATCTTGGGCCCTGAGTCTGAAGCAGTTTCACTGTGTCATTATCAGGTCCCATTGTTTTATAATTACTTTGTTTTAAGCCAATATATTTTATGTATCTCCTGGTTTTGTTTGATTCGTGACATTGGTATACTAGGGCAAATTAGGCCTAGCTGTTAATTCCTTTTCTAAATAATTAAAAGTGTCCTCTAGTTCTTCAGTCAGAAAGGATGTGTGTTAAGGGGAGAACAAGGCTGTGTGGACATCACAGAAAGCAGACAAAATGATCAATGGGAAAATGGGAAGGAAGTTTTAGAGTTTCTACATACACACACACACACATACATGTACATATATAATGTTTCTTTTATCATTATCGTGTCTTCTATGGTTTTCATTTTGAGATGTATTTTATGTTTTTGTGTAATGAGTGCACTCATAGAATAATGTTACACATACTGAAATAATGTTACACACACACACACACATACGTTACACACACACAGGCTAGTAGCTATGCCTGATCACTGCATTTTCCAATGCCTGTGGAGCATGTGAAAACTATGAAAAATAAAAGGAAATCAACCACTGAGTAAAATATTCAGTTTGGTTATATAAAGAATTTACTGACATCTGAATAATTTTTAGAAATGAAATTGCAAGTTTTAAAGAAACGTGATTTGTGCGGTGACTAGGTTGGGTTGTTGCAAAGCTGTGCCTCTCCTGACAGAGAAGTGAGTTTATGTTCACTGACAGATCTGCTGGAAAGCAGTTCTGTAAACTGCACCTTAGCTGGATTTGGAGAAGACATGCAGACAAAGCAGATCTAGAATGTTTTTCTCAACGTTACCAGTCTGTTCCTCTGCTGAACATGCATTGCTCTTTTGTATATGGTAAAATAGTACTCAACACTTTTGAAGGGATAGACTGAGTTTATCCCAATTCCAGGACAAATTCAAGACAAAGACTTACATTGTATAACAAAAGTGATTTTTGCATTGTTATGGATTTCCAGTTATGAAGTATTTATTTGGTGATTCCATGATTCATACAATACCCTTTCAGTACAAGTTGGTGAAGTTAACTGGCATGATCCTCACAGCTTACTCAGCCTGCTTTCTTTCAGAACCAGGACCACTGGCTCAGGGATGGCACCATCCACAATGAGCATGGCCCTTCCTCAATCACTAACTAAGAAAATACCCTACAGGCCTGGCTACCACCCCACTTTATGAAGGCATTTTCTCAGTTAAGGCTCCCTCCTCGCAGATGACTTTAGCTTGTATCAAGTTGACATAAAACTACCCAGCACAGGTGTTTCCTATGTACTGGTGTAATTCACCTGAGAGACATCTGGTTCTGAATTTGGGGTTGAGATTGTCAGTGGCTGCTTCCTGCTTCTTTCCTTACTACCGGTCTGTTCCTGTTACATATTTCTTCATGATTTGGACTGGTTGTTTGTATGTTTCCAAGAATTAATTTCTTTATGGTCATTCAATTTCTTGGTGTTTAATTCTTCTTGAAGAGTCTCATATTTTTAAAAAACAATGTACTTAATTTAAATTTTCAATTCAGTTTTTGTTGACTTCTGCTTCCTGTTTTTGCATTTAGTTCTTTCCTTCTGCTGGTTTTTAGCTTGCTATGTACTTTGGCTATTATTTTCTTAAGTAAACAATGAAATCTCTTTCCTGTAATAGTCAACCTGGAGGACATTGTACTAACCAAAATAAGCCGGCTATATACTTGTGCGTATATGCAGAATCTCAAATAGCCAAACTCATGGAAACAGAGACTCTAGTGGTGGTTGTGCCAGGATGGGGGCAGATGGGATTGTTGCCCATGGATGTGAACTTTTGGGAACACAAGATGACTAAGTTCTAGAGAGCTGTCACCCACCATTGTGAAACCTATAGGCTACAGTACATAGATAATAGAGCTATACCCAGAATTACAGGTTTCTCAAAATAGTATATATCATGTTGGGCGTCCTTATTGTAGTAAGTGCTTTCATTTTCTGATGTCTTGTGCATGTGGGCCTGAGATGACAGTACACTGAGCCCATGGGCTAGTTGCTTTGACTTGTATCATTTTATGTGTGTAAGTTATGAGAATTCGACTATGCTGGAGAGAGACAGAAGAAGAAAATGAAATGGTGTGAGTGGTTCTTCCCACATATGCATCAGAGCACACACACACACGCGCGCGCGTACATATGTACGTAGGAGTAAACTTCATGGCAAATACATTATATTTTATTAAAGCTACTTAGAAACAAAAAGAGGGCCAATCAGATGGCTCAGTGAGGAAAGGTACTTGGTAAGGAGCCTGATGACCAGAGTTCAATACCAGGAACCTCATGGTTGGAGGAAAGACCAATTCCTGCATGTCCTGGTGTACATGGACAAACACGCACACACACACACACACACACACACACACACACACACACGTCCACATATTTTATCAACAGAAAATAGAAACATGGAGGAAAGACATTTTGAATTTTAGGGATCACTATAGTCTGTTAACACCTTAGCTGTAGTTTAACTGTCATACTTGGTTGAATTCAGTTTATTGTGTGTTCTGTAATATTTGTAGAGAATTGGCCTGTAGCGTATATCAGAGGTGGAGCGCAAGGCCCCGGCCTTGTAACATTGCGTGAAGATACTCCATGTTCGTAGTACTGCATCTTACATCCCATATTTGCTTAGCAGTCTCTAGTATTGGGTCTTTGAGGCAGTTTCTAGTTTGTTGTCTTCTCTCTGTAAGTAAATAGTGTTTATAAAGCAGTTACTGGGTTTATCATAACAGGCTGTTGAACTCTATCTTCCACTGCTGGTCCAGTGAATATTAGGTGAAATCATACCTGGGTCTTGTGGTAGATACTGAGCGCAGAGCTTGACGATACAGCTTTCCAGTGGAAAAACAAGTCCTTGTTTCTGCGGTGTCGGCCAGTTTTGTGCTGTGAGTCTTCCCATAATGGCCAAATTCCAGCTGCCAATGTGATGCCGCTGATTCACACTTGGGGAAAAATATGCCTTCTTGGCCTCAGAAGCCAGGACTGGACAGTCTCATGGTCTGTGGAGCTGTGTCATTTGGTTGTTCTGAAAAGTTATTGGGGGGCAAAGTAATAGGTCATATAATAAGTTCCCAAACTGGTAGTCCTTGCTGGTTTTATTTCTCTGGATCTCCCTCTTCACCTAAGAGTTCCTTAAGTTCCTCGTTATGCATGTGCCAGCTTCTAAACACTCAGAGCTTAGTGCTATCAGAGGACCCCTAAATCGGTGTGACTCTATTCACCGCCTTTCTTCATGTAAGAACTGGCTGGCTACACACTGTAATTAAATAAAACCTTAAATACCTTGAGTCCTTAGGGAGCTCAGTGCAGAAGTATTACTGTATTTGCCTTTCACAGAATATGTGATAGGGTGAATATTAAGTGTTTTGCAAGTTGAGTATGAAGTTATTTGGGGGATTTTTCTAGTCTTGTCATCATTAATTGCCTACTGCTACTGCTAGAAACATCTGGGGAATATTAAATTTTTCCACTTATAGTTATGGTATAATGAATGACATATGCTCGATCCAGTTTATTACAACTAGGCATGCATATTTAAAGCCAATAAGACAAGTGATTGCATGAGTGCCTTTGGAGGATGGGGTTTAATTGTTTGTTTACATAGATTTGATATTTTGTTCACAGGGATTTGAGGAATGCTTATTGCTGTCACTGCACATGTTTAAAAACCTCAAGTCCTCTCAGCCTCTTACGCTGGTGTCTGGGCCCCAGTGTGATGCCTGTATAACCTTTCTTTATTAGGAAATCTTGCAAAACCTGGAACCTCTACCACTATGTTCTGGGTTCCCTAAATATTTGATACAATAGCACAGTTAGGAATATAGCTCTAGGTTTTATTAACAGTTCAAGTTGCTTCATTATGGGGAATGGAAAGAAATTCAATTGTACTATGTGCTGGTTGTTTAAAAAAAAAAAAACTCTTCAGTCCACCCTGCATTTTATTAATCGCGGAAGATCAAATGGGACACTTGTGGAGATTCCCTTTGAGCAGAGCATCCTCCTGAAGAGGCTGGCAGTATTGCCGACGGCCGTCCTGCAGGAGCAGCCTTGCCGCCAGCGTGCAAACGGCGCACCATTTACTCGTGAAAATGAAGCATTTAACTTCAGCTACCTTCTCCGCTTTTCCAAAAGAACAAAACAAAACGAAACTTTGGCAGCTTTTTAAGGGCACAGGAGTTTCCCGTATTTTTAAATGGCTGTCCTACAGTCATGAAAAGTTTTGACACTGTCAAATGGAGGCATTTCCCTCCAGTCACTTTTCAGTCATCTCTGAGCAAGCCTGCGTTCAGTCCTTCACTGTGCATAATGAAGTACCTAAAGTTCCTCCCCCTCCAGGCTAGCACTCATTGCTGGCATTCAGTTAGCCACCACGTCATTATTCATTAGTAAAGAAGATGCTCGGCCATCGTCAGCCTCTACTGTAATAAAGTGTACTCCTGCCCTAGTGTCTCATTCATTACAGTGGCAAACAACCATGGTGATTAAACAAGGTGGACCACCAACAGTTCTGGTATAGGTGAGAGAGAAAATGCCCTTATGACAAACAGCCAGTTGTCATATGCTGTATTGCTGATGCATAGGATTTGTGAGTAAACAGTTTGAACCCCCCACCAAAGCAACCTTTCCAGTATCCCTGTGAAAATGTTACAGGAAATGCAGGCCTAGAGCATCTAAATAAGGGTCCCTGCCAAGGTCCCTCAGCCATGTGAAGAGGCAGATGTAGAGGCCACCAAGGTCCTAGCCCAGTTGTAACCTCAGAAGCCAATATTGAGAACCAACCAGACATATACATAATACATACAATGCAAAGTTAATGACAGATGACACAGAAGAGTGTTTGAGGGTTTCCAAAAGGACCGCTGAAGAGAGCAGTTAGGTCAAATGTCACTGCCCTGTCAGTATGTTAGAAGTATTACTGAAACTGTTGCTAGAGATAAATGTACAACATTAAATAAAAAGCTCAGGGGTTCCCAGAGAAGGAGCTTTTCCCTTTTCATCTCCCAGTGACCGGCTTTCCTGAAGCAGAACAAATAGCTGCTGTATTTTCTCCCTCTTGTTACTTCAAAGCCTGTTTACCACCTGGACTAATGGGGGTGGTGTTCAGTGCTCTGCTTCTGAGTTCTCTGAGGAGCAGTTGACATCAGCCATACATCATCCACTCAGTGTTCTGGCAACGTGGCCATAGCTCCTACCCGTGCCACAGGTACAGACTGGCCACGTGGCTGACGCATGCTCAGCCTGTGAGAACAGCTTCACAGACTAGGAGCTGGATTCCCAGCTCTCTGCAGATCCTGTCCCCTGCTGTTGGAATTAAGTTTGTTTGCAATCCCTACACACTAAGGTGAGGCTGTTTCTACATGCCTGGCCATTGGAGGGAGAAGAAAAATCAATTTACTTAAAAGGCATTTTTTAACTTTTATTAATTACACTTTATTCACTTTGTATCCCCTCATAAGCTCCTCCCTCCTCCCCTCCCGAGCCCACCCTCCCTCTCCCTTCTTCATGCATTCCCTTCCCCAAGTCCACTGATAGGGGAGGTCCTCCTTTCCTCCCTTCTGATCTTAGTCTATCAGATCTCATCAGGAGTGGCTGCATTGTCATCTTCTGTGGCCTGGTGAGGCTGCTGGCAATTTAACTTCCTTTAAAAACTGAATGACATGAGTGAGTGACCACATAGTCTTCCTATGGAACGTCCCTCTTTCCCTTTAGGTAAAAATCTGCATGCGAATATGATTTAAATAGTGGTGTTTCCTAGCTATATGTTTAAGTTTTAGAAAGTCACCTCCTGTACACAGTTATAAGTCATCACACTGTAATGCAAGCCTAAACATTGCTTTTCTTATCAATGACTTGTTGCATGGAAATGGGCAGTACAGCTCACTGGGCTTCCAAATCATCAGGGAAGGTGATTCTTACTAATGGTGTTTCTAGGCACAATAACTTCCTCCTGTATGAAAATCTTGTGTGTACATGGACATGCCACCAGTGGGGAGGTGTGTCTCTGTGTGCATGTGCTAGCCAGAGGTCAACCCTGAGGGTCACTTTTGAGGCGCCATCTACCTTATCTTTTGAGAGAACCCTGCTCTTCCTTCAAAACATGCCTCAAACTTTATGCAATAGTTTACTGAACTCACAAAATAGTTTATACTTCTCCCGTGATGCTTTTGGTCACCTGCTGTGCATCTTCAGTATCTGTGCATTAACCAGCCTCTCATTGTCTCCGGCTCCCAAGGCATCATTAATACTTACTGGCAGTGACTTAGTATTCCGTCCCAGGCCAGACCAACCTGAAACTCACTTGGCTAGTTTCAAACATCTCTTGTCACTTTCTCTACACTCTCTGGTGAGCTACAGAGGAGAACTACGGTCAAAGCCTCCTCTTCTCCTATCCCCGTCACTGTTATTCTTCCTATCTCCTTATTGACTCTGGAGGATAAGCCATGAAGTCTCAATCCCTTAGTTCACTTCTGGCCTGCTAAACACCCCAGGTGGCTGTACTCATGCTTTCCTTTAACCGTGTTCCTCTACTAGTAACATTTTTTTTTCAAAGAGATTAGCAGGTTCTGTTAGTTTTTATTTTTCTTTGTTCGTGATGCTTATAAAATTATGCTTTATTTTTGCTTTTCTAAACTGGCCACATAAAGCTAAATGTATTAATAGAATTTCTAAGTGTATATATGTTTATTTTTTTACTTCACAAATTATCTATACTAATATTCTAACATATACTGCTTGTAGATTTGATAGTAAAAATTAAAGGTCCTATTACTTTATTTCCAACCATAAAGGAATTTGCAGAATTTTTAAAGTGGGTGATTCTCTTCTCATTTTTGTACTGTAAAATAATTCCAAACCTAAACTTGAATTTACTCTTCTCAAAGAATATCTAGGAATTGTGTTAACTTTATGTCTCAGTCGCTTTTCTTTCAATTGCTGTGACGAACTCGTGACCAAGGCAAAATTATAGAAGAAAGTATTTACTGTGGTTTTGGAGGGTGAGGCCCTGACCATCATCATGAGGGCCATGCAGGCAAGCAGGCAGGCGCTGGGGCCATCACTGGGATCTCACATCTTTAAGCACATGTGCAAGGCAGAAAGTGCCAAGTGGGAGTGACAAGTACTTTTGAAACCTCAGTGCCCACCTCCAGTAACACAGTCCTTTAACAAGGCCACGCCTTCCAATCATTCTCAAACAACTATACGGACTAGGGACCAAGTACTCAACACAGGAACGTGGGGGGGGCCTTCTTGTTCAAATCACTATGCTTTACCAATAATAAAAGAGGTGTAACATATGATTATAAAATCACATTAAAGATACATGTTGTTGATAAAACTTAAAAGAAGCCATATTATTTTAAAAATAAAAATTGGACTAATGTGTGAAATTGAGCGAGAAATAAGCATCAGAAACCAGCTGTTATTAAAAGAAAGTGAAGTTTTTGACATGACAGGGCTGTTGCAATCGTGAACATGCCAGCCACAGTTTGACGTGGACAGTGTCTGATCTCCAGGCCTGCCCACTACAGAGGAGCAGTTCTCGGTGGGTGGTGGCGGGTGGAGAGGAGAGTTACTCTTTCTCTCTCTCTTTTTGAGTATTTGATGACTGGTAGTTTCCCATGTGCCAGTGGATGGCAGGTGACCCCACTCCCGTGCATAAATGGGTAGATAGCGCTAACTGAACTTACTGGGTTGTTAAAAACAAAACATGAATCAGGGAGGGGTTGTTGGATAGAACATGGGAGGAATTAAAATGAGGAAATAGGGATGGATATGATCATATTTAACTGTGGAGAGTGTGGAATTTTTAAAGAAAATGAGAGGCAAAGAGGAAAAATTAAATTTACCTTTAACAAATAGTTTGCCTATAGAAAAAAGTAAGAGGAGGCGTGGATCTGGGGGGGAAGGGAGGCGGGGGAGACCGGAAGGAGTTAAGGGAGAGGAAACTGCAGTCAGGATATAGTCAAAGAAAATAGCTGGCACTGCAGGTTTTAAGTGACCAATACTCAAACAATACCCAAAGCAGTTTAAGTCATATTCTCTGTGTACCTTCACTTTTTAGATTACTACAGCTTCTAAAATAATATATGCCTTATTCCTACATTTCTAATCTATCTTAAATCTGGTAACTATGAGTATATTTGTAATAATTTAGATTCAATTTATTCAATGTATTTGTAATCACTTAGATTCAATTTTTGAGATTCAGTAGTCTAATTATTGACCTG
Source organism: Psammomys obesus (assembly GCF_907164565.1). Classification (NCBI taxonomy): domain Eukaryota; kingdom Metazoa; phylum Chordata; class Mammalia; order Rodentia; family Muridae; genus Psammomys; species Psammomys obesus. Next base: position 15,059,341 of record NW_026592118.1, read on the forward strand.
CTAGAGCATGAATTTTAATAAAACCTAAATGGAAGTAGTATACATCATGTGAAAAGTGATTTTTTTCTTTCATTTTTCTTAAAAGTAGTATTGTATCATTCAGAAAATACATAGATACTATAGGTCTGGAAAACATGAAAATGCTGAAAAATGAATGAAATACATTTTTTCATAAATTGTTATTTATTGTTTTTGCTTTCTTGCTCATTTGTGGGATTGACCCTAGTATTGAACCTGTCCATGATAGTCAAGTTCTCTACCACTGATCTACATTCCCAGCATTGCTAATATATCATCTGCTACTATGAGGTATTACAATAATAAGTACTGATGGTAAACAATATTATCATACACATCTTAAAGTATACTTCTTAGTATAATATATTAGTATGGTCTAATATTCTAATTAGTATTATTTAATGTATTCATATTTCTATAGGAAGACAAATATAAGGTACTAAATGAATGCCTTCATCAGAAAAAAATTGATTTCTTAAGTCAATAGTAAATGGATAGAAATGGATTCCTGAAAAGAATTTTTAATGATGTAGTAATCACCAAACATTCATGTAGCACTTACCGCATGCTAGGCATTGTTCTAAACACCTCATATGTGTGAACTTTGTAACCCCACTAAGCAGGTGATGTTGCTTTATATGCTTCACATCTAAGTTTCTTGAAACACATAATTACTATCTAATTTGGTAAAGACATGGTGTATAGAAGAACAGAGCTGCAAACCAGGGTATTTGGCTGCAGAATCTTGTTACTGATAGTTCTGTGCAGCTTATACTTATTGCAGGGTGTTTTTTTGTATTTTTTGTTTGTTTGTTTGTTTGTTTGTTTTTTGACTGCTGTGAAATGGATGGGTCTTTCTGTAAAGGCATAACAGAATGAAGAAAGTGAACACAGACCGCAGAGTTTGGCTCTTGACTTACCAAATTATCAGAAGGGGTCAGAAGGGGATGAACTATGGCAGGACTTGTATTTAAGAGGTGCTGTAGCAAGATATATCTGATTTTGTTGGCGTGGCAAATTAGCCTCGATCTCTTCTTGACTTGGATGCCGTGTGAACCAGGTGGTACTAGGTGGGCTGTTCTCCCTGCTTTTCCTCAACAGTGGAGGCTGCTTTCAAGCTGTGGCCATCCTTGGCTCAGCATTGTCATGAAAGCAAGAGAAGAAAGGGACATGTAAATCACCTATCTTCTGCTCTTTGCTTCACCTAGGAAATAGTACATTGCAGTTCTGCTCAGATTCTGTTGAACGGTTACAGCTGCAAAGGGATACTAGTGTAGGGAAAATATTCTTTGAGCTATAATGCCTTGAGTAAAGTAAAGGTGTTCAACTCAAGTAGAATGAGAGTTGGAAAAGCACTACTTCAGATCTCACACAAAACTCACTAAGGATGAAAGAAGCTTTGATAATTCTTCTGTAATATCAAATTACTTGCGAGGTTCTGGGTACCCAGCAGGAATGTGCTTCAGTACCATGGAGAGTTCCTATCATTACCTTGGCTTGACAGCAGGTGCTGCAAGTTCTAGTACCTTTTCAGAAGCGACTAATCTCATAAAGATATTACTTAGGTACGATAGATGTTTGTGGGCAGAAGAATTCAGAACACATAAACAGTGGATGGAGGAAAACATCTAAGCGTAATTGGTTGGTTTTCCTCCATGGGGGAGCAGCCGTGACTTAAGTCACAGAACAAGGCTCAGTCCCAGAATGAGGCACTGCCATATAAGCACGGGGGGAAGGAAAACAATAGACAGTGCAAGACAGAACCTAAGCCCGTGTTCAGATGCTATCTGCCAGCTCTGCTGTTCTCGACAAGTCCTTTACACTTGGCGTGCCTTGGTTCCTGAGTCTCTGAGGTGGAAATTATAAGAACAGCTAGCAGACATAGCACCGTGGGCCTTACAGTCCCTTTGTCTTTACAGCCACACTGTCATTCTCTCCCCCATTTTCTTGATGAAGAACTTAGCGAGGCTCCTGAGAACCTCTGGTTTCTTGGTAGTGGAACACAGGAGCAGCTTGCCTCCAGGGTCTGCGCTCAGCTTACCTTTTCCCTACTGCCTCTCCAGTAAAAATAAGGTAATAATATACGTCAAAAGATGCAGAGAAGATAGTTAGCAACTGGCAGGGTTGAGAGGAGCAGAGACTGAACGTGGTGACCCTGATGAAAGACTTAAAATAAGCTCATTGACACAATTGACAAAGGGTGTGGGCGCAGCGTAGTTCCCTACGCGTCTTTAATGTGCCCATCATCATACAGTTTCAGAACAATTCTATAATTTATAACTTGTTTGCTTCTTAGGCTGAAATCCAGAAGCAAAAGTCTTCAATGCTTTAGAAAATAAATGCACAGAGCACGCCCCTGAGTCTGTGTGTGTATTATTCACCTACCGTTTCAACCTGCTACTTCACAGATAAGTGGCAGCAGGGCTTTGTTTTTGTTTTTTTAGGAAGTTTTTGGATGACTTTTTCAGTGTATAAAATCATGTCTTGTTTTATATACTGAGCCAGCAAATAGTGCAGAGAAACTGGAGTCTGTAAGCAACTAGTGTTGAGTTTTGAATTAACAGACTATAAAATGACTGAAAGGAATTCCATGTTCATTTTCTCCTTTTCTTTAAAGTACAGGACTAACGTCTCAAACTAGATTTTCAGAACTCTGTATTTCATTAGCTGATGAAACCTTTTACAGAATGAGCTCAGGATGAAAACAAAGGAGAAACAAAAATGATCAATTTACCTCTTCAGAAAGTCTAGTCTTAGACTTCTTAGATAGTTGTAGGACAATGACCTCACTGATTTTTCTCATAAAATGCTCTACCAAGCATTCTTTGAAATAGCAAATAATACTTCCAATATTTTTTCAGCTTGGTTGGCAACTACATTTTTATATATGACTGAATCTTTAACATATTTGCTCTTATTTTCATGATTTCCGTGCACAGAAGTTTTCATCTGAAATGCATGAAAACTAAACCAGGACATGTTCCTGGCTTCTGACGCTAACCATGGAAAATCACAAACTAAACAGACTTGAGTAACCCACATTTTTAATCCATGAAATCTAACATGAATATAATTTTCTCACAAGATTGTCATTTTGGGTACTAAAATCTTCAGTGTTGATTTTAGAAGTAAATAAACTATGTCTTACGAAACTATGCACATTTTATTTTAGACATGAGGGATCCATAGAACTCCAAGTTACCATTTTAAGGACCCCCCACAGTATGCACACTAAAAGACAGAGAAGTAGTCCTCAGGGGAAATGGGTTCAGACAAGGTTTAGTCACAAACTTAAAATAACTGAAGACTTGTCAGTGAAAATGACATCCCGGAAGGTACAGAAATGTGTGTCACTGCCTTAAAAAGGGATCATGGAGGCAAGTTTAGAATAATTAAAGGCATCATGAGATGAACCTTGCAGAGGTTCGATATGGATAAAGGAAACTGCTACGCGTTTCTTTCCTACCACAACTTCCAAATATCGGATAATAATAACCTAACAGTGTAATGGTTTGTGTAACAATGAACTGGAACAGCCATACTTCATAAAAAGAATGGGTATGTTAAAGTTCTACTGACTGCTGATATAGTAGTCTGTATTATAAGTAGTCTATGGATATTCTGTTTTTCAGATAGGTATATAAAAAGGGAAAGGTTTTAATGACATGGAAAAATCAAAACAGTTACCTCATTTAACAGAACTTCATAATTTGTATGGTAAACTAGTACCCTCAGGACATCAGGAGACCCACACTTGTTTACTTTTGCTAAGAGCCAAGTTCTCTTCCAAGTATTTTACTCTAGGAGAGAAAGTCTATGTGAAATGTTTTGCATGACAGTTTCTGTATAACCACAACAGTGAATATAAAAAACCACTTACTATAAATACATGACACACATGTATGCTTTATTTTCACCTGTTTTCTTGAGAAGCGCAGCTTAATTAGAACATTCTGTTTTAGATATTTTCCATTTACAAGGACTATTAAAAACTCAACATGTCCTTTTTTTCTTGCAGGCAGCAGTAAAAAAAAAAACCCATAAATTTAAGTTATCATAATCAGATCTCAGATATCTCAAGACTAAGATTCAAACACACATATGTGAATTATACGTCTGCTGTGACAGGGGCATTGAGAAGGTGGTGGTGTACACAGTGACCTATGTTTTGTGGGACAATGGAAGCCATTCCTGTTGCTGTCATCCCTTCTTGACATCTTCTAGGTGTGCCCTGACATCAGGCCTGCATTCATCCAAAATCCTCTCATCCTTCTTCTCACATTGTGTTCAGAACACTGGAGCCAAAGGAGGTTTTACTGTTAAGAACCAGCATTTCACAGATGTCAGAATGAGCCTCAGTGGGGTCGGGGCACAGCTGAGAAAGGCTGAACATCTGTATGTACAAGGCTGAGGGGACTGTTTTACCCCCTTGATGCTTCATGTCAAAAAAGAGAAATTTCCATCAAGACTCAGTCCAACTATTCTGTGCATCAAATGTCCTGGTTGCTTGTTGCCTTATGCCGTGAGCAAATATTTTGTTGTTGTTCATTTTCTCAGTGTCCTAATTGGCAAAATACTATGTCATTGTCATGGTCTCCGGTCACAGGGAACGTTTTCACTGTCATATTTGCACATATGAATTATTTTTGTGGTTTTAATTTGCATTTTTATCAGTACCATCCAGTTAGCACACACTTATTTTCTAGAGAGTTTAGTTACGATGTTAGTTTATTCCACTTCCCTCACTCAGCTCAAGTCATTTCAGGGTAGAGTCTGTCACATACACTTATTTTACGTACTTTCATATGCCTTAGCACAATGTTTGGTGCAAAATGTGGTTTCTGTAGATTTTTATTTAAGTAAATGTATTCCTAATCATAGCTCTGCACAGTGCTGGAGAGGTTGATACAGGAGAAATTCTGGAACTCGCTGGCCAGCTAGGCTAGCCTGTCTCAAAGGAGGTGGACAGCCTTCCAGAGGAATGGTACCCAAGGTTGTTTGTTTGCCTCCATATGCATCAGACAGGCTCCATCACATGAGTCCACACACATACACAGACACATGGTCCAGAAGACACATGTGAGATCATTTTGTGAGTAATGGACCAAAATAGAGGATATTTTACATTTCTACAAAGGCCATTAGGTAAGACTCTGTTGGATACTTTTAAATTGTGTTGATATTATGATAATGTGTATAGCTTTAATCCAAAGCTCAGAATTTTAGATGTTATAGTAATAATATTATTGATATAATCACTGCACATGATTATATAACCCGCACTAATATATTATAATTTATAATAATGTATACTATAGCATTATAACATAATAATACCTAATAATGTTAATAATAATTTTCAATACAAGTTATTTGTTAAAAATAATAATTGATGGGTAAGCTTTTTAAAAAGTATCTCTGTACTCAGGTTACACATACCACCAAAGAGTCAGGTTGGAGAACTACTGTCCTAGACAGCTGGATTACAAGAACATCATTTGTTGCATATCCACCTAGGACAGGCGATAAATCAGCCAGCTTACAAATTTCAGTAAAGTAATGTGTGCTCTAGACACTGACTCATTCTCTAAGGGGAATTTTGAGGAATAAAGAGAAATTGACCATGAATCACATTACAAAGGTTTGAAACCTTAGCCTGTCCCATTCATTTCTCTTTCCCACATGATTATAGCTGGGACTTTTGCTTTACTTTGTGGCCAGACTGACTCTTGCAGATGTGTTATTTCCATGCACTGGGTCCTTGCCTCATGTGTGACCAGGAGGGGAGTGGAAAACCATGGCTCTTGAGTCTGCTCTGGGACAGTCATCTCCCTGGAAGTCTCACATTCCCTCTAACCCTGTGGTTTCTCTGGCTTGATGAATTTTGTCTAAGGTGCAGCTTCAAAAACATTGAAATGAGGAAAAAAAGTAATTTTTACCTTGCAAAACTCGCCTGTTGCTTCTGTTTCTTAGCTCTATTGTGACTTATTCTGATCACCTTGAGCTGATTCCGTTTCACTTGTCAAAGGCATGCCTATGTCATGCCATCTACAGTCTTTATAATTTTTTAAAGTTGTTCATGTATTTAAACAGAAAACACTTCCTGAATAGCTGTGAAGGGTCAGATACTCTACTGTCTGCCTGGATACCAAGATTAAGATGGGGTCTCTCACAGACCATGTAGGGGGAGGGTCATGGGGTGTGGTTGAAGAATAGGTAGATTGCCATGACATGTAGGAAGGGCACCTACCCAAACATGGGACTGGGGCAGAGAGTGTAGAGGGAAGTCTTTGAGGGTGACGCCATAGTCGATGTATCACTAAGCCTACCTCGATGACTTCCCTCCTGGTGTAAAATAAGCTGCATTGACCCTTCCTGTGAAGAGGACATAGGAGTCAGCCTATCAAAGAAGAGAGAACCTAGAAGTGTGGTGACTGGCATTTAGATCTCAGATCCAGTGACAACTTACGGAAAATGAGAGGCCATATTGTGTTCAACTTAAGGACAGATCCTGAGGGCTGCATTCCCCTGGAGTCTGATGGGAAGCTGTGAAAGGAAAGTGATCAGGAGATTGACATGGTCTCACGGACCTTTCTGAGAATTCCTTGCGGTAGAATAGGGAGAGAGATGGAGCACAGAAACCCGGGAGGAGTTGTTGTGGAATACCAGGGAGAAACAATGAAACCTAGAGTAACTTAGCAAGGAGAACATCACCCAACAAAATAAAACACAGAAGTGTTACAGCTGTCAGTGGGAAAATGAATTAATAGAAGTGTGTATTTGTTTTTAAATCTCAAGACTTGGGAAACATTTTAAATCATGACCAAGTAAATGAAATAAAATATTGATTGTGCACACTGTGGCAGGTGTTAGAAGAATATAGATTACTAGATCTAATTTTTCTAAGGAATAGATGTTGTGAAGGATAAGAAGCAGAATGTTCCAGATGTCTTGTAGTATGTTGGAATTAAGTAAAGGGCTCAGCAGAAACCTGCAGAGGAGCCCCCTGGGTTTTCTTAGGGGTCAAGAGGCTAGTCCATCCCAGCGTAGAATCTGTAAGGTGACAGAGAACAGTTGTAGTCTGTATCTTAATTAGAGGGCACGGTTCGCATTAACATAGTGGAGGGGACCACTTGATATTTGAGATGTGCAATGTGCAAGGGGATGGGAAAGACTTAGAGGCTGGCAGTGCAGAAGCTGAAGTTCGTCCATCCAGCAGGGATCTCTGCCTTTGGAGGAAGTGTGCCGTTCTCTGCTGCCTCACATCCCAGCCACTAGATCCCACAGCCGCCTCTTTAGCACTGTGATATGTGATAGGATTAGTGCAACTGAAGCGCTGAATTTTTTTTTATTTTATCTACTTTTAATCAGGTTATGCTCGAAGAGCCATTTTTGATGGCACAGGTGTAGACAGACAATGTGAGTAGGACTGAGGGGTTTTGTGAGGGAAATACTTAGACTTTTATTGTATAAAATTACTCTCATAGGCAGTAAGAAATCAGGATTTTATCACGAGTTCAGTCATATGTGTTGTTTGTTGTGAGAATTAAACACCTCACATTTTACATATGAAATCTAATTTTTTTTTATGTTCATTTACCAAAGTAGTAGTAGGAGGAGGTTTATGCCTAGGGACTGTGAACTCCCTAACCATGGATTCTTGGCTAGATTTGCAGTACCACGTATGTTTCCTCCTGTCTCACAGCAAATTTAGGATATTTAACATATAAGGAGCACAGAATTTCCTTTTGTTTTCAATTTGAGAGAGTATAAACCGTTTGCTCAAAACTGTAACTCCAACAAATGAGAGAAGTTTGAAACTTAGCTTCCTAGTCTTCTATTCTTGGCAGTGTTTTAGTTTTTGAGTTAATATGTGTTGTTTCTAGACAAGTTTATATTCACAGCAAAAACTGAGTTTAAAAGTACCCATATAGCCGTTTCCTCCACACATGAAAAAAATTAAAAAAAAAAAAACAAAACAAAACACTCTGTTACTGACATTCTGCCCCACAGTGGCATATTTGTGAAAACCAATGACCCTGCACTTGACACATAATTATCACCTAGAGTTCATAGCTTTTATTGGGGTATGTTACATCCTATGAGTCTTGAGCATATACATAATGACTTGGTCCCTTATGGAAGCCCTGTATAGGATAGCCCCTCTACCCTCAGACCCCGTATTCTGCCCTTTTTTTTTTCTTCCTCTCCAGGCTCCGGTGAGCACTTGTCCTTGAACTCTTTCTGTAGTTCCCTCCCTCCCTTTTTAACATGATGTCTAGCTGGAATCAGACATCCTAGAACCTTTTCAGTGGCCACTTTTACATGATACTATACACATTTCAGCTTCCTTTACATACTTGCATAGCTTGTTCATTGTTTTCCATTTTGACATATCAGGCTCTATTGCCTGGATAGGTCATAGTTAATTTATTCACCCATTTCCTCAAAGACCTTCTAGTTACTTCTGAGTGATAGAACTTGTTAACAAAGCTGCTTTACACTTGGGTACAGTTTGTGTGTGTACGTGTGTATGTGAGTATTCACTTCACATAGGTCAGTAGCAAGGATCACCATTGCTGTGTGTCATGATAAACTCCACAAGGAGAGCATAGAACAAGATAATTTGAACACAGGGAACTTCCCAGAAAATCATACTCCAACCAAGGACTATTCGTGGAGATGACCTGGAACCCCTGCACAGGTGTAGCCCATGGCAGTTCAGTGTCCAAGTGGGTTACATAGTAATGGGAAGAGGGACTGCCTCTGACATAATCTGATTGGCCTGCTCGTTGATCACTCCCCCCTGAGGGGGGAGCAGCCTTACCAGGCCACAGTAGATGACAATGCAGCCACTTTTGATGAGAACTGATAGACTAAGATCAGAAAGGAGAGGAGAACCTCCCCTATCAGTGGACTTGGGGAGTGGCATGCATGCAGAAAGGGGAGGGAGGGTGGGATTGGGAGGGGAGGAGGGAGGGGCTTATGGGGGGGATACAAAATGAATAAAGTGTAATTAATAAAAAAAAAGATTAAAAAAAAAGAATAGTTTCAGTTCTGTAAGAAAATTGTTTTCCAAAGGGGACTGACAAGTTTTGTGCCCTCACCAGCAATGAGGGAAACAGCTTTGTACACACCACCTGTACCAGCAGGCAGTGTTGTCCTTGTTTGGGATTTGTGTGTTCTGATTGACAGATAGCTGCTCTGTTGTTGTTTTGATTTGCAGTTTGCAGGGATGCATGGTGTTGAATCACGTTTTGTACATTATTTGCCATACGTATTTTTTTTTTGGTACAGCATCTCTTCAGGTATTTTTGTCTATTTTATAAATAGGTTGTTTATTGTTGAGTTTTTTGTTAATATTTTTATTTGTGTTAAAATTAAGAGAACTATTTTACTTAAAAAAAAAATCAAAAGCATCCTCCTACTGCAGCACCCAGCTACCTCAGGTAGAAGCTGATTTGCCCGAGTGTTCTCGTAGTGAACATAAGCGAGATCACAGAACACAGCACTGGGCAAGCCCACTCTAAGAGTGATGGCCACTCTGCACGTTCCTAGTCATAGACAAAAGCCAGTTTATGGTACACACTACAAAATGGCCGACACCCTTCTTTCTATTAACACAACTGCTGCTTCTTTTATACCAATCACTAACTTAGTCCCACTCTGTCCTTACACGGCCAGCATGAAAATTAAGATAGTAATAACATTTTCTCCACGTTTGAGAGCTCTGTTCTAGAAGTTAAACCACCTTTCCCTGAGAGTGCCCTAGGCCTAGGGTAGTGTCCCGTAGGTTGCAGGCTTTCCAGTATAAAAATGGTCACATCACCAGGTAAACGCCATCTCCTTTGAAACTGTCTAAGTTCAAATACTATATGTATCCCCTTGAGCATCTCCCTGCTAACATAGCTCCCACTTCACTGTGCTGCGTGCTCTCCCGTGTTGCTGATAGCTGCAAGGAACTGAGACTCATTGGCACATGCTGGCCTGATGGGATTTGGTGATCAGTAGAGAAGCCAACAAAAGCAAAGCACATTCTACAGTGAAGGTTTTCATAGGTCATTTCACAGTAATGGTTTTGTAAGTGAGTTTGACTTCTATCAAGAAAAAGAGAAAATTCCATAACTTATGGGAAACCAGTTAGCTCAACAAACCTTAGTCTAAAGTAAAGATGCTCATAAGCTATTATTAGGCCTTGGTGGGTAGGAAAGCCTTGGTCTTGTTTTCTCTGTAACGTCCCTCACTTTCTGTCTTCCAGGAATCATGTCTGACCACCAGTTTGGAAACCAGTTCATGTGCAGCGTGGTGGCCTCTCATGTGAGTCACCTGCCTACAACCAACCTCAGCTTCGTCTGGATCGCCCCACCAGCTGGCACGGGCTGTGTGAACTTCATGTAAGGGCCTAACGTCTCTGTGACTAAATGTGGGAGGCAAATGCTGCCCTTCACGGGATTACAGAGTAACTGTTTAAATGTATTGTGTCAGTAGCTTTGACATTAATTAAAACCATTAACTGTGGTGTTAAAAGAAGTCAAAACTGGTTTTTAAAGGAGTCAGTTTTCAGTTAAACTTTTATTTCGCATATTTATTTATAGGCTCCATGCTTATAAATTCAATCCCAGCTGCTAACAATAAAATAAATGAACTGGTAGAGGAGGAGGAGAATCGTGAGAAGTTATTAAAAGGCACAGGTTTCGTTGAAGATAGCAACAGTGTGAAAACTGCAGCTAATGTGTTTCCTATGGCTTCAAGTTTAATCTGAGACTGTTCTTTGATTGGGTAGAACAAAATGGAAGCAGGAAGAGGTAGCATGGAAGATTGTACAACTTGTTGAGAGAGTAGGGTAAGAGAGAGAGGGAAAGAGAGAGAGAGTAGAGGTTAGTGAGAATTTGAGAATGAATGAATGTCCTTCAAAGTCAGGACCCCAGTAACCTACTTTCTTTAGCTAGCCTCCATTGGCTAAAGTTTCCACAACCTTCCTAAATAGTACCCCCTTCTGGGGACCATGCATTTAACACAAGAGCCTATAGGAGACATTTCCAATGGAAACCACACTTTAAGACAGTATGTCTTAAATAATACCATCACTAAAGATAAATATATTGGCTAGGTGTTGGTGGTACATGCCTTATCTCTTGTGAGTTTAAGGCCAGACTGGTCTACATAGGGAGCTCCAGGATAGCCAGGGTCATGTAGAGAGACCACATTTTCAAAAGAAAGTATGTGTAAATGTATGTGTGTGTATGCTAATTAATACCCTTAGCCATTCTGTAATGTAAACATATAGCAAAACCAAACTGTCCCCCCAGTTGCTATTTGCCAATTTAGAAGCAAAGATAAAAGAGTGATGCCCCTGAGCCTTCGGTCCAGGAATTGTGCTGTAGATGCATCAGTTGAGGCTGGACACCCCGTGATCAATAGTTGAGCTCTGCAATTTGACTAGTTGTAGTTTTATGTGATGGTTTCCATCTACTTCCAAGAGAAGCATTTCAATGAGAGGTGAAGACTACACTCTCACTGGATATAAGGATAAGTTTTAGAATGAAGTTTCCTGCTAGACCCATGGCCTCATTGGCCCTGGGAGTCACTGGGTTTACAGAACCAGGTGTGATTTCCCTCCTGTTGGGTGGGCTTTAAGTTGATGTGACAGCTGTTGGTTGCAGTCAAGATGTGAGGGCACTGTTGCACCTTTAGGTATATCTTGCCGTGCCGGCATTGTTGTGGTTCATAGATAGCACAGCTAAGTAAACTATTGATTGTGTTCTGCGCTTCACAGTTTACATAGGTTCTAGACAGGGCAGAAAGACTGAAAGAGCCAGAGAAATAGGAGGTCTGCTGTAGGATTGTGTTTCCTAGAAATGACAGGGAAGCTACACCTGTGATTCCTCAGCAATATGGCTGCCTAAATAAGATCTGAACTATCATGTGAATAGATATGCTAAAATGGAAAGGGGGAATCTGCTGTACCCATAGACAACAAACTACAGGTAACTAATGACTGACTGACAGAGGGAGAACTAGTCATTCCCACGGACACAAACCCCCTAGTTGGTTATCCAGTGCCAAGCAGTCAACTCTGAGATCATATACACTCAAGCAACACTAAATGGGCTCAACTGGTTGTATTTGTGTGTGTGTGTGTGAGAGAGAGAGAGAGAGAGAGAGAGAGAGGGAGGGAGGGAGGGAGAATAAAGAAAACTGGCCATGACTTTGAGAGGGAGGGGGAAGGATGGGAAGGAAGAGGGCAGTGATGTAATTATATTTAAATTAAATTTAAAAGTACTAAAAGAACAGTCCAGTCCAAGCAACAAGAAAGGGAATGTTAGAAAGTAAAGTTAAGTGAATATAATCAATACTTCAGGGCTTTGCACACTTCTTGCAAAATGAGCACAAATTTAGCTTTGAGCTTCCTGATCAAAAATGTGTGTTTAAAAACTGCTTGGCGAGTTAGCTACTTTTGCACGGCTATAACCAGAGTACCTGAGAGAACAACTAATACAGGGAAGAATTTATGTAGCTCACCGGGAAGGGGAGACTACATTGTCATCAGTAGGTGGCTGGTGGTGGTCCAGAGGCAGGGATCCTGTGGAAGCTAAGATTCCCTCATGAGCTCACTAAGAGGAGACTGGAGCTGGAGTGACCATTCTTCACAGCAGGACAGATGCCACGCTGGCTTTCTCAGCACTGACTGCAGCCCTTCCCTACCCTGCAGCCACTTTTCCTCAGCCTTCTCACCTGGTGTTTGTTCAGGCCCCTCGCTGCATTTGTTTTTATTTATAACATATATTCTTGTTCATTTAATTATCATTTTACCACTACAATGCAAATTCCTTGAAGGCAAAAATCTTTTTTTTTTTTTTTTTTAATCCTTTAGTGATCTGCTCCAACAGTCTAGAACAGTCCTTGGCACGCAGCAGTTACTCACTGAATATTTTTCAAATGTAGCTATTCACACACAGACAGGAACAGCTGTTCAGTAGATAGGCAAAGCAGAGGTAGAGGATGTCTTTAATGCGCCTGTTCTAACTTCATGCTCAGGGAGCAGAAGCCATGAGACTGGTGTATGCCAAGAGGCACAACTAACCCTCCTCCCCTAACACCATCCAGCTCAGTGTCAGGGTTTCCAACGCCCCCCCCCCCCCCGTTCCCCTCCCGCCCCACTGACTCACACTCTTCCTGCCTGTCTGTGTTCTGTGCGACCCAGCTGAGAATATCACAGTCATCCCGTAGAGCTGGTGGACACTCAGTCCCATTGCCTTCTTCCTTGTACCCGAGCCCTTTTCTTCACTGCATCCTCCAGTGTCACTGCAGAGGTTCCTAACTGGCCAGCCCACTTCTCCCCACTTTGTCCTACACAAGGGCGCGTAGCTAATCTTCTCAGGCACAATGATCATTTGCTGAGAATTTGGAGAGGCCTGAAATGCGCCTCCTAAGCCAGGCGTTTCGCAGGGATCGGCAGTCCCTTCTCCAGCTTGCTTTTGGGGTCCTCTTTCTGGCATTCTGATGAGCACAGTGTAGAAGGGCTCTCTACGGCTTCCTAAAAATTCTGACTGTCTTCGTGGTTTTTCTCTTTCCCTAGGATGCTTTTGTCCTCAAGTCTAGTTGTCTACATGTTTAAGACTTGTTCAAAAGCGTTTCTGATTGACAGGGCAGGTTTTTCTTGTTGCTGTTGTTTGGGGGGGGTTGTTTGTTTGTTTTTTGTATGTGTGTGCAGTAGTTGGCACGGCATCTCAGCTGTGAGATTTCAAGCTACATGAACTTAAGTGTTACAGTGTATTTTAGTTCGCTAGTGATACTTGTTTCTTGCAGCCTTCATACATAGCTTCTTACTTTAATATAAGAATTGCTTTTTAAAAGGCAAAACATACAGTAATGGAAACCATATAAAACTGCCTACTTCAAACAAATTTAGGTTTTCTTTTTTATTTCATTTTTTTCATAGTGGGGTTTGAAGCTACAGCATTGATAATGCTTATCCACGTTCTCCGCCCTGAGTTATAATGAATCTCCAAATTTAAGTTTTTAATTGAATCTATTATAAGGTAATACTAAAAATAAGATTTAAAAATATTTTTCTTATCACTATACTTGTTAAAAATACTACTTATGTGTAGAGATATGTTTAAAGCTATTTTATCTGGTCTTTTATATCTACCACTCTTCTCCACCCCAGTCCCTTCCAACACCCCAACACCAGGTCAGAGAGACACAAGGTTAGTGGGGAGAGGGGTCGTGAGATCTTTTTAGACTACTTCCTGCTGAAGGGGCTTTGGGTTCCTTGGGGGCAGGCTTAATCTTCGCCTCATTGGGATATCTCCAACTTCTTGTCTCTTTTCTCTTGACCACTTAACAAACCAGCAGCAGGAGGAGCAGCTGTACCTCCTCTTCTGGGGGTGCTGGGTATTTTTACATCTTCTCTAGAGTCCCCAGAATTAAACTATGTTCAGCTGGCAGAATCACACCTCTACCAGAGCACAGCAGGGGCGGACAATCTGAGGAAGCCCCATAGCCTACACCTGATATTAAAACCAAAAACCTGTTTGTAGACACACCTGGGAATATAAAGACACCAAAATTCTCACTACACTTTGGGAAGAGAGGTTGTCTTGGGCTCAGAGCTCAAGCGTGCCATCATGGTGAGGAGGCACCCGTCATGGAAGGCAAGGGTTGGTAGAGCACTTGGCAGCAGGATCATGTGGCTGGGGCTCTTCACAGCTCAGTGGTGCTGGAGTCAGAGAAGAGAAGTGCTCACCTGGCTGCCTCCCTTTCCCGTCTCTTTCATCCCAGCCATGGGATGGGGTTGCCTACATTCAGTGCGGGTCCTTCCTCCTGAGTTAAAGTTCTCCAGAAGCTCTCTCAAAGACATGCCAAAATGTCGCTCCCAGGTGAGCCCAGATCCAGTCAGTATGAAAGTGGAGATTACGCTTCGCTGAGAATACACTCAGCACTCTCTAGACTGCTTGATAAACAGCCAGAGTTATAGAGAACTTCCGTAGGACTCGCTAATCGCTCTCTTTTCCCGTCACATGTGAGAAGTACAGGAGAGAGAGAGAGACTGAACATGGACTACTGAAGCTATCTGTTAAAAATTTCCTGAAACTGAGTCTTGCATTTTCCTACCTACATTCCTTACTGCAGTAATGGTTATATATCTATGTGTATGTGGATATATGCATCCATAATTAGTAACTTTCCAGCAATATTTGTAGATTAAGATTAAATATTGAAGACAATACGCAGTGTTAATTTTAAACACCAAACAAAACTAAAACAGAACAATAACCTACGGAATTCAAAGTCAAATGCACCACGTATTTTTTTTTCCAGTTAGCCTGGAAATTGGAGCTTTGATTTGTGAAAGTAGGAGTGGAGTTCTTCTGCGTTTCACTTTTTAACTGGCTTACAGTGTCAATACTTCTTGATAGGGTGTGGTTATAGTTCAATTACAGGTATATAATGTGTAAAGATCAAGCCAACGTAATTAACAACTGTATTTTCAAAGATCATCTTTTCTCCTGTTTTCTTTTTTTTTTTTTTGTCTATTTCTGACTTCTTATGTGTGCATAAACCTGTGTGTAAAGGTGTATGTGTGTGTATGTGTGTTTGTGTGTACAGGCACATACTTGTTATATGAGGTATATATGAGTAAGCCAACTCCACTGTCATTTTTCATTGTCTGTCCATTCTATTTTGAAACACTGTCTCTCGCTGACCACTGAAGCTTACCTAGGCTGGCTACTGGATAAGCCCCAGGGATCTGCCTGTCTTTGCCTTCCCAGCAGTGGGATTACAAACCAGTACAGCCATGCCTTAGGTTTACAGCTTTACACGGCTGATGGGGAACCAAGCATAGGTCCAGAAGCTTGTGTGGTACGCTTTTTACCAACTGAGCCATCTCCCTTCCCCTACTTCTGACTTCTTTTAAATGTGTTTTTATTAGTCAACTATATATCCTTCCCATACAGGTTTAAGGCTATTTATTTATGATAATTTATTCACTCTGTATCCCCGCTGCACCCCTCTCCCTTGTCTCCTCTCAGTCCCACTCACCCTTCCTCTTCTGCTATGTCCTTTCCCTAGTCCCCTGATAGGGGAGGACTCCTCCCCTTCAGTCTGACACTAGCCTATCAGATCTCATCAAGGCTAGCTGCATATCTTCCTCTGTGGCCTGGCAAGGCTGCACCCCCCCAGGGGGAGGTGATCAAAGAGCCATGTCAGAGATAACCTCTGTTCCCTTTACTAGGGAACCCACTGCTGAGCAGCCAATGGGCTTTCTCTGAAAAGCCCGGCTAGGTCCTCTTCATGTGTGGTCCTTGGTTGGAGCCGCAGTCTCTGCAGGCCCCTCTTGGCCCAAGTATTTTGGCTCTGTTGTTCTCCTTGTGGAGTTCCCGTCCTCTTCAGGTCTTTCTATTTCCCTCTTCTTCCATAAGGTTTCTGGCACTCTGCCCAAAGTTTAGCTATGAGTCTCAGCATCTCCTTTGATACCCTGCGGGGTGGGGGTCGGGGGGTAGAGTCTTCAGAAATCCTCTGTGGAAGGCTCCTGTCCTGTTCCTTACATATTTTTTTAATTTTAAAATTACATTTACTTAATTGTAGGAGGTGGGGGCATGCACATGCCACACCCCATGTGTAGAGGCCAGAGAATAATTTGCAGGAGTTGTATTACCTTCTTCTGGGTGAGCTTTGAGGTTGGAAGTCATATCATTATGGTTGGTGGCAAGCACCTTTCCTCACTGAGCCGTCTTGGCAGTCCTAAATACATCTTTAGATATTTAAAGTCATAGGTTCCAATTCCAACTTCTTTTTTTATGATTTTAATAGGTTACTTAATGCCTTATAACAGATGCCATGCTAGCTTTAAAGAAATTCGGTGACTAATATCTAACATTAGCATGCTCATGGTCTTTGTAAGGGTGACAGTCAATCAGCAGTGCACTCGATTTTTTTTTTAACCTCAGTACAACCAATTTATGGTGAAAACTTTTTAGCTTAAAACCAAGTTACTCATTTTAAAACTTTTAAAAATTCTTCCCTAATAATTGTATATATATATATTTGAGCTGAAATTTGAGACAATGCTATTAATTTATTATGTGCACCTTCTTAGTAAGGGATAAATGGCCTTCTGTCTGGAGAGCCAAATACTTAGCAAAGCATGTGGCCTGCATTTACTGCCTTCTGTGTTAGGTGGGAGCCAGAGGTGAGGCTCTCTGAGGATGAAGGGCCAGCTGTGCTGGGGCATATGGGCAAGCAGGGCTACAGTTGGTTTAGCGTTAATGTTTGTCACCTGTTGGAACCATGTGTGAGCGGCGTTGTCTTGGATTTTCCTCATATTCATGTCTTATGTCTATGCTGCTTATCTCTAATTTTATATTGCATTATAGTCTTTAGTGACAAGTAAGCCTCCCGTAAATAGGGAGAACAAGAGAGGGAGAAGAGAGGAAAGGGCACAAGGCAAGTTTGGATAGGAAGGAAGGATGCAGGGATGAAGGGAGAAAGCAAAGGAGGGAGGGAACAGGGCATAGAAGAAAGCTGCAAGCCATTTAACCTTAGAAATTATTGAAATAATAATTTTTGAATAATTATTGAAATAATAATTTAATAATCAGGAAATAATAATAGTTTTTAAAAAATTACTATAGGCCTATTATTCTTCTAAGTGGTTATTATATTTTAATACAACAGTTCTCATAATAATGGAACCCACTTTACAGAATCACTGTCTCAGTTTATAGATGAGGATGTTGAAATAGAACTGTTAACTAACTAACCTTAAGTAACTCTGTGACCAAAACAGCATGGCATGGAAGGGGACTTTCCCCACTTCTTTTGCATTTAAAATTATCACTTTTCTGTTTTATTACAAAAAAAAAAATGATAGACCATTCCAGTAAGATAGATTTTGCAATGTATCATCACAATCTTTGCCATGTGACCGGCAGGTGTTTCCTACTTTTTTTTGACACAGAAACTAAAAACAAAATGAACCGAGATATTTTCTATTTAAGATCTTGAGTGCGTGTGTGCGCGCTTGTGGACTTGAGCCAGCAAAGAGGAACCTGGGAGGGACCATATTTGAACAGTGATACCCCAAAGGAAATAACTTCTAGAGGAGTTGTTTATTTTTTTTTAAGAACTCTAAACAAGAAGCAAAAAGATCTTTTGAAAAATTGAAGACACTGGCAGTTTCTGAACACCGGACAGGCTTGCAGCTGGGCGGGGGCAGAGTTCTGAAGCGCTGCCTAGAGTGTGTTCCTGGGGCTTTTAATTTTTGATGGAGCCGTTCCAGCCTGCCTGGAGGATCACTCAAGAAAGACCGTAGCTGGTTGTCCATTTATCCCCATCCCTCTAAAGGAAACCCCACAATTATGTTTGGTTTGTTCCTTAAATATCTGGACTAAGACGGGACCAGGCTTGCAGCGGTCTGCTGGGAGTTCATTTGTTCCGCAGACAAAGGTGTCAGCAGTTGCTCTATATGGATTCTACTTGGACCCCAAGATTGCATCCAGTTTGCTGCAAAAAATAAAAAAATAAATTACTTCTTCTGTAAGTTTGAAATGACTATATCCCTACTGTGAGATAAAACTAGATATGCTGTTTTCTGAATAAGGAATTTCATCCGCAAATCACAATTCTCTTTTTCTCCCCCCATGGTCTGATTTTCTTTTTTTAAACACATCCTCCAATTTGAGTCAATTATTTCAGTGCTGCTCAGGAATGTACCTGTGAATGACAAGATAAAAAGTATATTATTCATCCGCAGAGGGAAATGTTGGAGCCCTGGCTGCTGGTTCTCGCCTCCCGCAGGCCCCTGCTTTTCATCAGGGTTACACAGCCAATTAGGCTGGACTCGGTGACAGTCTGAGTTCAGGGACCAAGGTGTTCTCACAGATCAGCGCTGTGACAAATGAGGTCAGGGTGCTTCTCGGGGATTTAATTTTTAATTGAGAGGAGTAGGGTTGAGATGAAATATATTGTCAAATTTCAAGAAGGGCTGAAGAAACGGCAATCGTTACATTAATAAGTACTTGAAAGTCAAAACAACTGTCTGTTTTTTCTTTCTTCTCCATTCTTGTGTTTCTTCTTTCTTTTATAAAAAAAAAAAAATTATGAGGTAAACCTCGTTGATTCTATTGGGATAATCCACCAGGGCTGCCACAGGCCCTTCTCTGCGTCAGTCACAAGACCATCGGAGAAGTAGCAGTGCCTCTCAGTGCAGGGGACAGATAGGTTGCCACAGAATTCTACCAGGGGGGATAGCCGTGTTAGTGAATTTGTGCCTTCTTGAAATACCGGGTTTCAGACAGCTCTTAGCTTATCCTGATAAATCTAAACGGAAAAGCAGTCTGTGGAAAGCTTTGTCCTCACTCTTCCTCATGAGGAAGTCCAGAGCACTTAGAAGGCCCTGGGGTTTGGAGCCGGAGCTGGCCCCCGTGGCTGAGGTGGGGTCAGGCCTGCATGGGACACATACTTGGAACCTCATGGAATGTTTGTGAAAGAAGAAGACCAAAGTCCCTGAACTACAGGATGTATCACAATCAGAAATTCCTTATGTGGTGATTGTGAGAGAGGCTTGGGTTATTTCTCTATTTTTGGAATTAATTTATCTATTTTGAGAAACCCTGGTGAATTTTCAACCCAAAGTTGTAACGTATTTAGAATTAGCAATGACAGTGCTGTTGAAGAAACAGGTAAATAATTTTTTTTTCCATGACAGCAGCCACTTAGTGGTTTGCCAGAGTCTGCTTGCTTGGGTAATGTATGCAAGCACCAGTATTATTATTGATCCCTGCTTTCATTCCAATACCAGAATATTAAATCATGGGTAGAAATGGCAAATAAAAATTTTAATCCTTTCAGATAAAAATTAAAATAATTAATTTGTCATCTATAACATACTTGAATATTTACATTTTAATATATATATATACACACATACATGTGTTCCAAGATTTGTTTGGAATTGCACTTTCTAAAACAGCAACTACAAGCCATGTACAACTGTTTGAATTAAATTAATTAAAGAGAAATAAAATTGAAAATGTAGTTTCTCGGGGCCACCAGCTACATTTCAAGCCCTCACTCACAACATGTAGCTCATGGCTGTAACTGCTGTTGTTAAGTGGCCCACATATACACCATTTTAGTCCTTATAGAAAGTTCCCTTGTGTATGACACCTTTAGAGAATCTGCTGGATTATCTTTTCCTCTCGTTTTACCTTGATGTTTGTGGAAAGTAACCATGCATTTCAAAGTACAATAGGAGTGTGGCAAAACCTGATCCTAGTGGACTAGGGGACCAGGTGAACTGGATCAAAGCCACTCTTGTGAACTTGACTGGCCAGAGCTTTGAACCTCAGCCCTCAGGGCAGGTTGGCCTGCAAAGCTTGTTACCTAATTGCTCGGTTTAGATTCATTTGTCAGTGAAGCATTTTCTATGATCTTAAACATGGCTGTGTAAATGTGGCCAAGTACGAGTGAGTATTGCCTTGGGCTGCCTTCTCCCCTTCTCTTTTCCTGGTCCTGCTCTCATTCTGCAGATCCCCTGCCACATGTTTTAGGCCCTGTACTTTCTGAAACGTGTTCCTACCCATGAAAACTTACTCTTGTGTGCCTATTATTTAAAATTAGCTCGTCTGGAGGACTGATCATTATGAATACAAGAGTGATAATGGGGGTTAGAGTGCCATTTGATGATGGTGGTGGTGATGAGAACAGTTATAGTAACGGTAAAAACACCATCTCTCATTCACTGAGTATGTGCATGCCAGGCATCAGAAGCTTCCTCATGCTCCCCAAGACAACAGTTCCTGAAGGGATAGCCTGAATAAATTTGACTCAAATTTTGTCCTGTTGCCCACCATCCTATACTACCATCCTACGGGAAATCAAGAATGGAATCTGTGAAGGCAATATAGTCACCGGGGAGATGCTTGGAGTGTGGAGTGAAAAAGCCTAGAAAAATGTGTTGGTGTGAATAATTTCAAGTACATTACAGTTGTGTTTGTAGAGGGCTTCTGGCCTTATGGAAGGCCAAGCTGACATGACAAAAATTTTCCTGTGAAAATCGTGTAGAAATTGTAGCTAAGACAACACACTTTCTGATCTGTGGCAGTGGCAGCACCAGGTTCCAGAAGAAAAGAGAAATGCCTAGGTTGGTTTAAGAGTCAGGAGCTGAGGTTATCATGTCTTACAGATATTTAAACCCAGACTTAAGTGTCAGGCTTGGCTTTCTAACCTGTGTAGACCTGGGGATGTAAGAGCTTCTTTAAAGACAGTCCAAGGTGATAGATAGATAGATAGATAGATAGATAGATAGATAGATAGATAGATAGATAGATAGATA
>NW_026592118.1:15080714-15102525 GCF_907164565.1 Psammomys obesus
ATAGATAGATAGATAGATAGATAGATAGATAGATAGATAGATAGATAAAGGGAGAACTGGAAATAGGTCTACTAAATGAAGCATCCATTTTACGGAAACACAGAAAGCAAAATGAGACCTGTTATCTACCTGGAGTCATCCATAAAGGTAAAGTACTTATAAGATGCTAAACCCTCCAAAAGTGAAGAGTGTCTGTGACTATGGACCTGATGGGCTCTGCTCTTACCCAGGAGACCAGCTTCTAGCCATGCATGGGAAAGATTATTCTAATGAGGTTATGAAATGTAAAGCCCTGCCCTCAGAGCTGGTGGTTCCATTCTCTGGCTTGGGTTCTTGATCACAGAAAAAGGAGAAAGCTGAGGGAAGCATTCATTGTTTTCTTCCTCCTGCTGTGAAGTGATCTGATGCTTCAGGCTTCTGCATTGGCTTTCCTGCTATGATAGGTTTCACCTTGAACTATGACCCCAAAATAAGCGCTTTCTCCTTTGAGTTGCTTTTGTCAGGATGTTTTTTATTTTATGTGTATGGGTGGTTTGCCTGCCATGTATGTCTATGCACCATGCGCACACAGTGCCCTTCAAGGCCAGAAGAGGATGTCAGATTCCCTAGAACTGCAGTTATACAAGGTTCCAGCGGTCATGGGAGAGACTCAAACCTGTGGTCTTCTGGAAGAGCAGCCAGGATTCTTAAATTCTAAGCAATCTCTCCAACACCTTAGAGTATTTTATCTCAGCAAAAGGAAAAGTAACTAATGAGACAGACAGTTGTTTCATATCAATTGCATGCTCTAAAACATATGTTAAGAAATTAGCATCTAGTGTGACCTTTAGAAACAGGTAATACGAAGAGTGAGAAGAGGTAAACTTAAGGAGATGGTGGACAATTTTTAGGAATAAGGAAAAGGTAAATATCTTTCCTAACTAAGCAAGATGAAGTAAGTTAGCGGTGATACAGCTGATGATAAGCCTTCTGAATATTACAACAGAAAATACCAAAGGCAGCCAGAAAAAAAATTTCAGCTCAACCGTGGTCTTCTCATTTGAAGACAAAGGAAAACTCTCTTCAAGATGTGAAGGAAAATAACCATTGTCCTGCGATTCTGTACCTAAAGTATGACCAATATGAAAGCAAAATAAAGACATTTTCAAAACTATGGCCTAAATGTTTCTACTACACAGACCATTTTGAAAAAAGATTTTTAAACAATATGTGTTAGCAAAAAGATACATTCAGAAGAAAGGTGGAAATCCAAGACCTTCTGCAGTATGGGGCACTCATGAGAAGCAAAGCCATTGGGTACTGTCTAGAATTTTGTTCATCAGATGTGGAAGCAGTTGATGAAATGCACGCTGACAACTGCTTTAAGAAGGCATTTTAAGGCGATGAATAACCAAACTACAGTACAGCTTAGCGTTTGAATTAGATGGAAGAAGATAAAATATTAAATGCCCTCAAACTAGCCTGAAAGATGATAGCCTCAGTTAAAAATGATAGTTAAACTTATAAATGTTAAAAGTGGATATGAATTTGGAACTCTTAAAGTAGGAAGGGGGTTGGGAAAGGATTAAGCAGGAAGTAATTAATCCATTGCATTAATTCAAATGAAAGGGGCAAGTTTAGAAATTATGAAAGTATGAGATGTAACAGGGCCTCGAATAAGTCTGAGTGTATCAGCAGCTGAAGTTCCCACTTGAAATTAGCTTTGAAAATGTCATTTCAAAATTGCAGAATATATTGCTCCTGAAAGTCAAACGTTAGCATAATGCCACAAACACAAGGATAATAGAAGTTTTCTCTGGCAAATGCTAGCCGAAAGTAACCAAGTGTTGCTACGTTAACCAGAAAAGACTTAAAATGCATAAGTAGGGCTAAAAGATAACTACTTAAGAACAAGATAGTTTTCATGTAAACAGAGCTGAGCCAAACATTTAAAACTGAAAACCAACTTTGATACGGCAGAGTGCTGAGTGCATACTTCTAATAATTAGCTTACAAATACCATTATAAAATTCTTTACAGCTTATTTGTTGAAAAGATGACAGAGAAAATATGCTGGAGAAGACAGAGAAAAGGGAACTCTTATAAGTGCCTGAGGGGAATTTAATTAGTAACTATTGTGAGAAATAATTTGGAGATGACTAAAAATATCGCTAAGAGCAGAAGTTCCATATGTCCAGGAGGTAAACTTTCAGTTGCACGCTGACAGGCAATAAACTCAGTACACTGAAGAAATATCTACACCCTCGCATTTGCTGCAGCCTGTCTCACAGTGGCCAGAATGTGGCAATAACTGACACCCGCCAACAAAGGCCACGAGACATACCCGCACATTGGAATGCTAGCCCGTCGTCAAGGGTCAAGTCTGCCATTTGTAATGGGAGCGGATCAGGCCAGGCACAGACACAGCACCTGCTCTCACTTATACGCAGGTCCTTTAAAACTTGAGCCCTGAATTCCTGAGTAAGCAAGGATTTTTATCAGGAGGAGGTGGACTCGGGTATGCAGGGAAGAGAGAGTTGCTGATCAAGTGACACAAAATTTCAGGTAAAAGCGATAGGTTTTGTGATCTGTTTTGCAGGAAGGTGGGTAAACACAGATGATAATAATAATGCACATTTCAAGATATCTTAATTTCTAGGGCTTCACCAGAGAATATAGGTAAGCAATTACTGACTCACTTGACTGAATCATGCAGCAGCATATGTATAATCAAGATACTACAGTGTCACACAAGTGAATATAACGTAGTTTATCAATCCAATATAATATTAATTGGAGACTAATAAATATTCATTGAATTGATATGTGAATGCATGAAATGTCAGAAGATTATGCCAAAGAATCAGAGCCTGTACTCCTAATTATTCCTCCAGGCATGTACTGATAACAGCAGGCCATATAATGTGTCGATTGTTTGCAGAAATATCAATTTGGTCATTTAATAAAAATGTCTTAACAGTTTAAAATTTCTGATTTATACTTTCTCTCTAGCAATTCCAGGGACAGCACAGAAATTCTTCTAAGTATTAATTCTGATACTTAAACATTCTAGAATACAAATATATTTACGGTTTCATAAACCTAGTTTTGAATGCCACTAGACTACTGCAAAATTTAAAGATTAATATTATTGACTAACACCTTCAGCAAAGTGGCTGGATAGAAAATTAACTCAAAAAATCAGTAGCCCTCCTGGACACAAAAGACAAAAGGGCTGAGAAAGAAATTAGGGAAACAACAACTTTTGCAATAGGCACAAATAACATAAAGTACCTTGGTGTGATGCTAACCAAGCATGTGAAAGACCTGTATGAAAAAAACTTCAAGTCTCTGAAGAAAGACAGGGGGCTACAGCTGAGATACAAAGTGAATAAACTGTAATTTAAAAAATATTTTAAAAATAAAACATTGATATAATGGAACCATTTTTAATAAAAAGAAATTGAAGAATATATCAAAAGATGGAAAGATCTCTCATGCTCATGGCTTGGTAGGATTAACATAGTGAAAATGACCATCCTACCAAAAGCAATCTACAGATTCAATGCAATTCCCATCAAAATATTGACATAATTCTTTACAGACCTTGAAAGAACAATTCTCAATTTCATATGGAAAAACAAAAAACCCAGAATTGCTAAAACAATCCACTACAATAAAAGATCTTCTGGAGATATCTCCATCCCTGATCTCAACCTGTACTCTAGAGCAACATTAATAAAAACTGCAAGGTACTGGCATAGAAACAGAATTGTGGATCAATTTAATCGAATAGAAGACCCAGAAATA
Organism: Psammomys obesus; assembly: GCF_907164565.1. Taxonomy (NCBI): domain Eukaryota; kingdom Metazoa; phylum Chordata; class Mammalia; order Rodentia; family Muridae; genus Psammomys; species Psammomys obesus. Next base: position 15,084,504 of record NW_026592118.1, read on the forward strand.
AACCCACACACCTATGGATATTTGATTTTTGACAAAGAAGCCAAAACCACACAATGGAAAAAATACAGCATATTCAACAAATGGTGCTGGTCTAACTGGATGTCTACAAGTAGAAAAATGCAAATAGATCCATATTTATCATCCTGCACAAAACTAAAGTCTAAGTGGATCAAAGACCTCAACATAAAACCAGACACACTAAACCTATTAGAAGAAAAATTGGGGAAGAGCCTTGACCTCATTGGCACAGGAGACAATTTCCTGAACAGAACACCAACAGCACATGCTCTAAGATCAACAATCAATAAATGGGATCTCATGAAACTGAAAAGCTTCTGTAAAGCAAAGAACAGTGGGACAGTGTCATTAGAACAAAACAACAGTCTACAGACTGGGAAAGTATCTTCACCAACCCTCTATCTGACAGAGGGCTAATATCCAAAATATATAAAGAACTAAAGAAGTTAAACACCAACAAACCAAGTAATCCAATTTAAAAAATGGAGTACAGAGCTAAACAGAGAGTTCTCAATAGAGGAATATCGAATGGCAGAGAAACACTTAAAGAAATGTTCAATGTCCTTAGTCATCAGGGAGATGCAAATCAAAACAAACCTGAGATTTCACCTTACATCAATCAGAATGACTAAGATCAAACACTCAAGTGGCAACACATTCTGGAGAGGATGTGGAGAAATGGGAACCCTCCTCCATTGCTGGTGGGAATGTAAACTTGTACAACCACTTCGGAAATCAATCCAACACTTTCTCAGACAATTAGGAATAGTGCTACCTCAAGATCCAGCTATACCACTTCTAGGCATATATCCAAAATATGCTCAACTATACAAGGATTTTTGCTCAAACATGTTTGTAACAGCTCTATACATAATAGCCAGAAGCTGGAAACATCTTAGATATCCCTCAATGGAGGAATGGATACAGAAATTGTGGTGCATTTACACAATGGAATACTACTCAGCTATTAAAAACAAGGAAATCATGAAATTTGCAGGCAAATGGTGGGAACTAGAAAAGATCATCTTGAGTGAGCTAACCCAGAAGCAGAAAGATACACATGGTATATACTCACTCATAAGTGGATATTAGCCATATAAAATAGGATAAACATACTAAAATCTATACTCCTAAAGAAGCTAAACAACAAGGAAGACCCTAGGGAAGATGCTCAAGCCTCATTCAGAAGGGCAAACAGGATAGATATTAGAAGCAGGAGAAGAGAGGGAACAGGGCAGGAGCCTAGCACAGAGGGTCTCTGAAAGACTCTATTGATCAAGGTATCGAAGCAGAGGCTGAGACTCAGAGCCAAACTTTGCACAGAGTGCAGGGAATCTTATGAAAGAAGGGGGAGATAGAAAGACCTGGAGGGGACAGGAGCTCCAAAAGGAGACCAACAGAGCCAAAAAGAACTGAGCCTTGAGGGCCCTGCGGAGACTGATACCCCAACCAATGACAAGGCATGGAGAGGACCTAGAACCCTGGCTCAGATGTAGCCCATAGACTCAGTCTCCAAGTGGGGTCCCTAGTAAGGGGAGTGGGCCGGGGGGGGCTTTCTGAAGACCTCCCCCTGGTGGGTGCAGCCTTGGCAGGCCACAGGGCAAGACAGTGCAACCAGGCCTGATGAGACCTGATTGTCTAGGGTCAAATAGAAGGGGAGGAGGTCCTGCCCTATCAGTGGACTAGGGGAGTGGTGTAGGGAAGAAGAGAAAGGGAGGGAGGGTGGGATTGGGAGGAGATGAGGGAGGGGGCCACAGCTGGGATACAAAGTGAATACATTGTAATAAGCAATAATAACAAAAAAACATATTAACATAAAAAAACAAAATATTTATAAACTTTAAAAATACATATTATTGACTGTGTTTTTTTAATTAAATGGTCCAAATCCATGGAAGGGCTTGTTACAGAATTCTTTTGCTAATTGCTTTTTTGGAGATTTTTTTAAAGATTTTTGAGGAATTATAACATGTGAAACACAATTTCTGGACTTCTATATTCAAACAATTAAATCTATATGCCTTAAGTCTTTTTATGTATGAAATAAACATTAAGCAAGAGCACCAGCTTATAGCACTAATGCTGGTAAGTCTTAAGCTAGAGTCAAGTGTTACTGAGAATCGAGACCATTTCCCCATCAGTGTCCACGGATGGGATTATGAAGAATGCGAGCATTAATAAATGCTCCGTGCTGCATATTTCAAAGAGCGGCATTCCGAGTTTTGTAGGAAAAAAAAAAAAGAAACAGTGAAAAAAAGCTTTTAATTAAAAACGAATGTGCACTGTAGTTGCAAGGTACCTGGGAGGGCAGGTCCTGTAATCAGACCCCTGTTTTAACTTAAGCAAATATGTCGAAAGTGTGTCTGTAAAGCTAAGCCACATAAGCCTGTCTCCTAAATCCTCCTGCAGGCATTAATGCCCAGCTTGGAGATGGCACCCTTATTTGCTAAGTGCAGAGATCGTTACAAAAGAGCTTTTCTCACTTTGAGGATAAAAGCTAGAGTATACTTTAATTTTGGTTACTGCCTGGCTCATCTCAGTGCCATAATAGTTATTTGGCTCAAAACCAAAAAAGTAGCAAGTCAGTACTTACTGATCAAAATTAGATGAAAAATTGCTGTTTCTCATCTCCAAAGCTATTTGCTGCACATTTTATAACCCTCAAGATGCCTTTTGTAATATGTGATAACAGAGCCAACTGCAGCATCTGCCTGGAAAGAGATTACTTTAATTATGGACTCAATGTCCTATTTTCTGCAAGCGATCCCCAGAGACGGGCTTCCTGCCGAAGGAGAGATGCAAGGATGCCCATTAAAGCCCCACATCGGCCCCGAAGATGTGGAGAGACGTGGAGATCCTGCGACAAGGGCACCTATAGACTGCCTTCATTTTCCTGGTGTACGCTCTGATAGGGGAGTCCGGAGTGATAGGTTTTTAATTATTCTAGCATCTGCTGTTATGACTCCGCATGGTACAGGCAAGACAAGCTTATCGGGGAACAAGACCTCGGACGGGTCTGTACAGGAAATGGACTATATTAAACATCATTCAAACTATTCCTGGCATGGTTTTTCTCAACAACGAAAACAGTTTTCTAATCATCCTCAAATTAAAATTATTGGGTAAAACATACTTTCCTTCCCAAGCTGTAAAATATGTGTTTTGTTAGTTTGCTTGAGTATTGCTAGAATGCGAGTCTGAGCGGTTTGCTTGTCAGTCGGTTCTGGGTGGCATTAGATGCCTTATTTTTTAAGACTCCTTTGCCACCCAGAATAATGAGCTTCACGGAGACTCAACGGGGATAGCTTGGTGTGTCCAGGAAAAGTCTGCGTAACATCCCACCGGCTTAACATTACGAGTGGCTGCTGAAAGAACACTGTTAACCTCGTTTTTACTCAGGAGAAGCAGGCTCCTTAGTGAGCAGCTTTGTGGGGAGTCTCCAAAAGCACAGCCTGCACCCACATCCGGGTTTCTTGGGATCCCCCTGACTTCTCAGAAAGTGTACCTGAACAGAACATAAGTGTATTTGACATTTTTTTAAAGGTTGAAGATTTATAGAAGACTAACTGTGCGAATTAAGTTTAAACTTAAAAAAAAAAAAAATAAGCATTTAAGCCAGGATTTGGCATGGAATGATTTCGTGTAGAGGAAATACCAAATACACAACAACAACCACAAAATATACCTACAGCCACATTAGGTAAAGACATAGTCTTTTAAGATGTTTAATGGTGACATTGTTTATGGTTTACAAATGAAATACTATTACTAGTTTTTTAATAAGGAAAATGAAGTAAATATAAGGGAAATTTAAATGTAGTCTAAAGCATGAAATAAATATTTGGTACATTCTTCTTTTTCCAGTTTTTAAATTTTTTCACAACTTATTATTATTAATATATTTTGTATATTATTTATAAAATAATATATTTATATTATATATATTATTATTCATTATATATCTCAACTGAAGCCCCTCCCTCTTTCTCCCCTTCCCCTCCCCTAGTCCACTGAGAGCTGGAGTCCTCCTCCTCTGCCATCTGGCCCTAGCCCATCAAATCTCATCAAGATTGTCTGGATCCTCTTCCTCTGTGGCCTGGTAAGGCCACATTACCAGGGGCAAGTGATCAAGGAGCAGGAATTCTAGGTCCTCTCCATGCATGGCCCTTGGCTGATGCATTAGTCTCTGCAGGAAATCCTGGGCTCAGATCCTTTTGCTTTTTTGGTGTCCTTATGGGGCTCTTGTCCCCTCCATGTCCTTCTGGTACATCTTATCTATAATATCCTAAAGTATTTTACCTGCTTTAGAAACTACTGCATATAGGTAAAGTTTAATTTTATTTTTCTACAAAGAATAAAACAAATGTGTGTCATTATGTGTTAAGTTTTCCAAGCCCAAGTACTAGCTAACATACAGTTAGACAGCTGAGAGCTGAGAATTTCTCAAATGTATGAAAATGGAGGGAAATCCATTGCCAAGCTGACTCAAGAGTTGGTGTTGTAATACTTATAAGAGTCATCTCTATTTCTATAAATTTGGTCATTTTCACTATATAAAGTTGTTTCAATGATAGTTTATCCCCTGAAAGTTAACAGTGGAGAGTCTTCAGTAGAACATTCCATCAACTCTGAATTGCCTTAGAGAGTAGTTATGTTTCTATCTGTGTTTCTCCATCCCTACTTGACTTTGCAAATTAAAGATGTATAACTTGGATAGCACTAGTGATTTAGCAACACTGCCAAGTCAGAATATTGGTGAGGGTAAAGCTAGCCTATCCTGTTGTTGGGCTTATGTGGGCTTAGCATCATGAGCTACATGGCAACCTTCTGCAGGACAGCCCAGGCTTCTCTTTTCCTGTTCACTACCTGCTACAGACTCTGGCCCTCTGTCTCCCAGGGCCTCACTATTTCAGAACCTATATATTAGTAACAGCTACAGGCTGAACCCATATATTAGTAACAACGAAAAAGGCTGCATTGTCACAGATTGGAAACTGATAAAGATGGTGGCATTTCACTTGGATCTATTGCTGGACCATGACCTTATGTTGTGGGTTTTCTGCAACCAGTTCAAATTAAAGTAACTGAATCTTCCTGTTATTGTTATCACTTGTTCATCGTAATTTAATTTTCTTTCTGTGCTCACGGTGAAAACTTTGGTTCTTCTGGACTTATGTAGAAATTTGACTTATCTAAGAAACCCCAGTAATGAACCATGATTACACATGTCCATACTGACTTTAAAAAGAGTAAACATCCTTCCTTCACGGTAAGACAGTGGCAGAAAGGGTCTCTCTACCCATCTAAAGATATGGTTGCTCTTTTCTCTTTTTTTGTTTTTTTTTCTCTTTTTTTCATTATTTATTTATTCATTTTACATCCTAATCACAGCCCTTCTCCCTCCTCTTCTTTCTCACACACCCTTTCCCCTCCCCCTTCTCTGAGGATAACTGGAGGGCCCCTCGGTATCACCCTGGTTCATCAAGTTGCAACAGGACTAGGCAGCATCCTCTCCCACTGAAGCCAAACTAGGCTGCCCAGCTAGGGGAAAGGGCTCTAAAGACAGGCAGCAAAGTCAGAGACAGCCTGCCATCCCCTGCTCTCGAATTGTTAGGGGACCCGCACGAAGACCAAGCTGCACATCTGCTACGTATGTATAGAGGCCTAGGTCTAGCCCATGCAGGCTCTTTTGGTTGGTGGTTCAGTCTCTCTGTGAGTCCCCATGCCCCAGGTTAGTTTACTCTGTAGGTCGTCTTGTGGTGTCCTTGACCCCTCCTGGCTACCTCAATCATTCTCCCCCTCTTCCACAAGACTCCCAAAGCTCTGCCTGTTGTGACTGTGGGTCTCTGCATCTGTTTTCATAAACTGCTGGATGAAGCCTCTCAGAAGACAGTCATGCTAGGCACCTGTCTTCAAGCACAGCTGAGTATTATTAATAGTGTCAGGGGTTGGGTCTCTCCCATGGGGTGGGTCTTTAGTTGGGCCAGCCATTGGGCCAATCCCTCATTCTTTGCTCCATCTTTATCCTTATGTATCTAGTAGGCAGTGCAGATCTTATGTTGAAGATTTTGTGGGTAGGTTGGTATCCCCCTCCCTCCACTAAAAGTCCTGCTAAGGAGATGGCCACTTCAGGCTCCATGGCCCCGCCCCCTGCTAGGATTCTCAGCTAGGGTCACCCCCAAAGACTCCTGGGAACCACCAGCATCCCAGATCTTTGGCTCTCTCCAGGATGTTGTCCCCACTGATTCCATTTTATCTTCCAACCCTGCTCCCACCCCACCCTTCCCACACCTGGGAAACATGGGTCAAACATGGTTGCTTATTATTTTGCCTTTTTTCTTCAAATTTACTTAAGAGAAAAATCATGGTGAATTGTTTAAGTATACTCTTGGATACATTCTCATTCAGTTTATTGCAAAACTTCAAATTAGAAAGGTTGTGGGTATTATTAGCTAATAGGAAAGAAAGATTTCCTGAGGACTGCAAGAGAAAATATGCCCCATATGGAAGAGAAAGCATTTCCAATGGCCTTCCAGGAAAATCGTGATCACATACCTTCACATCTTCATCACTGACCTGAAGTAGAGGAAAGAACACGTTAACTAAATTCTCAGGTGATGGTAAATGGAGAGACTTTGTTACACGGTATTAATGAGGAATCTCACACAATCCAAAGGGTCCCTGGAGATTGTTAGAAGGGATAGGAAATAAAAATATGAGCAAATGTGAGAGGAAGCAATTTGAAACCTTGATATTAGATTACCTGGAATTAGATGGCAATAACAGTAAAAGAGACCTAAGGTGATAATAAGTAGGAAATTAGATATAAGCCTGGAATGTAATATAGTTCAAATGCTGCTTGTCTGTAGGACCTTTGTATCCAGATTCCACAGAAGAAACTGGGAAACAGCTTGCTGGTGAGAACTCATTCATAGTTCCTTGATTACATATTAATTTAGACAGGGTAAACCCTAATAGAGCAAATAGAAAGAAAATGAAAAGATCGGCCTTTGTCATATGTGTGCAGATACCATATGCCCCAGGGACTCAGGCAGTAGCCACCCCCAACCTACGGTAAAGGCCGGTTCCTCTCATTCCTCTTCCTCACCTGTGTGAAACAGAGCTTTTGGGTTCTACTTTTTGAACAGTAGTCATGGTCAGGTAGGTTGCTTCAACTCTGACTGGTCCCCAGGAAGTAAAAAGCAAGAAAAGCAAGGGCAAAAGAGAAGGGTAAGTGGCCTGGGACCAGTGCAAAGTCAGAAGAGCGCAAAAGGGGACAGATAATGACACCCTGGGCAGCATTCAGGGGTCCCTTTTCCCAAGCGCCTCTACATAAAAATGGTTTTGGACTGGTGAGGGGAGGATGACTGCCTGTGAAAGGTACATGAAGGAAACTGTTCTCTCAGTCATGAAAGAAAGCAACTTAAATGTGGTGCCCATTGCTGGGCTTCCATAGAGCCTGTGACTACAGGAAGTCAGAACCGTGTAAACTCCCAGCTTATTCTTTACAGAAACTCTATTAGCCTTTTCAAGGGCTTTATGGCAGGACCATTATCTCACTTTTTGGTTGGATCCAGAAGTTGAACACTAAAAAGTTCCATAGCATTTTATACCTGGTATGTGTTTTACCTTTAAAAAGGAGTTTTGTGGTTCCATTAATCAAAATCTGTGTTAGCTTATACTTGATCCATAATGAATTAATTCAGCCTGATGAAATTTTGTCCCTTATAAAGTGTTTTAAAGCCAAATGTTGCCGGTTTCCAATACTGTAGCAGAGATGTTTATTTACAGTCTGGTACATATGTAGTTTGAGCTTCTTAGCATAACTTACGGGGAATTAATGACTTGTTATTTATTGCCTAACCACTCAGCAGAAGTGATTTATAGGGCCGTGCTATGCACTGGTGGTTGCTTTGCGGTCTCGAAGCAGGCTGTCTCATCAATATCAGTAAATGAATTCACAGTGACACAGCTCTGCTACTGTAGTTTTTGATATGAAGGATAACCGAACATAAATCAGGACTTATGTTTAATTCATAAGATGTACCAATCTCTCATGGAGGCGTGAGTTAGGTTGGAGATGTCACAAGTGTGTTTTACAGTATTGCTGTGATTACACCCAGGCCGTCCCGCCTGGCTTTATACAGCAGGAAAAAATAATAAGTCGCTTTGCACTCGGCCACTTCTCAGATAAATGCATTTTATTTTTATTTACGGATGATTGGAGCCTATTGTTGTTCCACAAGAAGGACATATTATGGAAAGCAACAGAAGTTCAGTGAAAACCAGCTACCTCACGCGCAGTTTTCCTGTCTTCTCTAAGTAAATAACGGTTAACAATGTCTGTTGTGGGGAACTCTTATTTGCATGTGATTTTTAAAAGCTACAACAATTGGACACTAACACTGAGTCAAAAGAGTTGTCATTTTTGAGCCTTAAAATTTCAGCAATAAGTTTGTGTTTTGTTGTTGTTGTTGTTTTTGTTTTTGTTTTTGTTTTTTAATGCCCCTATTAACTCTCAGAGAGTAAACCTGGTTATTTCTCCTTGGCCATCCAACCTATGGAGAGGAAACTATTACAGCTAAAACATGCTGACAAAAGTGAGTTTCTTGCCTGTCTGGAAGTAAACAACTACACAGAGAAAAGGGCTAAGATGCATATTTACATTAGAATCTCAGGAAGGAAGGCAGGAACGCCAGATCTTGTCCTGGCATTGTTAGTGCGGCGGTAACCAGCATTTCTTCTTTGAACGAACCCCCGTCTGAATACACTGTAATCCATGCAGAAGCTGTGGTTTCTCCTGGGGGGAGGGATAATCTGCCTCCAGCAGTGCTGCAGCAACGGCTGTTGGGATAATAGCGAGATTGCCAGGTTGTCGGGCCTTGTCACCAGCCCACACTGTGTAGTCCTGTGATCTGCTCTGCTGACTGTCACAAAAAAGGAACGTGCCATGTTACTGCCAAAGAAAGTAATTCCAGCATATGCAAGAAACTGACATGAATGTCTCTGCCTCCTTCCTCTGGTTCCAGTTGATTAGACCAAGCTTTGGGTGGTGATGATTTTAAGACCTAGTTACTTAGACCTTGCAAGGAAAGGAAGATGGATGAGCTATTGCTTTCAAGGCTGGAGTGACAAAGAGATGAGAGGAAATGACATTACTTAGTGGCGTAATAAGTAATTGATTTCATAACGCTTGGGGCAAAGGGCGCAGTGAATGTGCACATGTGAGCGCAGAGGACGCCGGGCATGTCAGCAGGAGGGAGAGTGGGAGACCATTGTTGCTAGAAAGAGGGTCCCTTGAAGGGGAAAATTACAAATAAGGGTGATGGTCACAGCATGACTGAAATTGTGCCTTTAATAGGAATTGTGATCTTAACTAGAAGCGGATAATTTATTAAAAATAGAGACATTCCATAAGCTTACTGTTCAGAAAGTACGCTTCATAGCATTTGTGTCTAGAAGATTCTACAACACAAAAGAGGAAAAGCTGACTTTTAGTGTCCTGAAAAAAATAAAAGCCTGTCTCCATTCACCCAAGGAGTCTTTAATAGCCATGTTCTCCATTGTGTGTGTTTCTGATTCACCCAGACACAGCAGGAGGTCCTCTTTGGCCCCGTGTTTCAGAATCTTCCTCCTTACTCTAGAGAAAATGATGATCTTGAAATTCTTGGGTTTTCTAGTTTAGGTATCATTTATTGACCAAGGACATGAAAACCAAGGACAGTTAAACTGTCTTTCTGTAATTTTGGTTAAAGCCAGATTAGTGGTCTGCAGTGTTGATTATGTAGATACCATCCATTGGGAAGTCACATCCTTGTACCACAGTTTCTTTCCCAGCTCAAGAGTTTGTTTTTTCCTGCAGTTGGTAGTTTAATTTACTTTGTTCGCAAAGAATTTCACTGTATAAACTATCTCTTGACACATTTATACACATTAATTTCTCAACAGTTTAAGCCTGAAGGTGAACCCCGCCCGAGGGTTTGGTTTCTTCTGCTGCTCCCCAGGCTGTACATCCGCTGGGAGGTGCCCGCTTCGGCAACCCCATGTCTTTGGTTTGACATTTTTCTGTTTCTTGATGCACTTCCTGCCCCCCCCCCCCATTTCGTCATCATTGTTTGGGAGAGAACATTGTCTAGGATCTTTGGAGTAGACAGAGAAGTCATGGTGCTTCCTTGGCATGAAAATACAGTTCTTGCTCTTAAATGTTAAATTGGATAGGTATAGAATTCAGAAATGTGGTCAACCCTGAGTTTATACGCACATGGTAGCATTATATGGCTTAGCGATTTGTCACATCTATGTATTTAGGACACATGTAAATACAACTAAAGGAAAAAAGGTCATATCCCTGAATTTGTGAGAGACAGGGATAGGAGTACAAGGGAGGAGATGAAGGAAGGAAAGGGAATGGGAAAATAATATAATTATATTTTAATTTCAAAAGTTAACAAAATGAAGAAAAATTCAGTATTGGAAATGTGTTTCTCAAGAATTGGGAAAAAAAAGTGCATCAACGCCCTTGGTCATCAGGAGCTAGAAAGCAGCAGAAGTTCGTTTACAACTGTGTAGAACCTTGTTTTTGTTTTCCTTTTTTGAGTTGAGAAATCTGAACATTCTGATGTTCATTGTTATATTTCCATTTTTTAAATTCAGTGGGGTTTTTTTTCAGTTTATTTACTTTACATCCTAAGGGTGCCCTCTTCCTCCTTCCTTCCCAGTCTTCCCCTCCTTCCCCCTTCTCCTCTACCATTCCGCCCAGAAAATGGGAGCCCTTCACATACACACACACACACACACACACACACACACACACACACACACACACACATACACCATATCAACCCTTCCCAGCACATCAAGTCACATCAGGACTGGGAATATCCTCATCCCCTGAGGTCAGGCAAGGTAGCCCTGTCTGTGGGAAGTGATCCAAAAGCAGGTGAAAGAGTCCATTAGAAACAGCCTCCCCACCCGCATCTTCCATATGCCAGGCAACCCATATGAAGACCAGGCAGCCCATCAACTACATGTATGCAGGAGGCCTAGGTCCAGACCATGAACGCTCCTTAGCCGATGTCTCAGTCTCTGAAAGTCCCCATGGATCTGGGTTAGTTGTCTGTTGGTCTTCTTGTGAGGTTCCTGTTCCCTCCAAGTCCTTCCATCTTTTTCCCAAAGCTTCCATAGGACCCCTGAAGCTCCGCCCCATGCTTGGCTGCAAATTCTAGCCTCTGTCCTGATCCTCTGCTGGCCAGAGCACCCAGATGACTGTCAAGTTAGGCTCCTGTCTGCAAGTGTAGCAGAGCATCATCAATAGTGCCGGGCTAGCTCTCTACCTTGGGGTGGGTCTCAGGTTGGACCAGTCAGTAGTTGGACATTTCCTCAGTCTTTTTTCCCTCTTTATCTCTGCACTTCTTGTAGGAAGGGTAACTTTTGGATCAAAGGTTTTGTTGGTGGGTTGTTGTTTCCCCCCCCCTCCACTAGTCCTGCCTGGCTAGGAGGTGGTCACTTCAGTCTCCATGTCCCCTCCTGCTAAGAGTCTCAGGTAGAGTCACACCCACGTCCTAGGAGAGGCCTCCAACTTGACAAAGAGTTGCCCCCCTCAGTTTCCCTTCTCGTTCCTAGCCCTCTCGCCTCCCAAACCCTGTTCTCCCGACATTTGATTCCCACCCATGTTTCCCTCCCCATTCCATTTCTTTCCCAGTTCCCTCTCTTTATCCACTTCTGCTGTCTATTCTATTTCCTCTTATGAATGATTCATATTCCAAAAACCAGTGGCCCTTCTACCTGCAAACTTGTGTTCTTCATGGCTAAGGTTTTTTGTTGTTGTTGTTGTTTTGTTTTGTTTTTTAATTCTGTCTTTCAGGAATTATGCCTTTCTTCAGTCTTCTTTCTTTCTCCCGTTTTTCAAAAAATGTCTCTATCTTAGTTTTAGATAGATCCTTTAGTTTTCTTTTTTTTACATCCTGTTTTTACTCTAATTTTCTAGTAATTGCTTTGCCTACTATTTCCATTTTTTTTTGTGTGTGTGTGGTGGGAGACTAAGCTATGAGAGTCCATATTTATGGTAGATTCTTTTCTTGTGACCTTTTCTACCCCCTTTTCATATCTTTAATGTTTCAGTTTTAATATCTTCTTTTAAAAATGTTATTAGTTGTGGTGTGTGTGTACACGTGCACACCCATGTAGGTGAGTACCTAAGTGTGAAGGTCAAAAGTCAGCATCTATGGGAGTCATTCAGTTATCTTCCTTCACCATGAGTTGTCTAGAGATCAAACCTAGCAACCGCTTTTCCTTGTTGGACTGTCTTGCCATCTCTAACATTTTAATTTCTTTTGAATTTTTCTCACTATCTGCATAATTTCTGTTTGTTTGCATTGTTTTCTTTTTCCACTCACCACTCCCTCTTTTCCTAGTAAAACATTCTCCCCAGATCTTCAACGACCCATGGCTGGAAAATACTACAAGACCTCTTGGGAAGCCTGTGTTGAGGTGCTGGTCATATTAACAGACTGTTAGTGTTTGTCTTCATTGTAAGTTGATCTCGTGTGGTATTTCCAGGAATGGCTCTGATTTTAGTATCCTCAAATTTTTCTCTTAGGCCAGTTGGAGTTTTCAAAACATATTTCCTTGATCTCTTGAAGGAAGATATACACCTAGCACCCAGCCTTAAGAGAGCCAAGAAGAAGATGGAAGCTGGAGTTCTTATTCGGGATGTAAAATATCAGTTATCTCTATTTTCAGGACAGAGCTGTGTTCTTGAATATGCCTCGTGTCTAGAAAATAAAACTACCGCTCCCCTGCCCCAGGGCTCTGCCAATGTGATGAGGGCCAGGGAATGGGCAGTATAGGGTTTGCGGAAAGGAGAGTTTTAAAAAGACGCCTTTCAACCAGAAGCCTTTGTTTTCAGTCCCACCCTAAGTTCAGGAGCTAGCTAGTGCCACTTCAGTTTGCTTCACTCAAGGCTGAAGATTGTTTTGATGTGTACTGTTAGTTAGAACTCACTTACCAGCTTTGCAGTTTCCCAGTTTTTAATGATGCCTTATCTGCTGTCTTCTTGTCTCTTGGGGTTATTCAACCCATGATCTATTAAGCCTAGCAAATTCTCAGTTGTCATTTAAAGCGCATCTCAATTGCTTCTTCCCATTCAGATCACGAGTCAGGGCATTTACCATCAACTGTCATGACTGTCACTTGCTGTGTCTCTGCATTAAGCTGTGGGTCCATTGCTTTGACATAGAACTTGTAACATAGTACCAGGGAGACCTTGTTGACTTAATGACTGTGGACATTCAGACACTAAAGAGGGACTCTGATTTTTTTTTTTGCTTGATCTAACTTGAATACAGTATATTGAATATTATACTGATTCTTAGAAATTTAGTTGTAGCAGTGCCTTATTTTAATACCAAGAAGATAAATTGATTTTTAAGGAAAGCTCACTTTTGGTTACTCAATTTGATGCTTGCTTTTTCTTCTTTTTAGGGGATGAGAGACATACACTATACCTTACCAATATTTGTAAGAAGCTCCGTTCCCCCTGTAGAATGATAACTGTCTGAATGAAGGACTAGCCTCCTCTACCCATAGCTTCATATTTATGAGTAGATGCTACAGTTATTTAGCTCTTGGTGCTTATGAAACTCAGTGAAATTCTTGGTTCTTTTTTTTTCTCTCTCAAACTTGTACTGTAATATTAATGTCCTTCTCATCTGAAAGATTAAGCATGGCTTTATTTAGATTTCTCTGAAAGGTATCTAGTATAGTTTGTTTTTTACCTCATATCAAAACACCATTTTCCAAGATGGGTGGAAACTCATGTTTTGAATCTTTGGTTTTCTCTTAGCATCTTAAAACACACAAGGTTGTACCCCTATTCCCATGGTGAACTACTGTTCATTCCTATGAAATACCTGGTAAGAAATGTCACAGGAAGGCATTCCATGGTCCTCTCTAGCTTCTTGTTGCCCAGCTGGCATTTGTCAAGGCACCGCTGGGCCCAGATTCCAAATGAACCTTAAGGAAAAGTCAGAATTTTGGCCTTACGTCTCACTTAAAGCACATTCAAATTTTTGTTTTGTTTTTCTTCGATATAGTATCTTACTATGTAACCCAGGTGAGGCTCTTTTTTATACATAATTTTTATGTTTAATGAAGATAGGTTTTTTTCATACACTATATTTTGATCAAGGTCTCTCCTCTCCCAAACCTTCCCAGATCTTCCCCACCTGCCATCCTATTAAAATCCGCACCCTTTCTTTTTTTTCTTTCTTTAGAAAACAGACAACTAAAAACAAACAAAGAAACCCTAATAGGACAAAACTAACAAAAGATGAAAAAGAGCCAAAGGAAAAAAACTAGATGGAGAGACATGCATTGACACACTAAGAAATCTTAGTGTGTGTGTGTGTGTGTGTGTGTGTGTGTTTGTGTAAAGAGCCTGTAAGATTAAAAAGAAGTAAATAAAAAGCCCTGACAAAGCATTATGAGACAAAAACCTCCAAAAATTCCACTGAGTTTGTTTTGTGTTGGCCATACTCCAGGGCATAAGGCCTGGCCTTAAGAGTGGGTTGTATACCCAGTAAGGCTTTGTTGTGGAAAACTAGATGTTCATTTGCGAGTGGTTAGCAATTGGAGATAGCTTCTGGGTTACGGGTGGAGGCTTGTGTCCACTGCCCCTCAGTGCCGGGACCCCATCTGGCTTAACACTGTGCCTGCCCTCTGCATCCTGACAGTCTCCATGAGTTCATGTTTGTCGGCCCTGCTGTGTCTAGAAAGCCTTTTTTCCTTGGTGTCCTCCATCCCTGGATCTTACAATCTCTTCAACCCCTTCAACCAAGTTCCCCAATCCCTGAGAGGGATTTAATGGACACATCCCATTTGGGATTGGGTATTCCAAGGTCTCTCACCCTTTGTACACTGTTTAGTTGGGGGTCTCTATATGTACCCATTTGCTGATTCTCTTAGCCTCCAGAGCACTGGAGTGCAGTACCATGCATGTCTGAAGGAAAGGTTTTCCAAGTGATGAATGGGTCAATGGCTAATACAGTAGAAGAACCCTTTGATTAAATCCCACATAGCTGGAATTTGGCTGGAATAGTCAGAAGTATTTTGGAGTGAACTCGTTTTTTTTTTAATAAATAAAAATGTATATATCATTATTCCTCACAACAATCTAATCTAATTAAAACTTAAAGACAATCTAATTGCCAACTGATAGAAAATTCTTATGGTAAACAAATGTGTTTGTTAACAAAAACGTGTTGTTTTTAAGTATTAAATTCTATCAGGGAAAGTCACAATGGTTTCTTAGAGGAGCAGAGCAACTTTCAGAAGTGGCTCATCATAGTACTTACAGTGATCACGGTGGCCAAGCCTAGACAACTCTTTGGAAACCATGGACAGTCACATTTATACTAAACTAAGATAACATTACTTATGAGTGATAGCATTTCCATTTCCATACTGATGCTTTTAGTTTGCGCACTGACTTTTTGACACTATGTGCTTTTTATGATTAATAAACAAAAGTTATTTAATTATTCGAGAAATTTATGCTGATCATTATAAAAGTAAAATTGCAATAAATCCATTTGGGGGTGTGTGTGTGTGTGTGTGTGTGTGTGTGTGTGTGTGTTCATTCTTTTTTTTTTTTTAAATACACATTCTAGTACACTGTTTAAAATATTCAGACCATAAGATTGTTACATGGAAAATTTGAGTGGAGTTCAAGTACTCAATATTGATGATTATTCAGCTCTAGAAGTCGAGAACACATATAATTGCCATTTGGACACTTTTATGCATGTACACTTATGTGTCATGTACAACAAGATGCCTGAAGATGGTTAAAAGGGTCTTGGTGAAATTATGTATGAATTCTTTAGATATTTTTTTCTATTTATAAAGCACTTTCATATCTATTGTCATACTTGCTACTCCTGTGAAGTAAGAAAGGCAGCTATAGCTATTGTCCAGCCTCATTCATTCCTGTCTCTGATGGAAAAAAGAAAAGGAGTTGGGCCTAGTTTTTCTTTCACATTTTGAGTCTGTCATTTTCATTACCACCTGAAGGAAAAAGTCATAATTATCTGGTCGTATAATATATATCAAATTCTTGTTGGATACTTAGTTTATGAAAAACAATTCCTAGTAGACTTTCTCATCAAAATTAAACATCATTCATTCATGGTAATTTGTCTATTTCTCCATATTAGAAATACTTGGCTTATTGTGATGTTTACCAAAAGAATGTGGAGAAGAGTGCATCGCAAGGGCTAACTCACACTTGATAACATAGACAAGTTGTTTTCTAACTCACTTTTTGCAGCTCACACTTTAGATTTAGGAGTTTAATTTGTTAGCAGGAAATAACCTATTACTGTTTTCTGCATTATTTCTTGGTGAAGACATATGTTAGTGTATTAGAGCTGTCTGTAGGACTTTGCTTTCTAGTCCTGGGAAATAATCTGTGGAAGCCCATATGCTGCGGAACAGGTTCAGCGTTACTCCACATTATTTATACCCATATGTTAAAGAACATATTCCAACCGGTAAACTGTGTGTAGTTTCCACATTTACATAGCTAATATATGCATTGTCGCTGCCATGTGGAGTGAATCGCGTACCTGACAGCCTGAAACCCGCATAGTGTAACAGGCATTATTCCTAATTTGCCAGGCATTCAGAGCATAAATGATAGGTTTCTTTTCAGACCCCTATTTAGTGTCATTCCATTGGAAACTGAAAAGCTTTCCAGCAACTTCAGACAGAATTTGAGCTTTCTTCTCATTAATATTTTGGCTTTGTTATCAATCACCCGAGAAAATTAGACAAAATTTAGAGTAATTCTTCTGTATATCTTTTAACCTCAACTGAGTCAACTTTTAAATTTCAGTCAGTAAATACAAGCTCCAGAGAAGATCTGAATCCTTAAAAAATTGCCAATGGTAAGAATTTTTCCTCCTATAAGATGAGGAAATTAAAGGGTCTGATCAGGTCTCTATCTCTGTGTGATAGCAAAGGAAGGTTAAGCTAATTATGTGAAAGAGATCTTCCAATTACACAGCCTTTGAGGATCTTAAACATAGGACTTGAAGGTTTCTTGGTGGTTTTCATAACCTTGATGTACCTCCCGCCCTTTATAAAAATGTCCTGCCTTTTAAGATAGTGGTGAACCCCACTCTCCCAAGCAGTCCCTGTAATTGCGTCTGTTGCTAGGAGAAGAGCAGAGGGAAAATGACAGCATCCTGAGAGCTGGAACCCTGCTGCTTCTTGTTGTTCTGCAAATGTGTCCTCAAGCTTGTCCTCAAGTCTCATAATGATCTTCACCCATTATAATTTGCAGGAGTGCCTGGGAAGGTCTATAAGCCTTTAACTTTCGTCTAGCCTTGGAAGCTGGGCATCTTCTGCAATCTCTAAGCAATTTGATAACAGGGCTCAGGTACCTGTTCCCCACTGAGCTTAGCATAAAACCTTATACTTAGAAGGTGTCAAAGAGCATGTGTTGAATCAATCATTGGCGCACTAGGCAAAGTCCGGGAGTTAGTGTCAGAATTTTCAATTATTATCACTCCTGTCAGATGTCTTTTAACCGATATTATGTTAATCACCCGATTGCTGACTGCTATGGGTTGATTATATATGCAAAGAACACTAAGTATACTGAAGACATCAAACATATGTAGAATGAATTGAAGAGTTAAAAATGCATTAAAAGCCCTAAATATGTTAAGATGTTTTAATCATTTGCATTGTGATTACATTAACGTGAAAAAAAATGAGTGCCTGAAATACATTCGCTGGTAAAAAGCAATCATAAACAAAAACACATTCATATATTTGTGCTTGAGTGGAAATAAAGAGGGAATATTTTAGCACAGTGGCTACAAAGCTGGTAAGGCTTTTTAAAAAGAAGTGAGGTTATTCTTGGCCACAGAACAGACTGCACTGTGGCTTTCTGTGTGTGTGTGTGTGTGTGTGTGTGTGTGTGTGTGTGTGTGTGTGT
>NW_026592118.1:15102535-15145126 GCF_907164565.1 Psammomys obesus
TGTGTGTGTGTGTGTGTGTGTGTGTGTGTGTGTGTGTGTGTGTGTGTGTGTGTTTGATTCCATGTGAGCCAAATAAATTAACTACATACATCCTATGGGAGGATCACTTTTTGCATCCTGCTTGAGCATTTCAGCTGTCATTATGAGCCTGTTCTTGAAGCCACTTTG
Source organism: Psammomys obesus (assembly GCF_907164565.1). NCBI lineage: Eukaryota > Metazoa > Chordata > Mammalia > Rodentia > Muridae > Psammomys > Psammomys obesus. Next base: position 15,102,704 of record NW_026592118.1, read on the forward strand.
AGCCTTTAAATGATTCTGGTGTTCTGGTTTTATAAGGAGGCTGGCAGGTCTTCCTCTTTGGATATCCAGGTTATTTTCTTGGGATTAAATACACAGTGCTGATATTATTCTTTGCCACTGTACAAAATGCTAATAAAATTTTCACAAGTGTCTTGAATATATATGATGTCCACAGCACTATTCTATTTAGAGCAATTTAAAATGTTGGTAACCTGGTCCTTGAGGGAATTTGGTATATGAAAATACACGTTTATAGAAAAAGACCAATTAGAGTCTTGTGTATTTTTTAAAAAAAATAGTCATCCTTTTAACTGTCAAATCACACTTTAACCACCAGTACTCCAATGAATATGTTAATTCCCTAATACACTTTTTTTGTGAATATGTACACAGCAGTGAATGAGGTAAATGTCTATTTTAATTCAGGTGTTGCATATCAGATTTTAGTTATATTTTGTTACTAAAAATAATTTTTAGTACTTGATAACATTTGATTCTTTTTAAAGAGTTTTTCAAGAACCCATAGTTAAATTTTGTAAGCTTAGGAAGTTGCCTTATTTTCCCTCTAATCTGATGAAAGCTTTTTGCGTTTCATGTTGTTCTTGCCCTTTCTTCACCCCATGGGTGAACACCTCTTCCCCGTGTGAACAGGAAACTTTGACTGAAAAAAGTCCTGATTAATATTTGTTTTCTTCTCCTTCAGTAAAGCATGAGATACTTAATTGATCATCCACCATATGATACCAACCCTAGAAATATAAATATAATTGCTCATTCCTACATTGAATCGTTACCCTTATGATGGCTGACAGTTACTGAGCAGTCTCTGTACGCCAGGATAAATGCTCAGTGTGAGGTTATTTTAGGCCTTGACTACCACCCCATGCTGTGGGTATGGTGATTGGGGAGGACAGAGAAGTGCACCTTTTATTCACCCGCTTTATCCCAGTAAGCACCCACATGAGACTCAGGTTCTAAGGCCCCAGAGCCTGAGCTCTTGAAATCTCAACTGTGCTTTACACAAGTAAAATACTCATCACAATAGTGATAGACTTCATAAAGGAAAAGTTAAAAATAAATAACGATGATAATGAGGAACTGGACTTAGTGTGGGAGAGAAAAGGGAAAAGACAGAAGATGGACTCCATGGGTGGCTTGGAGTTGGCCCAGGAGAAGGATTGGACCCTCCCAAAGATTGTTGTATAGTACATGCCAATGCCCTGAGGTAGAAGGTGTTTAGGTGTTTAGGAACTCAGTAACTACACTGTGACTATGAGGAGACGGATGGGTAGGAAGAGGAGGCATGGAATACAGAACAGCTGACCTCTTTTCACAGAGGCACGCTTCATTAGACATTGTGACTTTGCCATGGTTTTAGTGAAATAGAATTTAACTAATAAAATTAAATAGACTCCATCCACAAACACTGATTACTTACTGGTAGATAGCAGATGGCTTAAAACTAGCCGTATCATCTTTATGCAGACTCTCAGAACTGGCCAAAGTACAAAGAACACATATCTGTGGAATGCTCAGCCATGAATGGGACATTGGTGTCACATCCTCCCTCCTCCATAGGCTCAGGGAGCATTGTGGAAGGAGTGTAAAGGTTGCAGCTGTGGTTGCCTGCACAAGACTTGAGCAAGATCAATGCTTTATCTTGCCAACATTCCCACTGAGGGGAGGAGCATCCTAGCCCCCATCCCTAGCTGAGGAGCCACTGTCAGTTGATGGCTTCTAGGGCTCGGGAGTCAGTTTCCTTTAAGAGTGTGGCCCCGGTAGATTGGCCATGCTCCTGTGGATGGTCCCATACCCAGGAAGAGCCCAGACTGGACTCAGTGTGTTATCCACATGTAAAATAACAGGATGTGAAATTAGGAAGGGTGGGAGGCGGGAGTGGATCTGGGAGAGTTGTGGGGGAGGGGATGGCTAGGATCAAAGTACACTGTATGCATATATGAAATTCTCAAAGAATTAACAAATAATGTATTTTAAAACTAACTATATCTGAAAGCCAAAGACATACAGACATAAACTGTTTGATCTCAGAAGCCCATTTTTAATTCAGATACTTCTTTTTTAAGCAAGAAGTCTCAGTGTAATCCAGGTTGATCTGCATTTTGCTCTCCTACCTCAGCCTCATCAGTGATGGGACTGTAAGCATGTGCTCCTTCACTGAAATGGGGAGTGAGCATCAAGTTCTTATTAAAATCGAGGCTTGGACCACGTGAATGTTTTTATTATGGTGGTACATTGTAGTAGTCTTCTTAGATAACGCTAGTTCATGGGAAGCATAAAGATGGCCTCTTAGATCCTACAACAGAGAAGGCTGATAAATGCTAAACCTTCCTGGATGACAGAGCTGAAGTACTCTTCTTCCTCGTATTTAGAAGGGCTTTGTATTGACCTTTTTGGTGCCAGCCATGACTGTGTCTAGTACATTGTCATAAGAATCCACTCATTTGGTCCTTACACTAATAAATAAACCCCATCCATCTACATGAGAGTAAAGTGAAGCTTAAAGACATTATTTACTTGTCTAAGGTGATAATATTATAAAATGTGCAACTGAGATTTTGCTATAGGGTTATATTCTTTATTGTAGCACTTTGAGATTTCTCAAATTTTCATTGTGGGCTGGAGACAGGCTTAGCAGTTGAGAGCCCTCCCTGCTGTTGTAGAGGAGCTACAACAGGCTTCCAGCACCCAGTTCTAGGGAATCCAGTCTTCTGTCCTCAGAGGGCACCAGGCCCACAGGCAATCCATATACACACATATAGGCAAGGCTTTCGTATGCCTAAATAAATCTTTAAAAAATAATCTATGTCTTCAAGTTACTGTGAGAGCAAGAGCAGCTGAGGGGGAAGAGCAGAGGTCAGAACTGTTTCGGACGTGCTGTACAGTGGCTGAACAATGCTATCCGGAGCTGGGCAATCAGAGATTCCTTCACAGGGAATTATGCTCACAAGTGAGCTGCAGAGGCTGAAGAAGCAAAAGATTGGCTGACCTAGGGCAAGAATCCCAGCGCTTGCAGGACCCACATACAAAGATTTCAATCTGCGGCTTATTAGCATAATTAATGATTTGTTGTTTTCTCTCAAATGAAAATGAGCTTGTCTGATGTAGTAATTGAGGGAGCTAATTGCACGTAGCTGCGCAGGCCTGCCCCAGGCAGAGCTGCCTGTCTTTTGGCTTTGATTTGTTGCCTCCTTTCTTGGCAGCACTCCCTTCCTTTTACAACCCCAGCCTAGACTTCCACATGCCCAGATTTTCACGCTGCCCTTATCATTCCCTTGCAGAAGAAAAAAATAAATGTAATGAATGGGTTCACGGTAGGGTTGGTTGGTAATTTAATGAATTTCATGGCCTGGAAATTTTTGTATTTGCAAAAGGGATTTCACTAAATGTGATGTGGTACCCTGCACTGGAAACGAGGGCGGAGGGGCATCATCAGAGAAGCTGACAGAATTGGAGTGATGATTTCTTGGTGTTAAATGAACCATGGTTATGTTCATGTTAATATTAGAATTTGAATGAAGGGCATATGAGACTCCTTGTACGGTCTTGGTAACTTTTCTATACATCTAAAGCCATCTAAAAAAAGAAAAAAGAAAACATTTAAAGCCCAGAACGGCTCTTGTAATGGTGACAAGTAATGTTCAGAAACGGATTATGAGATTTGAAGTGAAGGTTCAGCCATTTCTACAGCTTTTCATCTGTTTACTTGCTAAAACTCTTGGTTTAGCAAAGCATTAGCGATTGCATTCTTGAGTCGCATCATCATTATACCTTAGGAAATGAGACTATCGTCTCTATCCTTTACATTGTAATAAATGACTGCCGAGAAACTGGGGAGAAAAACCATTGAATTAAAGCTGCAAAATGAGCACCATCATTTCCCCCTCTTGGAGAGGGGTGGCTGATGCTAAAATTCTGAATTAAGCAAACAGTCATTGATGAGCTGGGAAGTGAGTAAGAAGGACCAACGTCACTAAATTGCCACTGTTTGAAACATCCGAAGAACAGAACTCATGTGAGTTTTAAATACGCCCCTATAGTTTTTTTCTTTATGTAAAGGTAATGTGGTGGGCAGCCAGTATTCTTTCTGTGACGTATTTAAAGGGACATATGCTTAGATAAGTATATTCTGCCTAATAACCATATGAATTTACTGAGTATAACTCTATGGATGTTAAAATTCACTAAGTATTCACTTTTCCTCTTGGAATAGGTAGACAGGGTTGGTGCCTTGTCAGATGAGACATGGTAGAAGTTTTTTCTGTTATTTATGTAAATTGATTGGTTTGGCAGTTGCTACAGCAATAAACCATAGTGAACTATAGAAAAATGAATATGATTCTTTTAATGTTCTACCAAAAAAAAAAAGAATATTTACAGGAAGGCAGAGGATGGTATTACAAGACCCCGAGCTGCGCCAGGCAGCTCTCCTTGTAGAAAGTCATTGAAATAGTGTGTGTACAATGGGACAGTATGATGCCAGGCCTTCCTTTCCTTACTAGCCGTCCAGGGTGTGTGTGTGTCTTGTTCATGTGTGTATTGGTGTTTTGGTATGTGCATGTATATGAAAGTGCACCTGTGTGTGTAGATGCCCTCGTTAGGTGTCTCTCGGTCATTTCCCACACCATCTTTATCTTCATCGTGACTGCCTTTGTTGCTTTTGTTTGAGGCAGTGTCTCTCAGGGACCCTGGAACTTACCTTAAGCCAGACTAGCTGTCCAGTGAGTGCCGGGTGCTTACCTCCGCCTCCTCAGTGCTGGAATTGGAGGTGTCCACTGACGCTCCTGTCTTTTCGCATAGGCACTAGTCTTCTGAACTCACGTCTTCTTACTTGTACGGCCATTTGAGCCATCTCCCATGACTTTACATTGGACCGTTTTGCCACCAACTTTTGTCTTCCATGAAGGATTGGTTTTGACTAAGCAGAGAAATTCCTGACAGGAGATGAAGAGGGGTTTGTTGGAACACGGTCCAAGAATGGATTTGTACAAGGGAATTCTGAGTTGGTGAGAAAGCAAGACAAGAGTCTTGTGACCTCGGTTTCTTCAGAAATACAGAAGTTTTATTGGAGTGTGTGCTTCCCTGCCCCTCCCAGGTGTAGGGGATGGGAGTGAGTTTACCTTAGGTTATTCAGCACAACTGGCTCTTGATTTGTTTATATGCCTCCATGGAAAAACATGGTTTTGCCACATGCGGCTTGTTTGGCACATGCACCTTGTCCTTGTGATTATACACTTCACCCGTGTGACCTTTCTTTTTTTAACTTTTTACTAGTCCTCTGTGAAGTGCATATCATGTGTACCAATCCCACTCATCTCCCTGTCCCCTCATACCAACCCTCTTCCCTTGCAGCCTCCAGAAGAGAAAGGGGAAAAAAAAAGTCTCATTGTGGAAGCTGTAGTGTGTCACAGTGTGTCCCACAGTAAACCCTTTCGTCCTCTCATCTTTGCTTGCAAATGTTCGTTGCATGAGCCATTGGTCTGGTTGGAGGCCTCTGGCGTGTGATACTCTATCAATACTATAACCTCCCTGGGACTCCTCTCAGAGATCCTGTTGTTGACCTGTGTCATGGAGACCCTGCAGCTTGGGATCTGTAGGGCGCCCCAGCAGTTCAGCAATGGGGTTGATGTTGGGGTGGGCCAACTCAAAGCCCTGGATCTGGGCCTAGGAGGTATCTGAGCCGGTCAGCCCACCAGGTCTCATGCACCCACACCCCTAGATGAGCTCTCCAGCACTGCTTGGGCTAGTTCACCCAATGCTGCAGCCAGCAGAGACAGAGTCAGCTCTCTGGCTCTCACATCCTCGGTGGGCGGGCTCACCGGTGCCTGTGCCAGGAAAGCCCGGCTCTACTGTGCTGCCCAGGTGAGGTGCACGGCCCACTCTCTCAGGTGTGGCAGCCGTGAGGAGCAGGGCCAGCTCTCTCACCTGCCGCTGGCAGCTCTCCCTCTCCTGCCCCCCACAGCCACACAGCTGACAAGAGGCAGGGCCAATACTCCTGTGCTCCCTTCCTTGGGGCTGGCTCACTTGCAACTCCTACAACCAGGGCTAACACCACTATGCTGCCCAGGCGAGGTCCCAAAGACACTTTGAAACACTGCATCATTTCAAGGACTCTTAGGCTAATCAGAGAGTCCCACTTCGTTAAAAAAAAAAAAAAAAAAAAAAGGTGTTCTTGAGTTGGGAAGAAAGCTTGACGGGTAGAGGCGCTTGCGCCGAACCTAACAACCCGAGTTCTGTCCTCCAAACCCATGGGGTGGAATGAAAGAATGGATTGAAGCAGGTTTTCTTCTGACCTCCACATGTTATGACAAACATTTACAACCCTGACCTTCCCCCCCTCACATACACATGTAAATAAATAAATGTAAAAAAAAAATTGAATTACATACATGGAATTTCCATCTGCCAAAGAAAGTGAAAATTTGAAATAAATGGGACCGTGAAGATCTTTGGTTAGAGAAAGGAGTAAAACAATTAGCCAGTTGGTAGTAATCATTGCCACAAGAATGGAAGACATTACTGAAGGGCCAGGACAGCATACTTCTGGCTCAGGATGAATACACCACTGTTTGCCTTAGGGTATAGATGTTAAAATGTGTAATACTTACTTTTGAAAACAGTGTGTTCAGTGTAAATACTATAATTTTGGCATGGGCTGAGTGTTTACAAAACTATGCATTGATGTATAGGCTTCTCTGCAGACCAGTATTTTTTAGCCGTGGTATAAGGAGTGTAAAGTACAGCAGATCTCACTGAGGCCGGGACCTGGTCATCTCTATATTTAAGTAAATTTACATTTCTAGAAGCACTAGTCTAGACTGTTTACTTTGAAGATGTATTTTCAAAACATGAAAAACAACTTCTGTCTACCAACTATTGACCTACTTCACCCACAATGACCATCATCACTCTGATTATCCCTTTCCCACCTTCTTTGCCCAAAGCTTTCCAGCAAATGCATTTGGCCAAGCATTGCCCTTCAGGAATTTTGCTTTTCTCCATGGAGCCAATGTCTGTTTCACATTGGGCTACTAACAGTCCTCATCCTGCTTGTGCCGACTCTTGGATTGTTCCAGAGTCAGGCTGGCCAGGAGCAGAGCCAGCAACGTTCTCTCTCAACACTCTACCAGCTCAGCAGGCCTGCAGCTTGCTTGAAAAAGAGTAAGGAGCTGATGTTTATTCTGCTTCTCTGTAGACCTCAGTAAGTGAAAAAAAAAAAAATCAGCCTTCATCCGGAAAAGCATCCAAAGTATTCCTCTTGGTTCATTCAGTGTCATAATTTATCAAACACAGAACATTCAGCTGCTCTTGGTTGTACTTGGAAGAATTACAGTTTTGCCTGAGCAGGGCTAAAGTTCTTCTATTCTTATGGCTAATTTAAGCAGACTTTCAATTCATCATTACATCAATAATTTAACATGTTTTCTTTCATCTAAGTGTGTCCTGAGGCAGGTAAGAGACTACTCAGACATTGTAAGAAGAAAGAGTTCTTTCTTCTAGCACTCAAAGTTGCAAACGATCTGCAGAAATTAAACTTCAGTTTAATTGAAATCCGGTTGTAATTTGAGCTTTATAGCTTCCTTGGGCCACCTGCTGCAAATTTTAATGAAGCATTGAAGGATTACAGCATGTACAAATAGCAATTTAGCACTGTTCCCTGATGTTGCAAACATCAAAACGCCTTTCAGTTGTTGTTTAATGTTGACCTGACAGAGCTGCAGAGATCCTCAACCACACCTGTCCGTCTTCCGGAATGTTTGTACTTTGACTTCTTACTCACGACTGTGTGTGCCATGTGTACACACCTGAGGAGCATAGTGCCCCTGGTGACACAAGCACGAAAGGCAGAGGAGGACTGAGCCTGGTGTGAGGCTGGCTGGCGGCAGTCCTTCTCCAGAGGTCCCCCTGTCTCCACCCTCCCCCTCCCCAGAGGGCCGGGATCGGGGCATGTGCATACCTGGTTTCCCATGGGTGTTGGTATCTGTGCTCAGATCCTCACACTTGCACAGCAGGTGGTCTTGCCTGCTGAGCCATCTCCCAAGCCCTGGGTTTGGTTTTTAGTAACAGCTTCATTTGGATATAATTAATATACCACAAACATCAACTTTTTAACAGATGATTCAGTTGCTTTTTGTATATCAACAATGTTACATAGTCTTTATTAAAAATTTTCAAAATATCCTTTTACTCAGGAAGATGCCTTGTGTACATTAGCTGTCACTTTCCACTTGTCTTCCCAGTATTTCCTGGAATCAGTAACTGACCTCCAGCTAGGCGTTTGCCTGCTCTGGAGATTTCACAGAAATGGAATCACACAGTGTGACTCACTTGTTTTATTCAGCATATGTTCATGATTTCTCAACATCTTAACATGAAATTTAAGTACTTCGTGGCTACCCACAGTTGAGTAATGTTCTGTCTTACGGATATGCCACATCTCCTCCCGTTGCTTCTGCTTCTTGCTAATTATTTGTGATGCTGCTCAAAATTTTTGTGTGCACGTTTTTTTTTTTTGTCTGAACATGTTTTCAGTTGTTATGTGCAGGTGTTTGTGTGTCCATATGTATGTATATGTACATGTGGAGGCCAGAGGTTTATGATGGGTGCCATTCTTTTTGTTTATTTGTTTGTTTTTGTTTGCTCTTTTTTTTTTTTTTTTCAGGACAGGATTTCTCTGTGTAGCCTTGTCTGTCCCGTACTCGCTTTATAGACCAGACTGGCCTTGAACTCAGAGATCCTTCTGCCTCTGCCTTCCCAAGTGCAGGGGTTACAGGAGTACACCACCGCCCCCAGCTAGGGGAGCCATTTTTTATCACTGTTTGTTTTATACTTTAAGACAGAATCCCTCTCCCAGCTTGAAGTTCATTCTTAGGAAAGACCAGTCGGCCATCAGGTCCCTCCCCAGCTGTCAGACTGCACAGGTGCACTGCGGTAGGTAGCCTTTCATGGCGGTGCTCAGGCTCCTGTGTTCATGCAGTACACACTTTATCATGCCTGCACCCCAGCCTGGGCTGGTCTGTCATTCTTCACGTCAACACCACACTTCCCTTTTTATGTAACTTCACAGTCGGTTCTGAAATCGGGAAATACAAGTTCACAAATTCTCTGTGTCGGGATCATTCAGATTCTTCTGAGTCCTCTGCGTTTATATTGGAATTTCAGGATCTGTTTGTGGATCTGTTTTTGAGATACCGCGTGCTTCGTCTGTAGATACATTGGGTGCTGTTATCATTGCACTTATTATTATTACCAACGTATATCTCACATTATTGTGACAATATAGCTGACAAGTGCAACTGAAAGAAACAAAGGTTGATCTCGGCTCTCGTTCTGAGGGTACAGTCCTTTGCGGTTGAGAAAGCATGGTGGCAGGAACATACACAGCTGGTCATATGGAACCCACAGTCAGGGGTGGACACGGCCCTTCGTCCCTTCATATTCAGTCCAGGACACCAGTTCACAAAATGCCCTGGGAAGTATTGCTCCTTCTATTATCTTAGAAGATGTTATTGATTGTGTAAGATTAATTATCCATTCAGATTTATATAGAATTTAACAGTGAAGTGATCTTGGCTTAAGATTTTATTTGTGAAGGTTTGGGGGTTTTCATGTGTGTATGCTCCTGTGTGCGCGTGCACACGCATGCTGGGAGTGCATAGAAAATTCATATACAGAAGTATATTTCTCTGCCAGACAAGTGGCTTTGTAATTAACTCATTGAGAATGTCATACATGCGTATAATGTACTTGAACATATTTATCCCTCAGCCCTCCCCACAACTTTTCTCAGAAACACCCTCTATCCCCCCATTCCCTCACAACTTTGTGATCACTTTTCTTTCCCTAGAATAGCAATACCCTTAGAGAAAACTGGCTTTTCTTTCCCTGAATCCATCAATTGTCAACAGCTCCTCAACTAGGTGTGGGGTTTCGTTAGGTCCCACCCTGCCCTCACGATGAACTGGTTTCTGCAGTCTTGAGCGTCAGTCCTGGCGATGAGTTCATCCATGCCGCTGTGCTGTCCTATCTGGACGATACTGACTTTAAGTGTGTGTATGTAGAGGCTAGAGGTTTATCCTGGGTTCCTTCCTCCATCATTTTTTACCTTAGCTTTTGAGACAGGATCTCTCCATGAACCTAGAGCTCACTGATTAGCTAGATTGGCTGATTAGCAGTCCATGGGGATGTGCCTGTCTCTGTCCCTCATTCCTGGAGTTACAGATATATATGCCACCATGCCCAGGGTTTATGTGGGAGCTGACGATAACAAACCTCATCCTCATGTTTACATGCTTGCAAGCATTTTGCTGAATGGAACACCTTCAAAGCCCTGAATTTCTTTTTTATTTTTAAATTACAAAGTCAATCACTTTTACTCATTTAACTATTTAGATCTTTATCTTCTTGAATAAATTTAAGTGGTGTATATCTCCCTAGGGAAGATACATATTCTATTATAACTGTCTGGTTTTTTGTAATTGATTTCATGCTCCCTTGTATGATTTGTGTCTTTAAAGTTAGTAATAATGCCCCAATCCCTTTGTTCCCTGTGTAAGTCAGAGGGCAGCATATGAAAGTCAGTTATCTCCTTCTGCTGTGTGGGATCCTGGAATTAAACTCAGGTGGTCAGGTTTGAGGCATACTTTACTTGCTAGGTCCTCTCACCTACGCCGAAAAACTTTTTCATAAAAAATGGTCTAAGGAGAGCAAAAGTATAAACATCATTAAAAATATTAACAACACATACATCAGTGGGCTAATAGCCTGAGCACCTATGCAATTCCTGTAGGAAAACATGAGAATCATGTATCATAATGAGCAAGGGCATAGATAGTTCACAAAGCTTAATAATGGACCAACAACAACAACAAAACGGCAAAATCTCCCCTCCAATAATCAGGAGGTTGGAAATTGGCAATGACGCTACACCACTTGACTGAAAAAATGGTGGATTGATAATATTCGGTCCCAGCAGAAGTACTGGGAGATGCGCTCTCTCTCATGTTCCTGATAGAAGGAGGGGCTGGAGAGGTGGCTCAAAGCCTTCTTGGTTTTCATGGGCATTCACAGACACTCAAAGATACACACGCACACATTCAAATGAAAAATAATGTTTTTTTAAATTTTTTGTTTTTTTAATGAGAGAGAATGGTACCCCGTTTTCCTGATACGCTGTTGTAAACCGAATCACAGGGTAGTTGGCTTGCGCCACTGTGACAGAATCCACAGGTTGGTTAGCTTGTGCGGGAGGGGAGGTCTGGTTCCTAGAAGGGTTGCTCATGACCTGCCTCTCCCGTAAGCAGCCATGATGTCTTATTGCCATCTAGAGCTTTGGTGTCACTTTCTCCTCTTTCAACTATGCTAATAATATTGGTGTTTTATAATTGTATCTATTTGGGTTATAAGCTGATTATATGCCCCATGCATACCATGTGGAATAATTAAAGTAAGCTAGTTAAGATATTTTTCATCCAAACACATTTGAAACCTCTTAGCAGTTTTGTGATAATGATTTGTTCGTTCACTGTGCTGTTCGGTAGATTTTTTGTTTTAAACCTTCACTCCCTTCCTTGACTTTCTGGTGCCTTCTGATGGTCATTGCCCGTTGCATCCAGCCCAGACTCTGTAGCCACCCTTCTGATTTGCCGTTTGTGCTTATGCGTTATCATTTTTACAAATGTAGTAACAGAAGTTGTTTGGCTCTTTGCGCTTGGCCTGTTTCACGTCACATAATTCCACTTCTCCAGTTCCACTCCTCTTATCACCAATGAAAAGATGTCTTTCTATAAGGCTGAGCTACATACCAGGGTGCATTTATGTGTATTATTTCCTTTATTCAATCGTCAATTTAAGAACATTTAATTCCTTTCTTGCTATTAGGGCCTAAATATGAAGCCTGTGAACAAGGCAGAGCAGGCACCTCTTTAGCAAACTGATTCCAGATTTTCTGAATTAAAACCCAGCAGTGCTATATGTGGATTATAGGATATATATATATTTTTAGCAACTTCCATTCTGTTGTGTACTATGGTTGTGATTTTACATCCCTAATCAATTCTGTGCAAAAATTCCCCCTTTCTCCAAGATTGTATCAGCTCTTGTTATTTTTGTATTTCTGGAAGTTGTCATTCTCAGGCATGAAGAAGTGTCATTTGATTGTGGTTGTAATTTGCATTTCCCTGATGATTGCTGATGGGTCCAGTATTTGAAAACAACTGCCTAGGAAAGTATTCACACAGGTGCAGCCACCAGGGAGGGCACACAGAGGCCACTACAGCTGTAGCCCAGAGCAAGAAGGCAACCTCTCATGTGTGCAGCATCCTGTACTCGGTTGCTTTCACACTCCAGGAAGAAACAAGACGAAGGGTCATGGAGGCTTACATCAAAGTCTAGAGAGCCAATGACCCTAGACAACGTGTAGAGGGTTGAGGCTCCTCTCTCTTGTCCCTAAGAGGCTACTGTTTGAGGTGGTGATGAAGAATGTATTGTAATGGAGGTCTCAGTTTGTTGGCGATGGCAGGGCCATGAGACAGTCACTGAAGAAAGTCACAGGCATGGAGCGGATCCACCCTGAAAGGGGCATGTGCTGCTGTCAGCAGAACTGAAAGAGCCAGGCCAAGTAACTGCTTTGGAACCTAGATGAGTCTATCCCAAGTCCCAGATAGCACATATATTATAGTAGGATTTGTCTTTTCCCTGACAGGACACAGCCTTGCTTTGCTTTTATTTTTATGCCACAATCACTTCCTTTTGGAACAGGAATGTTTATTCTATGATTTATAGAGGCTTACAGTTGAAGAGGTTTTCTTGAGTCTCAGAATTGACTTCAGACCTTTTAATTTTGTCCAGGCTTCTAAACACCACAGGGACTTTCAAGATGGACTAATGTACTTTGCATTACGAGCTGAAAATGAGGCCTTGGAGCCATTTATCCAGCTTCCATATAGACTTAAGAAAATGAGGCCTTGGGGAAAGGAGAGTGATGTTATGATGTAAAGTGATGTGTTTGAGTGTCAGGTTGACTTGTAATGTTTAATCTTCATTGTTAACTTGACTGGATTTGGAATCACCATGGAAACACACCTCTTGGCATGTCTGGGAGAACATCTGCAAACTGTCTCACCAAAGAGGGAAGACCCATAACTGGCAGGATTTCTGTTCAAGAATTCACTGTCCTAATTTCTGATGGCTAACAAAGCTGGGAAGTACATCCTTCATTAGAACTTCCATTGGCTTTGGCATAAAACATTTAACACTATTCCCCTTTTTACTCTTTTAATACCCAAAATAGGTTTGCTATGTTTATACTGTTTTTTGTTTCATTCTCCTGCAACTTAGTACCAATATTCTCTGAAGTAACCAGAGAGAAATATTATCACCATAGTTCCTTATATTTTTACTGAAATTTTCACTGGTTTGGTTCACCCTGAAGAATAAGGAGGATGAATTTTTCAGTCCTGTATCACAAAGCAAACACTTGTGTAAGGTCAATATAAACCTTGACCCATGGCGCAAGCCCCTGTCTTCTCGCTATAGATCTGTTGTTTAAACTTTAGCAATTGTCCAGCTTGGGCTGGAGATGTAGCTCAGTCGGTAATGAGCTTGCCTGGGGCTAGCACAGCTCTGAGTGCATTCCTCAGCACTGCATAATGCTAAGTATGGTGGCAGTGCCTGCTCTTTCACCATTTTCCTGGACAGGCAGGAGGACCAGAAATTCATGGCCATCCTGTTATAATGTAAGCTTGAGTCCAGGCTAGGATACACCAGACCCTGTCTTATAGACTTAAGAAAAGGAGACTCACAGAAGCTAAGTGACAGGGCCTGAATGAATCCTGGGAATAATGAACAGCAGACCTAGAATAGAGGCCCTATGCTTCCTGTGTGAAACTGGTTCTTTTTTCTCTTTATTATGCTTGGACGTGAGAACTCAGTACTTTGCATGGCTGTTTCAACACAAAATTATTTTTGTTTTGTGTGCTTAAATTATTAATTTAATCATTAAAATATCTATATTTAGTATTTACTTAAATTGTTGCTTAAGTTGTTTGCTCTTTATCTTGCTAATAAAATTATGCTTTGACTTGAAGACAGGACATGTAGTTATCTCTAGAGGCAGACAGACATTGTGATTACATTGTGTTTTGTAGGACAAAAAGCATTTAACTGTTTGACAGACGGAAACAATTCTATGGTTTAACAATAACAGAATAATGAAAAAGAAAAAAGAAAAATATTATGAAATGTACACAATGTATGCCTATAACCCCAGCACTGAAGGGGCTGTAGGAGGAGGCTCTCCAGCTTGAGGCTAGCCCGGGCTGTACGGCAAGACAGTGATTTAAAAAGAACAACACAAGGGAGACAAACACACAACCCCCCAAAACACACACACACACAAATAAAATGAAATAAAAATAGTTTTTCCCTCAACTTTTACATGCTCACGTTTGTGTGTTGTGAAGCATTTTTTTCTTCTTTTTTAAGCGTAAATAAGGAGGTGGAAGGGCGGCTTGTGGCGGGAGCCTCCTCACTCCCACATCAGGTGCCTTACCGACACCCTTATCTCCAGATGCAGGAGACGTGATAGCGTGGCCAGTGGGAACACCTGCAGCCTCGGCGACGCACGAGAACACACGTAGGCACGCACGCGCACACATTGATAAAAAAGTCCATCAGCCTTTTGAAGCATCAGTAGCAAGCCCTCAAATCAGAAAGCACTGTGATTTGAAGACGACATGGATACTTTTTTTTTTTTCTGGTTTGGTTCCTTTGAGATATTTTATCAAATTCAGATTACTCCCATTCTACACATTTTCTGAACTGTGGCTTAGAAGCTGTTTGGCATGCTGATATTATCGGAGGTTTAACTTCACATAGCTGATGAATGAACATCCTTTCCCGCTGTGAAGGGACCAGCCACAGTGCCCATCAGACCTCACAGGAGAAGTGATAGAGACAGGAAGTCACCACCATTGTCCTCAGCTTTAAGATGAAGCAGCTGCTGCCATTTTTCATGTTGATTTGACCAAGTTGATTCATTTTATATACAAAGAGCACTCTTGAGACTCTTGGGTACTTGCGATAATTCTGTTTAACCTATGTTGCCTTCCTTCTTTGGTAATATTAGATGGAAACAATGCACACAGCAAGAAAATTGTGAACTGAAAAATATAGTTTTGACCGCCTTCTATGTTCAAGTCATTACGGCTGGCTTCTTAGCAGAGGTCGGGGAGGGGGGTGGAGAGGATTTTTTAAATTAGTGATTCCCCTGTTCCGGAAGCTTGAACTCTATTTGAAAGACTCAAGTATCTAAAGAATGACTATTAATATCTTTAAGTGACAGTAGTTATTTCAAGTTATCTCTGTCCTCACACAGGACATGTGAAAGCTAGCATGCTTAAATAGCCATCCAAAGCCTGGTGGCACATACATGGCAGCTCGTGGTGTTTCAAACTGCTCTTCCTCAGGGCAGAGAGAGCCTCCCCCCTGGACTACAGCCAAGTGCACACACTGAATGCTCCAGAGACTTGGCCAGCAGCTAGTCTAGAAGTTCAGATGACATTCTCTCAAACAACTGAGCGAGCTATTTTAAAAGCTGAATGTGGTTATTATAATGAACGCCTTCATCTGGGAGGATCTGTAGAGTTTGTCAAATAAAATCGAGCAGCCAAACATGATTTTAAAATTACTTATTTAGTAGAGACTCTTGTTGGCAGGCTTGCTTTAGGATCTGTGTGTCTTCTGGGAATGTAAGTATTCATTAGAAACCTTTTGAGAAAATTGGTCTATACTCCAGAACACTGAACAATAAGGATATTTTCTCATCTCTTCTAAAAAAATTACTGCTAATTATAGAAAATTAAGTGCAAATAGTACCAACATAGTTATTAACACCACAGATTTGATGAGCTTTCCTCCAAAAGGAGCTATAAATTATATAAAATAACGATTATGATGGTGAATAAGGCTTGTCATTATAGCTCATAGGTATCTACTCTTAAAATGTATTTTGGGTTAAAAGTATCTACCTCTTATAGTTTTAATTCTTTTAATATTTCTTGAGTGAGTGTGTGTGTGTGTGAGAGAGAGAGAGAAGAAATAGAGAGAGAGCACTTCTATATTATAATCAATACATTTCCATGGATTATTCAAAATCAGACTACCACAAATAATTTTATACATCTAAACACGAGTATGCCTTACATCACTGACACTAGTGGCCTGTGGAGGGCGGAGCAGGCCTGGGATGAAGCAATGAAACCTGTGTGCTTGCCTCCTGGGTTTCTGTTTACTTTGTTCTGCAAGACAAGATGCTAAAATTACAGACCTTGAAACTCCTGGTATAGAGGGGGACATTTCTATGCAAAAGTGCTATCTTCGTGTCCTAACGGCTTATAGAGTTGCACCCATGGTGATCATGTGTCTGTCTGTATGTGTGCTGTGGCTGGGAGTGGGGAACACGAAAGTACTAATGTTAGGTGGTGGTTTGAGGCAAGCTCTCATTGTGTAGCCCAGGTTAGCCTCCAACTTACTATGTAGCTTAGGATTGCCTCATTCTTGCAGCATTCATATGCTTTGGCTTTCTGAGTGCTAGGGTGACAGGTGTATGATTGTGACACACAGAACTGGTCTTTTAAAAGATAAGTCTCCTCTGGGCGCAGTGGTACACACCTGTAATCATAGCACTCAGGGAGGCAGAGGCAGGCAGAGCTCTGAGTTCGAGACCAGCCTGGTGTACAAAGTGAGTTCTGGACAGCCAAGGCTACACAGAGAAACTCTCTCTTGAAAAAAAAAAACAGCCAAACAAACAAACAAACAATATAAGACAAATTGTAGTTGCTGGCTTTGTGGCCAGGATTCTAACTAGAACCTAACTAGAAAAGAAGCTTGTTTATCCAGAAGATTAAAGATCCTGAAAGACTAAAGTAGGGTCCAAGCCACAGCAGATATGACTTTGAAGGGCAGACCCTGAAAGCAAGCTCTCCCTCTGCAAGAGACCAGAGCTACCATAATTTTGTCGTTTGAGTCAGGTTAGTGAAAATGTAATATAATGCTTAAAAGAATGATTCAACACGCACACTGCCTGGGCTTGAAATTCTAACACCATCTCCAATTTTGTGACATTTGTAAATCATGCAGAGTTCCATGTTTCAGGGAGCTGAGAAGAATTTTGCATTCCTTACAGGAGTGTTGTCAGGATTGAGTTGATTCCTGTAGAGCCCAACAACTGCTTAGTTAGGCGGCAAATTTTAATTCTTAACGGATGTCACAATAATAGCCGTGCTCTATACCAGCTACGCCATTATTTCCATGCCTATTGCTTTTCCCAAGTAAAGAACATGGGATAATCACATGGAGCACATGGCATGCAGTGTTCCTCAAGGCAGTTTTTAATTACTGAGTCATTTTCTCAAACATCATTAACTACTGAGAACATACTCAGCCCAGGTGCTCTAGATGGATGGATCTGTGCCCTGAGCACTTCCTGCTGCTTCTCCCTCCCGTGACAGGCTCTCCAACAGGTACGGAAAACCACAAACCTGAGTCCTAGTCCTGTCTGCCTTTAACAGCCTCTGTGTAGGCCTTTGGGTTTCTTATGTGTATGCTGTGAAGAGCTAGTAGCTCCGTGGCTTTCAGAATGCCTTGCGGAGATGTAAGGAGCTGATTATGCAGAACGTGTGGCCTGAGGACTAATTCTTCAAAAGCCGGAGTTCAAGTTTGCTGTCTTGAAATTCCATGTGCATTTGATGAATGAGAACCACTGCTAATTCAGTGTCGGCTTCTTTGGGGTAGATACCCTGGAGAGGTACCGCTGGGTCATATGATGGGTCTGTTTTTAGTTTAGTTTAGTTTTGCTCTTTGAGAAACATCCACGCTGACTGCCGTAGAAGCTGGACGAGTTAACATTCCCGCAAGCGGTGCACACACCAGTACTGTCTCCAACCTCCCGAGCGTTTGTCTTCTTGGTGACAGCCATCCTGGACTGGGATGGAAGCACAGTGTAGTTTTCACTTACATTTCGGTGGCGCGTGGTAGGGAATGGTTTTTCATATGTCTTGGCTATTTGTACTTTTAAAAACCATCTGCCCATTTGTTACCTGGTTTGTTTATTTATTTATTTATTTGTTTATTTATTTATTTATTTATTTATTTAGGTACTTGGTTGTGTGTGTGTGTGTGTGTGTGTGTGTGTGTGTGTTTGTGTTCTTTGTATCACGGAGATGCTTGCACATCACTGTTTACTGAGGCATTATTCACAGTGGCTAAGCTATGAAACCAAGCTAGGTGTGCATCAACAGAAGAATGGCCAAAGAAAATGCCGCTTATAGACACAATGGAACTCTTACCACAAATAAAGAAGAGTGGAGTTAACGATGTTTACAGAAAAGTGGATGTGATGGAAGATGTCTATACTAAATGAACTAAGTCAGCCTCAGAAAATAACAAATGCTTCATTTTCTTCTATTAATTTTGGGCCTACACTGTGGAAAATTGAACCGTACATTTACAGAATACATGGAAACAGAGGCAGAACTGTCCAGTGGAGCAAAGGAGAGCAGTGGGAAGGGTGGATAGGTCTAGGAAGAACCTACCTACAGTGCCTCGTGGACTTACATGAAAATTCCTTTTGTAACTAAGTTTAACAAGCTTTTTAAACATGGCTTATAGTTTTAAATATATATATATATAGTTTTGCCTACATGAACTCAAAGGTTTCTCCAGCTGCAGCTGCTCTATATATGCTCCAATGTTTCTGAAATTGTTCACTGAACCAAAGATGCAGAAATAAATTTATGGGCGAAGGCTTTAAGTCCCAGGCCCGAGGATGCTGAGGAGCAGGGAGAACAGCACAAAGCAACAAGGCCCTGTGCAGCGTGAGGCCCTTTCACATTTGAAACAGAGAGAAGGGCACCCTGTGGCAGGCACCTCACCTCGGCACTGTGACGCGCCTGTGTGTGGCGAGCGCCAGGGGCCCGGCGCTAACTGTGTGGGCAGAAGCACCCTTGTAAGGGGGTTGTAACCTGCTCACAGAGCAGTTATTAAGCAGCGTGTGCGCCCCCCGCAGCGCTCTTGCTGGTCAGTGACTCCTGAGAATAGCCTTTTCACATCAAATGGTTACAGTCGCGATGCTGTGTTGCTGTTAGAGGCGGATGGGAAATCCATCTCAGGAGCACTTGGTTCAGTTGATTGGAAGAATGCATGAGGTAAATAAAGTCACCGATTTCTCTCTGGAGAGAAAACCCGTACTGATTAATGAGTCTATAGGATATGTGTGTAGCTTGGATTAGCCAAGTGTTTAGGCCTCATTTTCAACTTTCTGCAAGTAAAAAAAAAAAAAAAAAAAAAATGCATGTTTATAAATAAATACACACAGAAAATGTTAATATTTCCTCCCAGGTCGTTTTGATAATGATTAATGATTAATATGTAACAGTAAGAACTTGACACCCCTTGCCAGCTTCCCATATGCTGTGAGTTGAAGACTACCCCTGAGTTCTCTCACCAGTTCTGGGCCCTCTTCTACATTCATTGTGTGAATGCGTGTTAATTAAGGTATACTTTCCATAGCTGCGGTGTGTCAGCATGGAGCCCTATCACTTATTAACACTTCAGCATGGCCTGTCCCATCGTTACTTTCGGATAGTTGACACTTGATTAGTGACACTAGAGCACAGGAACAGTTCCATGCAGAGCAGAAATCAGAAAGGCCCACAGCATGAAGGGAGAAGGCTCGTCCACAAGCAGCTGGAGTGGGGAATGTCAGGAGCCAGGAGGTCCTATTGAGTCCAGCAAAGACTGAGGTATTGACCAAAGGCCGTCCTGTGGAAGAGTGATGAGGGGACAGGGTTTGTCTGCTCAGGAGTTAGCCCAGTCTACTGTATGCAATCCATCTCCAACAGGTGTCGGCAGAATCCAACTGTTTTTGTCCCAGCGTGATTTGGGCAAAAGTAAAGATTTAGTGTGAATATGCTTTTACACAGTAAACGTATTTTTATGACTTATTTTCTAAAATCAAGTTTCTCAAGGAAACATGATTTTCTCTTCCAATTTCATTTAAATAATATATTTTATCTCAAAATAATTTTTGAAGGGAAATCAGTTCCCATATAGAAAACAAGTGATTCTCTCTCTAATAAGACATTTCCAATTATAGTTGCTCAATAACAAAGCGGCTGTGAGAATGCTGTTTTTGTTTTTTTCTTCAGTGTTCCATATGCACAGCTCTGATCAGGAAAAATTAAAGATGTGTTATCTCCTGCAAATGGTGAATTACACCCAGTGGGTTGGGATGCAGATTGTTTTTTTTTTTTGTTTTTTGTTTTTTTTGTTTTTTTTTTTTTTTAGTTATAAAAGAGCTGGCTAGCCTTTGCTTTTGGGAAATATTCTTTTTGCCTTAACTCTGTCTTATGGTGACCATTATTTCAAAAATCTACAAGTACTGTAAGAGAGTTTATCTCCCATACTGGAAGGATACTCTGCAAAGCATTTTGCGTCAATGTCTAGAGAACTTAATAAGCACCCTCCCCATATTTCCGTGCAGGCTTTGCTCACACCTGCTGTTTCCAGAATGAGCCTAAAAATATTACAGTGTCTTTATAAATTAAGACCTGAAGATAAAAATTGGCCCAAGAGACTTTATTTGAGCATTCATCCTGTTGTTAACTTATGATATTATTTTAAAAACTGTATCTGCCGATTTTAACTTGATTTTTTAAATTATTATCATTTATTACCACTTATTCACTTTGTGTCCTGGCTGTGGCCCCCTCCCTCCCTTTTCTCCCTCTATGCCCTTTCCCCAGTCCACAGATAGGGGAGGTCCTCCTCCCCTTCTATCTGACCCTAGCCTATGAGGTCTCATCAAGGCTGGCTGCATTGTCTTTCTCTGTGACCTGGCAAGGCTGCTACCCTCTCAGAGGGAGGTGATCAAAGAGCCTACCACTGAGTTCATGCTAGAGACAGCTCCTGCTCCCCTTACTAGGGAACCTACTTGGAGACTGAGTCTATGGGCTTTATCTGAGCTGGGGCTTTAGGTCCTCTCCATGCATGGTCCTTGTTGGGGTATCAGTCTGTCAAATATATTATAGTATTTAAACTAACTTTTTCCATTTAATTTCCAGGGCTACTGCAACACATCGAGGCCAGGTGATTTTCAAAGATGCATTAGCCCAGCAATTATGTGAACAAGGAGGTAAGACCAGCCTTGGTTTGTTTATGTTTGTTATGTCTAAATTATCCATGGCAAGTCCTATGTTCTGTTACTGAGCTATCATTTCATTACTGTCACTTTATCATGATGTTTTTAATTTGAATTATTGACTACTTCATATCCCTACTAATTGTTTGTCTATTAGTTATTGATAAAGGCCAGCAGACAATCTGAACATATTCACTGTGAACAAACAAACCAAAAGAAAATGTCTTATTTTCATAGTTTTCCTGAGTCACTCTTAGTTGTCCTAGGAGTGATAAATTTTAATAGTAATTATAAAATTTTATAAAAATAGTTCCCTTTAATTTGCCACTTATGCCTCTAGTACAGTGTGTTTCTGATTATTACTTTACACCTAATATCTGTGACTTTGCTTCAGTTGGTCTTATTATAATTTGCTTATACACATATATACTTAAATAGACATAGTCAGTATGATTTTACCTAAGTAATGTGGTATTTGATAAATTGTTACTGTCAAACTTGTAATTATTTGCTTATAAATTCTTCACTCAGAAAACTCCCCTCCATAATTTCAAAAAACTATTATCAGTATTCTTTGGTTAAATTAAACTTTCTTCTATGATTTTCAAGAATGCAGACATTAAAAATATGTCTTAATAGACAAATTTAGGAATTCTATTACAATGTAATTTTTCTGTATTTTGAAAACATAGAATACCATAAAGCAAGGAACATCAACATCCTAAAAAATACATAATGCCAAAAAATGTGGGTCCAATTCCCATTTACCAGTTCCTAAAACCTAAATTATCTTAAGCCTTACAAGTTCAAGTTCAAGTCTGTTGTACTATGATTGGGTTGGACTATTTAAAATGAAATAAAAAGCTAAGAAAATCAATGGGAAAAATTCTCAATGAATGAGGGCCAATGAATGATAGCCACCTTATATCACACATACACACAGTTTGCATCTTGTAGATACGGTGTAGGACAAGAAGAACACTGGGCTCCCCAGCAGCCCATGAGCCATGGAAGTCCCATTAGTTTAAACATACAAGCCAGGAAGCCCAAGGAAAATGATGGCTTCCTGCTGTCAGGAAAATAACTGTATTAAAAATGCTGTAAACCAAGTACTTATTTTGATTCTTTCTACTTTTAATTAAATCATTATTTTCTCAAACAAAATAACATAATTTTTCTTCAAATGGTTCTTGTGCACTAAGTGAAGAATTCCTAAACGGAAGAAAAAGAAAAGGCCTTCCCTATATACCAGAGCACAGAGTCTTTCATCTATAATGTATTTAGTTCATTGGTCTCAATTAAATGAAGCAACTCAGACAACACAAATTTCATTTTGTGGAACTGGGAACAGGAATATTTTAAGATTGTGTCATGGGTTAAACATACTGATAAAGGAGTATCGGAAGATATGAGAGATGTGGGTCAGCAGCCGTGGCCCCTTTCCTCGGCCTCACAGCCCTTCGCATCCCCACCTCACTTACCTTCATCTGAGTTCTACTCTAAATCTCCCTGAGTAAGCCTCATTCCAAAAGCCCAGTGCTACTGCTCCGCAAGTATCTCTTTTTTCCTTGTCCAGATGAACCTTTTGTGTCTTTTGTTCTGGCTGACTCCGGCTCTCAGATACACAATGCAAGGAAAGGAGACATTATGGTTCAGCAGTAATAAAGTTGCGATGTTTCCATCTCCATCCATTGTGTTCACAGATTGGCTTGTCCAAAGCCGATGTCTAAGATTGTTTATGTCCCAAGAGAGCACACAAGGCCCATCTGGTAGATGTCAGGGGCTGGTCCCCCGTCCCCCCTCTCAGCTGAGGAGAAAGCTACTGAGCAGTCATTCACTTTTGGGTTTCAGGCTTTACACACCCTTTGCGATCAGGGAGACGTGGTGGGAACTATGCTGGTGTGGCCTTGCCGGTTAGAGAAGCTGGCAGAGGCCAGGCTCAGCAATTAGAGTGGGAAGGCCCCTCCTGGAGCACAGACTCCAGGAAGGTCAGCTGACCTGTCATGCACAAGCTGTTTGAGATGGGGAGAATGTGAAAAGCTCTTTTCTCCTTGCACTTGCCTGTATTCTGATTCTTCTTCCTTTATTATTATTTACATTTTTACAATGAAATTGTGTTATTTGGGTTATAAGAAAATAACACAAATTGTCCCTATCCCCAAATTACAAATATGAGGTTTGCCTTTTGAAGAGGGTGGGACACTTCTGCTAAGCAGGTGAACTAAACTGTTTCTCAAGAAATGAAGAGAAATACAGAGTGCCCGTGTTTCTCCCATACGAGGACTCTCCTGCCTCTTAATATTGTCTCCACCTTGTCCTTATCATCTGCTGGCTGTTCATCTCCCCTACCTGGGAGCTTTTGGAAAGCAGAATCATGCCTCCATTTGTTTTTGTTTTGTTTTGTTTTAGCACACAGTAAGCTTGTCTTAAAGCATGCACTTATTTAATGATGAAGAGTCAACTTAGAATATTTACTGTTGAAAACTTACTGCCTCTCCCCAGAAGCTTTCCCCATTCTGAGCATTTCCCTTGGAGGACTGTGGAGCAGCCTGGCTGTCACAAAACATTGCTCCTTAAAGTGACGTTGGATGTAAAATGTGCATCTGTCGTACTAAAGCTGTAAGTTAGGACTGCGGAGGTGGCTGAGTCAACAATGTGCCTGGCACGCGAGCATGAGGACTTAAGTTCAGATCCCAGCATTCACACAACACACCAGGCATGGTGTGAATTTGCAACTCCAGGACGAGAGCGTGGCAGAGGACAGAGACAGGAAATCTCAAGAGTTAAGTGGCCCGCCAGCCCTGGCTGGATGAATGAGTTTCAAGTTCAGAGAGAGACCCAGTCTCAAAAATCAGGTGGAGAGTTCCCAACAAAGACAGCTGGCATTGGCTTCGGGCCACTATGCCCATGCCTACTCATGTGCATGCACAACCACATACATACGTGTTCACATGTGTGTGCACATACGCACATGAACTCACACATATATAAAACACATTCACCATACACACAAACAAATAAATTCATAAGTAGATAAATAAAACTAAAAATCTGAAAACTGTTCACAGATTTTTATTTCAACTCTAATGAATCACTTTATCTCATACCTAAATATTTATTTAATTATTCCCTTTACATTCCAGTCGTAGCCCCCTCCCTCTTCTCCCCCCAGACCCTCCCTTCCCTCCCTCCATCTTCTTCCTATTTCCCTTTTTTACCTCCTCAGAAGAAGGGAGCCCCTCCCCAACTAACCCAACCCAACACATCCAGCCATATCAGGACTGAACCCTTCCTCTTTCACAGTGTCCTGGCAAGGCAGCCCAGCCAGAGGGAAGGAATCAAAAGCAAGCAACTGAGACCATGTCAGAGATATGCCCCACTCGCCTTTCTAGGGGACCTACTTAGGGACCAAGCTGCCCACTGGGTACATCTGTGTAGGGGGCCTAGGTCCAACTCATGCGTGACCCTTGGTTGGTGCTTCAGTCTCTGTAAGCATCCCTGGGCCCAGTTTAGTTGGCACTGTAGGTCATCTTGTGGAGTTACTATCCCCTCTGGGTCCTTCTATTTTTCCCCCTACTCTTCCACAAGGCTTCTTATGATCTGCCTAATGCTTTGCTATGGGGCTCAGATTCTGTTTTGATCCATGCTTTGTGGAGCCCCTCAGAGGACAGCCATGCTCGGCTCCCATCTGCAGGCATAGCAAAGTGTCCCTAATAGTGTCAGGGGCTGACTCTCTCCCATAGTGTGGCCAGGCATCAGTGGGGCATTCCCTCCATCTCTACTCTGTCTTTATCCCTGCACATCTGGTAGGCAGGGTAAATTTGGGGGCAGAGTTTTTGTGTGTGGATTGGTGTTCCTTTCACTCCATTAGGAGTCCTGTCTGGTCAGAGGGTGGCCTCTTCAGTCTCCATGACCCCTGCTGCTAGGAGTCTATTAAATTCTGAGGTTCTAGAGGTAACAGTAAACAGTCTGCACATGGCTTCTTCTGACAGTCACAGCACAGCGCAGACGAGCTGGAGGCGCCCTCACCTCTACTCTGTAGCTGCTGCAGTCTTGGGTAAGGATGGGGGTTGGAGGTATATACTCACAGTTGTTTTAAAATAGAAGATGCTTATATTCACTCATTAGCAATAAAAAAAAAAGAACAGAAATAACCTAACAGTCCTCTCCAAGGATTATTGAATGTCCACTGTGGGTGTCAGCTTCTTTGCTAGCATAGGTCATGAGGTGTGTCAATGAGCAGAGCGTAGCTGAGTGGGAGGTGAGGGAAAGGGGGACTACAGTTTTACACAGGGCATACCCAGGTCACGTAGGTCTCACTGAGGAGGTGACAGTAGAGCAAAGAACCAAGACAGAACAAAGGAATGAGCCTGTGCCTTCCCCAGAGACTGCCCAGTATGTCACTGTGATTTCAAAGACAACAGCGGTGGTGAAGTACTGTTTACTGTGATCAAAGTAGAGAAGGAAATCCAGAATGGGCTAAAAACTTGTAAGTGGAGGAGAACAGTCCTCCACAAGAATTATTACGGGGCAATGTAGAAAGAGATGGAGTCGTAACATACTCTCGGTCACGTAAAATCAGTGCTTGCTGCACAGCCTAGGCTGTCCTTAAACTTGTCTGACACCCCTGCATCCACCATCCAAGCCCTGTGAATGATTACAGGCTCACACCACCACAGAGCCCCAAGAAGACTTCTGATCTTAAAAAAAAAAAAAATAGATCTTGAAAATCTGCATGAATTACATATGCCTCAATAAAAACGATCGCTGCTGCCTACATTCTCTGAAAACTTAGGGGGAAATTCTTACTCCTTAGGGCTTAATACAGGTGTCCAGTGTGACGCTGACGCCGAGTAGTTCAGCACGACCGACACTGGACCAATTGTGCACACAGATTGTGGCCAAGGACAGATCAGGAAGGATGGGTGTATGCCTGTGCTCACGGGCTCTGAGCTTCTTGGCAGATCCTCTTCAAACACACACTGGTTATTTAGCAAGGCCAGATGGCAGGCTTAGTGGCCTGATAGAAGCCATGCCCCGTAGTGCCCCCAGAGGTGCACGTTGGTGTTTACAAACCGTGCGGGGTCCTCACTTGTTGGGTTGATGGCAGTGGCCGAAACTGAAAACCGCTGCTTTGTCTGAGAAGGAAGGGGTGGGGCTCACAGCGGCTGCAGAGAAGCTCAGCAGTTTAGCTTCCCACCACCCTCAGGACTGCGTGGTGGGCGGCGTGGAGGTGTTCTCTCTGGGTACCGGGTCATGGTCACAGGCACTATTGTCTCATCCAGACCTCCAAGTCTTTCATTTTTAAATCATTCATAGTAAGGACCGTGGAAACGTAAACCATGAGATAGAAGATAAACGATGAATAACCACACCCGTGAAGTAAACAGAGCATGTAACTTAGACATGTTTCTCAAAAACTTTAAATGTACCTATCAGGGTGGGGTATAGCTCAATGGTAGCACTAAATAATAATGATAATAACAACAACAACAACACATAAGGCCCTGGGGTCAGTTTCTGCAATCAGTCAACCAGCGATATTATTTATTTATTTATTTATTTGTTTATTTATTTATTTAGCTATATTCACCTTGTATCCTCATTGTAGCCCCCTCCCTCATCTCCCCCTAGTTCCACCCACCCTTCCACTTCTCCCCCTATGCCCTTTCCCTAGTCCCCTGATGGGGGAGGTCCTCCTCCCCTTCTATCTGACCCTAGCCTATCAGGTCTCATCAGGACTGGCTGCCTCATCTTCCTCTGTGGCCTGGCAAGGCTGTACCCAAAGAGCTGGCCACTGAGTTCATGTCAGAGACATTCCCTGATCCCCTCACTAGGGCACCCACTTGGAGACTGAGCAGCCTACACGAATCCTCTGTGCAGGGGTTCTAGGTCCTCTCCATGCATGGTCCTTGGTTAGAGTATCGATCTCAAATTAGTGATATTTTAAATATTATTTATAGGTTATATCTACCAGATTCTTCTCTTGGCTATAACCTTGTTATTCAAATAGCTTAAATTAACAAGTATTTTTCCATTAACCTAAAATGAGAAATCTTTATTAAACCAGTCCATTTGCACAATATTAGTCAGAATGATGTTTTACCTTACCTACTTTCATTGTTGAAAGGAAAACTTATTCACTTGAATGTGCCCAGTGTTGAAGATTTGCTTGTCAAAGACATCTGTTTCCCCACGGCTGCTGTGTAGCTTGAATTTCACTTTAGCAGCTACAACCCCTGTTCCTGGCATCCCCAAGCTCGTGATTTACACACAGAGAGATGCTTGGAGAAGCCATCCAGGAGCAGCAGTCCTGCTTCAAGGTCTGAAAAAATACCCAGTAGAGGAGAGAACTGGGGTTGTCCTGGAGCTCTGACAGGTACAGTGTCCCAGAGTGATCCCAGACTGGCAAGATTAAGAGGAAGGACAGAGCTGGCTCATATGGCCACAGTAAAACTTCTTGCTAGTGTCCCTGGGTGGCTCGGGCTGCTTTTTAAGTTTCTGGAAAAGGGGTGTTTTGGACTGATGCCATTTTTTTCCAAGGTGATTGAACAAGGGTGTAAACAGCCTTCTTTTCAGTTCTGGGGGCTGTATACATTCCCTCTTGACAGCTTTATCTGGTCTAAAGTCAAAACACCAAGATTTATGCTTGGAATGAACTTGACATTGACTGCCTCTGAAGGCCCACAGAGCCTGCTTTGCACTCAGATGGCTATATAATCTGCCGACGTCCCTCATATTTTAAAGGACAGAACCTAGATTTGAGTGTATATAATTACTTGGGGGTGAAGTTGCTGTCAACATGCATCAATCATATTTTCATTTTTCCTTGTGAAATATTATTGCATACAACTTGTTAGTTCATTTTTATTTTGGTGTATGTATGAAAGTACACTCCTGTCATGCAGCAAATTAACGTAGGTTTTCATAAGTTTTAAAGCGCTTGAATGTATTCATATTAGTTAGCATTTATTGTGCTCTGTCTTCAGTAGTTCTATGTAGTGCTGTACCAGACCCAGGGGAATTGTGTGACAATATGAGGCCGATTCATACCCTGTTCTTAAATAGTTTGTATACATGAGTACTAGTCCAAACCCATAACTGAAAGCAAAAATACAGAAAGACCATCCATGGGGAGGCATCCCATCTCCTCCGAGGCCCTTGCTTAACCATTTTGCCTTTGCTTTCTCATAGTTTCAGTGCCTTGCTTTTTAGGAGTTCCCCTCCTTGGCGGTGTTTAAACTGCCGAGGCCATTGTTCTTTGGGACAGGAATTCCTTCTGTGTATGCATCCCTCTGATTCCTCTTCTCCCTCACACTCCAGCTTCTCGAAAGAGCGCCCTGTGTCCTCAGGGTTCACCCTGAGGTCTGTCCTCCACTGCTGGTGCACCACAGGAACTGACACCCACAAGGGCACCAATAGCCTACTAGGAAACCAGCCAGTCCAGGGCCCTGCTTGACCGGCCTCCTCTCTCCCAGTTTCTTCATGAGTTCTCTGCCTCACAGTGTCCATGCTGGGGCTGTAGGAGAGTCCATCTCACTCCTCGGACATCACACCTGGTGTGACCTCAGGCCTATGGTTTTCATCTCTGGAACTCTGTCCATTTGTTCGGTGCTGACTCAGAGCCAATCAGACAAAGCCATTGAGACCATGGACTGTGGCTCTCTCTGCATCTGAATTTCTGTTCAGATACTGTGTGGCTGTGAGACCCTTGTAAGTCTCGATGGGAAGAACTGTGCTTACTTTCCAAGTCACCCCACCTCATTCCTAAGAGCCTGGTCTTCCCGTCTTTATCCAAAAGGAATAAAGCAAAGGGATGAAATGCCACTGAAGCCTGAACGGCACCATGGCTGCTGTCTCAGTGTTAGTTATCATTCTGGCTTGTAAGCATGTTTTAGTCACTTTTTGCTCCTGTGACAAGCCAGCTGACAGAAGAAGCTTGAGGAAGAATGTGCTCGGTTTTGGTCACAGTTTGGGGTTACACACCATCGAGGTGGGGAAAGGATGGTGGAAGCAGCGTGCCGCAGATGCTCGCGTTGTATTCATAACCACAAAGCGGACACAGATGGATGAGCAGTGTCCAGCTCTCTCTCTTTTTGTGTAGTCTAGGGAGCTCAGCCCCAGAATGGCCACGCACACCAAGCTTAGGTCTTGCCACCCAAATTAACCCAGTCTACAAGCTCTTTCCAGAAATGCACAGAGGTAAGACTCCATGGGTCCTAATGCTCACCGAGTCCTGCCGTCCTTGTAAACCGACACAGGGACTGCAATTTAGGTGACATTTTAGTACCGTCAGGTCAGGTCTAACCTGCACTCTGCTCTCCTGTGACTCTGCCTCTTTTTATTACAGTTGTGAGCTTTAGTAAGCTCCCCCAACCACTACCAGATGGGAGCAACGTTTCACTGACTCCTGTCCCTCCATCAGTGCATTTAATAACCTTGCCAAATCTCGGTATCTGTTGACGCAGCCTTTTTTAAAATTTCTTCGTAACTACTGCCATGTTTTGGGTTCAGTTATTCCATCAAGTCACTTATTCTTTGGCACAAACTGCATTTGAAATGGTGGAATCTTGTGACACCAGCTTCCCAGCTTAGTCTTGCTTTCAAGGCCCTCTCCAGACTGTCTCTGCTTCCCTTTGCCTCTGCTCTCCCTGTTTCTGCCTCCTTCGTGTCCCCTTCCTCTTCTGCTTCCTTCCATTCTCCCTTGTCTTCCTCCTGGTGGTTCCACTTTCAGAATTTTGTTTAAATCTTAATCTTATGTTCTTGGACTCTTACATGCTCCATGAATAAACTATGTTTTTTTGAGTTCTCAAAGGTTAAGAACTTTTAAGTTACATAGCAACATTTTAAGATAATTTACCAACAACTCCTGGGATATTACTTTATGTTCTTAGATTTTACTCAAAAATTTTATTCATATCATGGCCAATTTTTTGAAAGGCATGTGGCTGTTTCCTCGAAAATATATGTCCATGGGCGTGTAGGGCAATGAGTCATAAGGTTTAGTCACTTTGGTCCTGTTATTGATAGCTCATAAAAGAACCAGTCTAATCTGAAAGAGTTTTCTACGTCATAAAGATATATTTTTGTTCTGATCCTGTTCAATTTATTTTAGGATACGAAAGAGGATAAGCTGCTGTAAAACACAAATCAAACTGGAGAATGAGAGAGGGAGAGAAGAGAGAAATAATTGCTAATACTGATGGTTTCTGTGTATAATTCAGCTGCCTTAAATATTAAGTAATCTTTTATATTGATCATAACTATTTCCAGAATACAGGGAGGACTATTTTCACTCTAAATTTATAACATTTTTGGAAGTTTAATTATCATACTTGAAGGTCAAATGGTGCTTTATTGCAGTAAAACACAAAAAGTAATAAAGAAATTATTCCTGGGGAGATGAAAGTCTTGGTTCATAGCTCATTAAATACTGACTTCACAGACCATGTCTAATTTGTCATATTTAGCTTTGGAAATTTAATACATTAGAATTTCAAATTAGCTGAAAAGATACGTGAGATAAAACTACCTAGGGCCTTTGAATTCCAAAATGATTTAAGAGGAAAAGTTCTGGTAGCCTATGAGAGAGAGAGAGAGAGAGAGAGAGAGAGAGAGAGAGAGAGAGAAAGAATGAGATTGCTTACCTAACTCAAAGACGGTCTTAAACACTCAGTGATATCAACAGACAGCTCAATTTCAGACATCTTTATTCTTCCCATTGTATTGAGGTCTTCATTGTCTCAGTGCTCTGCTCAATCAGTTGAGAAATTAGTGCTACAGTGTTTTGAAGTCACATGTTGACTTAGAAGCTTTCTTCTAAAAATAAGCCATTGGAAGGTAACACAGTTGTCAGAGAGGTACAGAGAAGTACAATCTCGTTTTCCTAGCATGCCTGGGCAACTGTGATTGTGTAAGATTCTGGTGGCCCCAAGCTTTAAAACAATCTGAGCAAACTGCAAGTTTTGATTTTTCCCTCTGTGTTGAGTGGCTCAGTTTCCTTTCCCACCTTTTGAGTGGCAGGAATTCCCTAATGAAAATCCAGTTAGGAGCTCCCTCCTAACTCTAATTCAGCCTTGTCTAGTAGAAATTTAATGTGAACCTACATGTAATTTTAAATCCTGTAGTAGCCACATGTAAGAAACAAAAATGAAATAGTTAATTTTTCTATTTAACACAGATTATGTAAAATATTAAACATTTTAATTTAATAGACAATATAAAATTATTAGTAAGACATTTTACATTATTTTGCTTGCGTTGGACTTGAAAATCTGGCATATGTTTTATATGTGGAGTGCATTAAGTATTAGAATATATCTTACTTATTTAAGATTTTATACATTTTAAGTTAAGAGTCACATGCCTGCCTATCCTTAACTTCTTAAAACTCTAAAAATAGATTGAGTATCCCAAAAGCAGAATATTCAGTATGTGAATACGTATTGACAAAATGTGTTCATTTTTCAGAAGAGTTGAACTAGCATTGATACAAAGCATGTGTATATTTCAAAACTGTGTACAAATGGATTCTTTTTTACCATCCTAGTATTGTTAATGTAATTTGTAGTGATAACACATGAGTTGAAAAACAATGTCACAGGAAGAAGCTACGATTGCTTTCTAAGGTTTTGCAGAGTTTAGATTATATCAGAACTTAAAACTTAAAATCATGCATAAAGTCATTGTACATTTCTAGTTTATTTTGTTTGTGTGTCTTTGTGTGTATAGTATGTGCAACTACGTGTTGGCCAGAGGCCAACAGCAGCTGTCTGGCTTCGTCACTCAGCTTATTTTTAAAGATCAGGTCTGTTTCATCTCTCTTCATCCTCTTTTTTAAGATAGGGCCTCTCCTTGAACCTGGAGCACACTGTTTCAGCTGCACTGGCTGTTCAGGTCTGCCTGTCCCCTCTGTTAGTGATGGGATTACAGATGTGCACCACCACATTTGGCTTTTTATATGGCCCCTGGGGAGCCTAATTCAGACCCTCATGCCTGTTCTGCAAGCACCCTCCCCACTGAGCTGTCTCCCTAGCCCTCTACATTTCTGGTTCTGAAGTTTCAAATTCAAGCCTGGCATCGTAGCAGGAACCTGTAATCCTAACATTTGAAGCCTGAGGCAGGGAGATTGCTGTAAGGTTTGAGGCCACCGTGGGCTACATAGGCACTCCAGGCCACTTTGGACTATAGAATGAGACCCTCCCTCCAGGACACCAGAAAAACACTCAAGTTTCGAGCCAGATAGTTTGACTTTTCCAACTAGCTGGATCCTTCCTGCAAAGCCCATGCATACATGGTGCCATGGAGAATGCGCAGTGTGCCATAGTCTGTCTTTGATTCCTGGCTATTTGGCAAATGTTCCTTTTTTTTTTTTTAAAGAAAACCATTCAGAGTTAACAATTCAGCGAGCCACCGTGGGACCCTTGCAACTTAACCAATAAGCATCAGCACAAAACACAAAATCTTAAAGCATATTATCTTCCACTTTATAAGAGTTCCACAGACGGCTCTAATAAACTTGCTGATGTTACTCTTCATAGAATCTGCTTTTTAAAGCAAGTATGTCCACGATGCATTGCATGTCAATCAGAAGCAGTACAGTACATGCCAGTCTCTTTTTAAAATGCTATTCATTCTGGATTCTTAGTCTGGCATATCTGAGCTACTGCCCTTCGTGGGAGAAATGGATTTTTCATATCTAGTTGAAATTCATTTTTGAAAGTTAGAAAAGACTTTTGTTGAGCATGTGTCTTGAAGTCTCACATTTTGGTAGGAAATTGGCATTTTCCTCAAGTTTGGAAATCATTCTAGGGCAGGGAAAAAATAACCATCAACAGTGTGATGTGGGCAGGGTCCTGTGTGTCCATCCTTCTTCCTCCACTCCTTGATATGTGCATTTGAACACACATCCTTCGTCCTTCACTCATAGATGTTCAGAAGATCATCATGTAACCATGATCAACCCCACAAATGGCCTTCGCTTTCAGTCCCATGATCCCATGCACCAGCGTTTCGTCTTCCTACCCCTTCTTCTTGACATTTTCACCAGGTCATGCTGTATGTGGGCTCCTCCACAGGCCATTTTTCCCTCTCTTATCTCTGCCTGCCGTCCTCTGCTAGTATTTGAAAACTCAGCAGGGAAAGCGTCTTCTTCATAAACCTGTCCAAGCACTCCCGTTCCCTAGTTAGCCTGGCCTTAGGATCGTTCTCTTCTCCCCCAGCCATACCCCTGCACCATCTGAACAGAGGGCGCTCCACTACAGTTGTGCCCACCTGAGAGTGACCTCTTTTGGGGTGTGGAGAGCAGGCTGGGCCTTTGTTTCCATTACCCTCTGAGATAGGTGAGCTCTTGGCATATCTGTCAGCTGTCACACTGCATTTATATTGTGAGCTTACAGGGTACTAAGCCTGTAAAATGACAGACCATCCATTGGCTGGGGATCCATGACTTTTAAATATAATCAACAGTGAGTTGGCCATCTTGTTTTAGGATGTTTGTTGGCTTTTTTTTTTCCTTCTTAATCCTGTAGAGCAAAAAGTCCCTAGCTGTGTGACTTATTTTGCATGAACTAAGTTCCGTAGCTGCATTTGTGATTGCTTGTCACTGGATTTTGCTTTTGTCACAACTTAGTCATTTTTCTTCTCTGTTCTTCTTTTGTCCCAGCTCCCACAGAAGCCTCAGCTCACTCACACCTCGGTAAGTGTCTAAGAATCTCCCCATCCTCTCCTGGCTGTGTGAGCACGCGCTGTGAGGTGGAAACTCTCAGCTGTCTGGGTCGCTGGCCTTCATCGACTGTGCTGGAGCAGAGAGCCTCCGGGGCACCGCACTGCCCCTCAAAGAGTCTCATATGTCAGCACCCTCTTAGAATCCTGGTCAGTGTCCAAAGGCCGAGTTTCTGCTGCCCGTCATGTCAGGGTGCAGAGGCAAAAGCCACGGGTGTGGATAAACTCGAGTCATTTTAAATTTAAGATTTCTGCTCAGATTCTTAGGTTGCAAAAGAGAGGCCATTCAATCATTTCTTCTAACATTAAGGGGAAGCTGTTAAGTGATTTCATACTTTTTAAAAAGTCACTGTGATTTCCTAATGGCGTGATTGGCGCGATGTACTCTGGCCCCAGCTATTCATAGCGAGGTTGTGGATGGCTGAAGGCACAGGTCCTGAAGCCAAACTGCCTACTTTGATCTCTTCACTGCTTGCTTGACGTTATGATGTTGATCAGGTAGCCTGCCTGTGCCCGCATATGAAACAGACTCAAGAACAGTACCTAACTCGCTGGGTTGGTATGCAGATGAAATTTCAATCCATGCAGTGAAAGGTGTGGTATGTCTGGTGTTAAATAGATACAAAATGTTTTTACCCACTGAAGGGGTTGTCTCTAGGAAACAAGTAACCATGAAGGGTTAAATTTAGCATGTTGTGTCAGCAAAGCAATTCCCTAACCTCTGCAGTTTAATAAGAGCGAAAGGGATCGTCTAAGCTGGTCCCAGTACTTCCTGGCGCCTCACAGTGGGGCCTCAGATAGGTCCATTATTTGTCTCTTGGGCTTTTCCTTTCAACCTACAAACCCAATTAATTTATTTTTCTCTTTGGAAAATCTGCCTTGAGAAGCCTTGCTTTTATGTAATGCTACAGCTCGGGGCTCCTCTTAGCAGATGAACACAACTGCTTAGAAGCATGCCTCCTGGCAGCCGCGACAGGCTGGTGACCGCAGTAGTGCAGCAGAGTCTTGGCCAAGCTGCAAACTCAGAGAGCTGTACCCTGTAGGCATGTCAGACACTGCATCCAAGTGCTCAGAGGAATCATTAAATCACCCCCCCCACACACACACACACGCTCGGAGTCTGCCACTGGCTTCTCTCCAGTGGATAGCTACCGTCTCCCTGTTCTCACGCCTCAGGCTTCATAGAGGAACAGTCAGGGCCCCTGAGTCCGTGCTGACTTGCTGGTTTCCACGGTTCATTATATGCTTGCCTGCTGGCATACCTGGAATTCAGGGGGTGCGGACTGCCACAGGTGGGAGGTCACCAAAGAGAATCTGAAATCATCCTCCCTGATACTGGAAGAGATTTTAATTACCCAGTGAGTTCAGAGAAAGACGTGACTAAGCCCCTAAAAAGCAGAAAATAATCGAATTTGAAAAATATAAAACTTGTTAAGGGTCTCTGTTAGTCAAGTGACATGATTTTAATTTTTCTGAAAACTAATTAGATCAAACAAAATTGTAAGGAAAAAAACAAACCCAGAGGATTCATATTATCCAAAATTTCCTGGGCAAGCCTCAAAAACTCTGATGAGAATGTTATTAAAGCAGTAATTAATTTCTCTTTTCACACTTCGAACACACTTACATTGTAGCTGACCATGACATCATTTTTGTCTCTGCCAACCCTCTTTTCCGAGTAGGTGGGCACTCTACAGTGTCTGAAACTGATCTTTGGCATGCCCAAAATGCTAATGCTTTGGTAGGTGCTGAATACAGCTGCAAGGTGGTGATACAATAACCACTATATATGCTGGCATCGCAGATTTCCCTGAATTTTAAATTGACTCTGCCGTTATACATGACGATTAGTTATATTTACCGATATTTTTTTCCATGCCATTCTGATGGAAAACAAAGTGCAATTCAGGGTGCACTAGATGAATACTGAGTAAATGTGGGGAATCCTAAAATTCAAACCAGCAGCAACAGGGTTGACAGAAAGGACAAGGGAAAATGGGTCAGAAGAGTAAATGGTAGCTATTTTGGCTACAGTGACTAGCCAGAACTAGCTAGAGCATGCCACTGCTCCAGGCTTCAGTGGGCAGGTGCAGGTTTGCCCAGCCTGTGTCTCCATAGACGTGGACAAGCTCTGGGAGGCCTCTCTTCACTTTGGCCTTCCTGCTTGTGACCATTCAATAGTTTCGCTTTGGGGGGTTCAGGCTTCAGACTTCAAGATGTCTAAACAGTAAAGCCTTCACCCTCAGCATCAGCAGACAGAGCAATTACAGTTACAAAACGACGTATTTAAAAGGCAGTTTTAATTTAAAATACGAGTAGCCTTCACAGATGCAGCATGTTGACACTCAGCTAAATCCCCTCGGTCCTCTAATTCCTCTCTAAAGGCTCCCTTTCTCTCTCAGCTGAAATACACAGTGACAGCGTGATCCTCCGCGATGACTTTGACTCCTACCACCAACTGGAATTAAATCCCAATATATGGTAAGTTACAGAAATGTGTTCTGTTTTGAGTCGTGAAATGATGCTGACTTTGTTCAATTAAATTTTTTCTCCGTGGACGATCAATGATTGGAAATTCAGCTGCTGTTTGGTGCTAATAATGTATTGGTGAGAACCGTTAACTGTGGCTTGTGTGCCAGAAACAATGCCTACATTGTTTCACCCTTAAAATTGAATGTAGGCGTTCTCCAAACCCTTGAGTGTGTCTGGATGCATTTGAGTTTCCTGAGATGTTCCTTTATTATTCTAGTTTACGTTTACTTTTCTGTTGCGGTAGTAACCACCATGCTCAAAAGCAACTGGGAGGAAGAAAGGGCTTATTTAAGTTTACACTTCTAGGCTCATCATGGAGGAAACTCAGGGCAGGAGGCCACGGAAGGACACGGCTTACAGGCCTGCTTCCAGGTTCATGTTCAGCTGCCTTCCAGAGAGTGGCCACCAGCCTAGGGGATGGTATTGCCAACAGTGGGCAGGGCCCGTACATCAGTGAGTAATCAAAACTGTCCTGCAGGCCATTCTAACACAGGCAGTTCTTCAACTAAGGTTCCCTCTTTCCATCTGTGTCAAGCTGACAATATTAGCCACCATGTATCTAAAACATCAGGCTATAATGTATCTCATAATTAGCCTGAGTTGAAAAGGGAAATGTCTTACCTGAAGTGACAAACGGCTTCACCAGAACTTGAAATAGTTTCTCATATTAGCTCTCCTTATTATTTATGGTCCAGAAGGCTTTTAGGGATAAATTCCATGGGATTTTGAGAACAAAGAAATAACAAACTTAGATTCAGTCTACAGAAACTTTTGTATATGGTTTGATCTCCAAATTTGTTGGCTCTGTGTTACGTTTTTGCTGACCATAGACTAGGTCTGTCAGTCTTGAGCTGTTTGGAAGAGTATGTGGCTTTCTGTAATGCAGCATATGATTATGTGAATAGAGAAGAGCTTTTAAAAAAAAGATGCTAAACTTTAAACCTGAAATGAAAACCGAAGCAGGACTCAAGTTGAGAGAGTGAATGACACTCTTACCCTGGAGTGTCAGCCTATGAGAACACTCTGTCTGCTGTTTATTTTGACTGTTTTCACAAATATTTTGAACTTCAGTGGAACAATCAGTTAGCATGCTGCTCACACAAATAATTAGCAGTAATTACTGACGCAGAATTTTTTTCCCTCAAGTAGTTAATTGTTCAGTAGTGGTTTAGAGACATGTTGTTCAGAAGTTATAAATTTTTGACAGAAGCCTTTAAATGTAATAGTACAGGACCCAGAAGAGGCCCCATGCCCCAGCAGGATTTTTCTGGAGAAAGTGACCCTCAGATTGAAAGCTGAAGATGGCAAATGCAGTGCTGGAGCTTCAGTAGTGTGGAAGGGACTCTTGTCTAGAAAGAGATATGAGTCTAACTAATGTAAAACAGAATAAAATATTACTAACCTGGACAGACTCATAGTGTCTTGCATATTAATTAAGAAAACAATGAGCCAAATGGGATCCTCTGTTCTAGGAAAAATCAAATTCCAATGACTTAAAATAAATGGAAAATTGTATTAAGAAAAGGTAAAAATAAAACAGTCTTAAGTACCATGTTTGACCAAGAAAAATTCTTGCTTTTCTTTCAACATTAATCTTTTTTGTATTCCATTAATATAGATGTTAGCAAATGATTTGCTTATTTCAAGGAAAAGCTTATTTCTGCCTAGTTAACTCACAGTCTTCAGTTTTCTTGACAAATACAGAATGTGACTTTTATGTGATTCAAAATGTGTTGTTTTTTCTTAAATCAATGAAATATGATTGATTTTGCTTCAACCATTTTCATGATTGATTGGGTATGATATTTCCTGGTCAAAATTATGGATTTTATGTCTCTTTTATTTAAGCTATGATTTTTCCACTCTTCCTGACACTTACCTCGTTTTAGCCTCACAGAACCATGCACTTCTGCCAGACATGCTTCCAAAGGGGTTTAGTTCTACTTGACTGGCACAACCCTTTCACATCATTCATTCATTCATTCATTCATTCATTCATTCATTCATTCATTCATTCCTTTCTTAAAAAAAAAAACACTGACTATTGCACTCCTACTTGAGAAGGCATTTTGTTAACTACAAGTGGCCCAGTCTCTGAGAGCAAGCCAGTCTGACTTGCTAACTTGGCACCCTGAGAAAAATAAAGAGCTCCCTTCTTTCCATGACCTCCATTGCCTGCAACAAAATGAGGAATTGAGTTGTTTCCAGATTCTGGCTATTAATGAATAGAGCTACTACAAACATGGTTGAGCAAATGTCCTTGTTGTGTACTTGAGCCTCTTTTGGATATATGCCTAGGAGTGGTATAGCTGGATCTTGAGGAAGCACTATTCCTAATCATCTGAGAAAGCGCCAGATTGATTTCCAAAGTGGTTGTACAAGGTTACATTCCCACCAGCAATGGAGGAGGGTTCCCATTTCTCCACATCCTCTCCAGCAAGTGTTGTCACTTGAGTTTTTGATCTTAGCCATTCTTATGGGTATAAGGTGAAATCTTAGGGTCATTTGATTTATATTTCCCTGATGCCTAAGGACACTGAACATTTCTTTGAAGTGTTTCTCTGCCATTCGATATTCCTCTATTGAGAATTCTCTGTTTAGCTCTGTACCTCATTTTTTAAATTGAATTACTTGGTTTGCTGCTTTTTATCTTCTTGAGTTCTTTATACATTCTGGATATTAGTCCTCTGTCAGATATAGGACTGGGGAAGATCCTTTCCCAGTCTGTAGGCTGTCATTTTGTTCTGACAACAGTGTCCTTTGCTTTACAGAAGCTTTTAGGTTTCATGAGATCCCATTTATTGATTGTTGATCTTAGAACCTGTGCTGCTGGTGTTATGTTCACGAAGTTGTCTCCTGTGCCAATGAGCTCTAGGCTCTTGCCCACTTTTTCTTCTGACAGATTTAGTGTCCCTCAATGGAATGGTGGATTGAAATATTGTGGTACATTTACACAATTAAATACTATTCAGCAATTACAAACAAGGAAATCATTAAATTTGCAGGCAAATGGTGGGAAGTAAAAAAGATCATCATGAGTAATCCAGAAACAGAAAGATTCACATGGTATATACTCACTCATAAGTGGATATTAGAAATATAATATAGGATAAACATACTAAAATCTGTACACCTAAAGAAACTAAGCAAGAAGGAGAACCCCAGAAAAGATGATCAGTCCTTGTTCAGAAAGGCAAACAAGACAGATATCAGAAGAGGGAGATAACAGGGAACAGGACAGGAGCCTACCACAGAGGGCCTCTGAAAGACTCTACCCAGCAGGGTATCAAAGCAGATGTAGAGACTCATAGCCAAAATTAGGGCAGAGTTCAGGGAATCTTATGAAAGAAGGGGAAATGTGAAAGACTTGGAGGGGACAGGAGCTGCACAGGGAGAGCAACAGAATCAAAAAATCTAGGCCCAGGGGTCTTTTCTGAGGCTGATTCTCCAACCAAAGACCATGTATGGATATAACCTAGAACCCCTGCTCAGATGTAGCCCATGGCAGCTCAGTTCTCATGTGTTTTCCCTGATAAGGGGAACAGAGGCTGTCTCTGACATGAACTCAGAGGCTGGTCCTCCCCATCCCACCTGACAGTGGGGAGCAGCCTTACCAGGCCCCAGAGGAAGACAATTCAGCCAGTCTTGATGAGATCTGATAGGCTAGGGTCAGGTGGAAGGGGAGGAGGACCTCCCCTATCAGTGGACTAGGGGAGGGACATGGGAGAAGAAGAGGGAGGGATGGTGGGGATGGGAGGGGGCAAGGGAGGAGGCTACAGCTAGGATATAAATTAAATAAATTGTAATAAATTTTTTAAATTAAATTTTTATTTTTATATTAATTACAGTTTATTTACTTTGTGTCCCAGCTGTAGCCCTCTCCCTCTCCCTCATTCCCTCCCAATCCCACTCTCCCTCCCTCATCTCCTCTCTGCCCCTCTCTAAGTCCACTGATAGGGAGGTCTTCCTCCCCTTCCATCTGATCCTAGCATATCAGGTCTCATCAGGACTGGCTGCAATGTCCTCCTCTGTGGCCTAGCTAGGCTGCTCATCCCACGGAGGGAGGGGGAAGGTCAAAAAGCCAGCCACTGAGTTCATGTCAGAGACAGTCCCTGTTCCCTTACTAAAGAACCCACTTGGATACTGAGCTGCTATGGGCTATGTCAGACAGGGGTTCTAGGTTATCTCCATTCATGGTCCTTGGTTGGAGAATCAGTCTCAGAAAAGACCCCTAAAATGAGGCTTGAGAAGTGACTGAGTGTGGGAAAATTGCTACCATGCCTACACATGACAGGTCCTTCCTCTTCCAATTCATTTCTCTCCATTCTTCTCTCCTTCCTCCCTCCTTTCTTTTTTCCCTCTTTCGCCAGTTCTTTTTTCTTTGCTCTCCTTCCTCTATCTATCCGTCATATTCTTCCCCCTCTGCCACATTCCTTCCCTTCTTTCTGTGATGGTATTTATACAGTGGACTATGTTTCTTCTAAACCCAGATATGAGTCTTAAAGGCAGTCTTAATCCATTTACCTGAGCCCTTCAGTCTTATTTTATCACATTTGCATGAAAAACAAACATCAAGTTAAATATGCCTGTGTTGCATTCTCTATGAATACAATGACAACTGAGTGGTAGGAGAACCGCAGGGAAGGACAAAGAGCATCATCCGGTGCCTGAGATCCCTTACACATAAACAGAAGCTCCATGAACTCAGAACCAAGATAAAGGTCGGGACAGCCTTGAATGTTGATCCTAGCTTTCTGTCTTGCTTGAGACAGGGTCTCCTTGTTGTTCTCTGTAGAGTGTACCAGAGTATCTAGCCTGTGAGCTACAGTGGGTTCTCTTGTTTCCTCATATCTTGCTGTAGGAGCTCTGGGATTACAGACATAACACCCTATCCTGCTTTACATGAGTGCTGAGGATTTGAACTCTCATCCTCATGCTTGCTTGATAAGTGCCTTACTCACTGAGCTGTACCCCCAGTGACCTCTTTAATATATTTAGGAAAGTGGCAGAGCCTCACTTTGATTTCAAACCTTCTGGATAGTTTTCACTCTCCTGAAATCTGTTTCCTCGGTACACATTTGTCTCAAATGAGAACTTTGTCCTTTATAATATAGTCTTTGAGTCTCGTTATGTCACAAAGGCAGTGAAAAGCCTCCTGGAAGCCTGGTGATGGTGTGGAAAGGATCATCTTCCCTGTCACCTCTGAGTGTGTCTCTGTGGCCATGCCACATATCACCAGAGAGGAGCCAAGTGCTTCTTGTGGCACTTTGACCCACATTCCCACAACTAAATACCTCACCATATAATCCGCCTGAAAAGAAAGATGTGATACTTACATGTTTTCTCCTACATGGTTCTAGAAGCTTCACGAGCATTCATTGTTCAGTGTATAATTCCAATGGATAACCCAAAAAATCAGAAATAAACTACAGTTATAACTTTATTATTTGTATGAACAATCAAAAAGTTAAAAAGAGAGAGAAATGAAGAAACCACTGTTACAGCTGCTTAATTTTAGATCCATTTTAAAGTTCATTCACATAGTTGCTCATATTAATTTCTTCTACTGTCCATTTTCATTCTACTTGATGCAGCTTTTTACTATCTTGTTTGTTTTATTACAGATAACTGCACATGAAATTCAAAAGCTAAAAGTGATGTTGCTATGGTTATGAGTAAAGGGGTGGTGATGCGGCTCTGCCAAGTGATGGCCGTGGTGTGGAATCAGGAAGCTTTTTGTACATGAACATAATAGTGAATGAACTGTGTGTTTTCTAAACAGTTTAAAGATGTGAATTGATTTAAAAAGTGATCATTTCATTTGGTGAGAAGATCAATGAGTAAGAGAATATAAACAATAACAAGGCCTTTCCCTCTATGATAGAATTCTCTTCTCTCCTCTTGTATTCTATTCTATTCTATTCTATTCTATTCTATTCTATTCTATTCTA
>NW_026592118.1:15145136-15152916 GCF_907164565.1 Psammomys obesus
CTATTCTATTCTATTCTATTCTATTCTATTCTATTCTATTCTATTCTCTTTCCCTGGAGTTGCTGACTATGGTAGTAATTTCGGTGTCCTTCTAGAAATCACTTATACAAACACAGCCTAGTTATGAATTTCGTTTGCAAACTGAGATATCAGAAAGGTAAAGCTTTTTTAAAGTCTTCTGTAGTCCTTCTTAATTATTTTTTCTCATTGCCCACTAAGCACTAATTCTATTCAACTCTGGTTTGCCCACTCCCATTTGTCTAGATTTTAGCTAAGTTTCAGAAGTCATAATAGTGCGATGGCGGGTGCTAAGTAGGGATGCCCCTCTGATGCCCAGACATGCATCTGTGTATACCTCTCAAGTCCTCTGTGACCAGCCCTAGTCTTTGAGGGCTCCAGGACAGCTGCTGCTTCTGTTCCTGGATAAGGGCTTGAGAACTGCTCCTTGCTCAGGGAAGAAGGGGGGTGTATCTCCAGACACCCTCTTGTACTCAGCTGTGCTGATGTACAGCT
Source organism: Psammomys obesus (assembly GCF_907164565.1). Classification (NCBI taxonomy): domain Eukaryota; kingdom Metazoa; phylum Chordata; class Mammalia; order Rodentia; family Muridae; genus Psammomys; species Psammomys obesus. The sequence continues at coordinate 15,145,650 of NW_026592118.1, forward strand.
GTTGACCCTCAGCCCTGTGGGGTACATTGATTCTTTGTTCCTCTCACCATCCCTTATCTCTCCTCCCTCCCACCCATCTCTGCTTGTTGTGTTTGAGAGTTAAGTTAGGAATGAGGAGCTCACGTGGGCAGATAGAGTGGTGGCTCAGCCTTGAGAGAGACTAGCTGGGCCACATGCAAGTCTGCCCCTAAATGACAGCTGTATCCTCAACAATTCACAAGTGTCACTGAACCCAGAAGTGTGTGTGTGTGTGTGTGTGTGTGACTGGAGTGCAGGTGAAGCAACAGGAGCCCAGTAGTGGGTGACAGATCCCCATCAGCAGTCTACCCCATTATAGCTGCATTGCTAGCAATAGAGAGGTCCACAATGTCTAGGTCATGCGGAAACAGCCTCCAAATCTCGCCCACACAAAAGTGTGGAAATTCTTTTTTTTTCTAATTTCTTTTTTATTTATTACAATTTATTTACTCTGTATCCCAGCTGGAGTCCCCTCCCTCATCCCCTCCCAACTCCATGCTCTCCCCCTCTTTCCTCTCATGCCCTTCCCCCAATCCATTGATAGGAGAGGTCCTCCTCCCCTTCCATCTGACCCTAGACTATCAGGTGGCAATTTCATAGGATTAAACTTAAACTTAGAGGAAGATTAGAAACCACAAATCGGGGGTCGGGGGGGGGGAGGCTCGAGAGATGGCGCAGTGGTTAAGAGAACTGGATGCTCTTCCAGAGGACCAGGGTTCAATTCCCAGCACCCATATGGCAGCTCACACCTGCGGTTCCAGTTCTAGAGCTTCTGACATCTTCAAACAGACATGCAGGCAAACCATCAATAAACATAAAAACATAAATTATATAAAAAATGTATTGGCTTAAGAAAAAAAGATCAAACAGAAAACACAAATCTGAAGGGCTGTCCATTAGCTCAGAGGTAAAGCATTTACTGTGCTTTAAAGAAACTTTAAAGAACCTTTAAAGCACAAGGCTTTATATTTGAGTTTCTGTATCTCCAGAAACTATAAGCTTGCTTCAGCTTGTTAAAACTTAACTTGGGTAACTACTACTGCTTCACACTGATATGTAGGGTTTTTTTATGAATTAAACTAGAGTGACATCTATGTTATGAAGTAATGATAACCTTGAGAAAGCATATACGGCAGAGAGGTGCATATTTGTTAAAATAGAGATATATGTATTTCAGTTGTATAAATTTATCCCAATTTAAAAAGAATCATCAAGGGTTGGCAAGATGGATCAGCAGGTAACAGTGATTGCCATGCAAGCTTGGTGACCTGCATTTTACCCCTGGAGCCCTCCTGGAGGGGGAAGAAGAGACTGGCTGCAGAGACTTGTCTTTTAACCTCCACACATTCACCATGGCATGCATATCTACATGCAATAATCGCCAACAAAATAATAGAAGAAAACAAGGAAAGTAATAAATAAAGTATATGTCTAATTTACAGTGAGAGAGAAAGGAGGAGGGAGGGTGAGGGAGAAAGGGAGAAACAAAAATAAGTGAATTCTTGAAAGTGATTAAGGTGAGTTAGAAGTGTCTTTGTTCCTCCAGGCAATTATTAAGACAAGGCGGAATCTCTGTTCTGCTGAAGTTCTGCCTTTAATGCTTGTTTCCTGAGATGGCACCCAGGGCTATAATGCCCTAGATGCTGGCGTGTTAAGTGCAGGGCTGCTAAAGAACGCAGTGATGGATGGCAGCGAGAGGAGGCAGAAGTTTCCCCTGCAGCACAGCAAGAGAACAGTAATAATAGCAAAATGCGTCCTGCAGCCCAGACAGGAGCAGGAGCTGCTCCCCAAAGAAGCCTCTTTGCTGAGTGTGGGGCAGCTAGAACAAACACATGAGACTGTCTCAAACCCTATCATGTGGGAAAGCCACTGTCAGCTAGCTACAGTTCAGAAAATCCCCAAACTGACAGCTAAAGATCACGGACTCTGCTACGTCTGCCTACTCTTGAAATTACTAATTTGTTGAAGCAATTAATTTCAGCTAGGACAAAGATGGTGATTTGGCAGATTATGGTACTTTTCCACTGGGAAGATCATTGTCTGAATAAAGAATATAAAAACACCGAGGTGTTAGGGCGAGGTGAGTCATTCTAGTGGAAGCTGCATCTCTAGGCACTTAGCCAACAGGGGGAAAGGCCGGGCACCTGGCTGAACCACTTGGTGGGTCACCCACCACATAAACAAGGGGTTTCTGCTACTCAGGGACCAGGTGTGAGAGCCACGTGTTAAGAAGAGTCTTAAGATAACCAGCAAAAAGAACAATGAAGGGAACTGGGTGAAATTATCATACTCGGGTCTGCCTGAAAGAGTTTGCTCACTGTCCAGCAGCCCCAGGGGCAGTAGGTCGGAAGGCAGAGTGGTGCTGATAGGGGAGAATGAAGTCCCTACATGGCTTTTACAGAACAAGTGGCTCAGAGAGATTGTAAACATATGAGAAAAGGAAAGAACATGTATTCTACACTGACATACCCTTGCCAGAGCCTCTGCTGGAGGATTATAATTTGATTTTTGGACACTTGGGTACAGTGCTCTGATCGTATATGAGATGAGTCTTTTGCATGTTTTCCTGTTATTTCCTCCCTGTTGGTTTCCTCCTGCTACAGTTTAGTCTCCGGGTTCTTTCATTAATAACATTTTCCTTTTATTTTGTAATTCTATTACAAAATTTCTGACTTTTCTTTTGCATTTAATCCCTTCCTATTATTATTATTATTATTATTATTATTATTATCATCATCATCATCATCATCATCATCATCATGATGTAATGTTCTAGGGACAGTCTTTACCAACAAGAGAAAGGTTAACCAGGAGGCATCCCACTAATACAATCAGGTATAAATCTGGAGACTTATTACTTCCTTCTTTAATCTGTGTTTGAGATGGCAGAAACAAGAGCTCACTCAAGGGAATTAAATGTCAAGTACATTCTAAGCAAGTGAGAAAACATTTCTTCAAGCAGTATGTTGCAGACTTTTCCATAGTAGGCGATGAGAGTACACTGTGCAGTAGTAGGATTTTACAGGGGTTATTTTTAACCTGTTTGTCACCGTACCTGTTAATGAAGAAGAGATCAATTTTTTTTTTCAACTCCCTAGTGAAATCAGAAGACTTCTCTTGCCTTCCACGGTGAGAAGTAATGAGAAAGAATGAGCTATAAATGGGGTTTGTCATTTTCACCTTTAAGGCATGATAGCTCCTTAGAAAAAAAGGCATGACATACTCAAAGGTGAGATTATTCTTATAGAGCAAATGTTCCTTGCTGTTACTCTAAAACTATTCTACATTTACAAAGAGATCTGAGTGTCTTTTGAAAATTACTTTTAAAAGCTTGATTTTTTTTTAATTTCTTCAAAATGGTTACATAAATAACTCCCAAATAAATGGCCATACTCTTTTGGTACCAAATATCTCTTTGTTACAAAATTAAGTTGGCATGTGCTGGGAGGCTGGGGCAAGAGAATTCCATGAGTTCAAAGCCAGTCCAGCCTGAGTTACAGAGAGAGAATTAGGCCCATGAGAGATACATAGCAAGACCTTGACTCAAAAAACAAATTCAAATACAGCAAAATAAAATATGGCCAATGGTTGGGACAGCTTGATGGAAAGTCCCAGGAAGCAGGACCACTGCAGAGCCAGCAATTGCTCAGTAGCAGATGGCCTATGGAGTGTCATTTACCTTGAGAAATCACACATTGGCTTCTGAAGTCAGCACACAGTGTGGCCTGCGCTGGGGCAGAGACACGTTTCCTTTGCATGAATGGATTATAAGAATAATTGCCTTTTCTTTTTCCAGTTTTTAAAAATTTTTTATTAATTAATTATACTTTATTCACTTTGAATCCCCCCCCTTTGTTTCCCTCCCCTCTTCCCATCCCAAACCATCCCTTCCTCCACCCTCTGCATGCATGCCCCTCCCCAAGTCCACTGATAGGGGAGGTCTTCTTTTCCTTCCTTCTGATCCTAGTTAATTAGGTCTCATCAGGAGTGGCTGCATTGTCTTCTTCTGTGGCCTGGTAATGCTACTTCCCACTCAGGGGGAGGTAATTAAAGAGCCGGCCAATCAGTTCATATCAGAGACAGTCCCTGTTCCTATCACAATGGAACCCTCTTGGATATTGAATTGCCATGGGCTACATCTGTGCAGGGTCTTAGGTTATCTCCATGCATTGTCCTTGGTTGAAGTATCAGTCTCAGGAAAGACCCCTGTGCTCAGAATTTTGGTTCTGTTGCTCTCTTTGTGGAGTTCCTGTCCTCTCCAGATCTTACTGTTTCCCACTTCTTTCCTAAGATTCCCTGCACTCTGCCCAAAGGTTGCCCATAAGTCTCAGCATCTGCATTGATAGTCTGCAGGGCAGAGCCTTTCAGAGGTCCTTTGTGTCAGGCTCCTGACTTGTTCCCTCTTTTTTCCTTCTTCTGATGTCTATCCTCTTTGCCTTTCTGAATAGGAATTGAACATTTTAGGAAGAGTCCTCCCCCTTGATTAGTTTCTTTAGGTGTACAGATTTTAGTAGGTTTATCCTATATTATATGTCTAAATGAGTGAGTATATACCATGTGCATCTTTCTGCTTCTGGGATAGCTCACTCAGGATGATCTTTTCCAGATCCCACCATTTACCTGCAAATTTCATGGTTTCCTTGTTTTTTTATTGCTGAGTAATATTCCATTGTGTAGATATACCACAATTTGTGCATCTATTCCTCCACTGAGGGGCATCTGGGCTGTTTCCAGCTTCTGGCTATTACGAATAAGGCTGCTACAAACATGGTTGAACAAATGTCCTTCTTGTGTACTTGAGACTCTTTTGGATATATGCCTAGGAGTGGTATAGCTGGATCTTGAGGAAGCACTATTCCTAGTTGTCTGAGAAAGCCCCAGATTGATTTTCAGAGTGGTTGTACAAGTTTACATTCCCACCAGCAGTGGAGGAGGGTTCCCTTTTCTCTACAACCTCTCCAGCATGTGTTGTCTCTTGAGTTTTTGATCTTAGCCATTCTGATGGGTGTAAGGTGAAATCGTAGGGTCGTTTTGATTTGCATTTCCCTGATGGCTAATGTGGCTGAGCATTTCTATAAGTGTTTCTCTGCCATTCAATATTCATCTATTGAGAATTCTCTGTTTAGCTCTGTACTCCATTTTTTAAGTGGATTACTTGGTTTGCTGCTTTTCAGCTTCTTTAGTTCTTTATATATACTGGATATTAGTCTTCTGTCAGATAAAGGGTTGGTGAAGATTCTTTCCCAATCTGTAGGCAGTTGCTTTGTTTTGATGACGGTGTCCTTTGCTTTACAGAAGCTTTTCAGTTTCATGAGGTCCCATTTATTGATTGTTGCTCTTAGAGCCTGTGCTGTTGGTGTTCTCTTCAGGAAGTTGTATCCTGTGCCAATGAGTTCAAGGCTCTTCCCCACTTTTTCTTCTAAGCGATTTAGTGTGTCTGGTTTTATGTTGAGGTCTTTGATCCACTTGGACTTTAGTTTTGTGCAGGGTGATAAGTATGGATCTATTTGCATTTTTCTACATGTAGACATCCAGTTAGACTAGCACCATTTGTTGAAGATGCTGTCTTTTTTTCCATTGAATGGTTTTGGCATCTTCATAAAAATCAGGTGTCCATAGTGTGTGGATTTATGTCAGGGTTTTGTATTCAATTCTATTGATCCACCAGTCTGTTTCTATGCCAGTAACATGCAGTTTTTAGTATTGTTGCTCTATAGTACAGCTTGAGGTCAGGGATGAAGATACCTCCAGAAGGTCTTTTATTGTAGAGAATTGTTTTAGTAATTCTGGGTTTCTTGCTATTCCATATGAAGTTGAGAATTTTTCTTTTAAGGTCTGTAAAGAATTGTGTTGGGAATTTAATGGAAATTGCATTGAATCTGTAGGTTGCTTTTAGTAAGATGGCCATTTTTACTATATTAATCCTGCCAAGCCATGAGCATGGGAGATCTTTCCATCTTCTGATATCTTCTTCTAATTCTTTCTTCAGAGACTGGAAATTTTTTTTCATACAAGTCTTTGACTTGCTTGGTTAGGGTCACACCAAGGTACTTTATGTCCTTTGTGGCTGTTGTGAAGGGTGTTGTTTCCCTAATTTCTTCCTTGGCCCTTTTGTCTATTGTATACAGGAGGGCTACTGATTTTTTTTAATTAATTTTGTATCCAGCCACTTTGCTGAAGGTGTTAATCAGCTGTAGGAGTTCCCTGGTAAAATGTTTGGGGTCACTCAGGTACACTATCATATCATCTGCAAATAGTGATACTTTGACTTCTTCCTTTCCAATTTGTATCCCCTTGATCTCCTTCAGTTGTCTTATTGCTCTAGCAAGGACTTCAAGTACAGTGTTGAAGAGATATGGAGAGAGTGGGCAGCCTTGCCTTGTCCCTGATTTCAGTGGGAATGGTTTAAGTTTCTCTTCATTGAGTTTGATATTGGCTATAGGCTTGCTGTATATTGCCTTTACTATGTTCAGGTATGTGCCATGTATCCCTGATCTCTCCAAAACTTTAAACATGAATGGATGCCTTTTCAGCATCTAAGGAGATGATCATGTGGTTTTTCTCCTTCAGTTTGTTTATGTGGATTTCTGTATATTGAACCACTCCTGCATGCCTGGGATGAAGCCTACTTGGTCATAGTGGATGATATCTTTGATATGTTCTTGGATTCAGCCTGCAAATATTTTGTTGAGTATTTTTGCATCAATGTTCACAAGGGAGATTGGCCTGAAATTCTCTTTCTTTGTTACTTATTTGTGAGGTTTAGGTACCAAGGTGACTGTAGCTTCATAGAATGAGTTTGGTAGTGTTTCTTCTGTTTCTATTTTGTGGAATAGTTTGAAGAGTATTGGTGTTAGCTCTTCTTTGAAGGTCTGGTAGAATTCTGCACTGAAACAATCTGGCCCTGGGCTTTTTTTGCATGGTAGACTTTTGATGACAGCTTCTATTTTCTTAGGGAATATAGGACTATTTAATTGGTTTACCTGGTCTTGAGTCACCTTTGGCATGTAGAATCAGTCAAGAAAATTGTCCATTTCATTTAGATTTTCAAATTTCATGGCATATAAACTTTGGAAGTAAGACCTAATTATTGTTTGGATTTCTTCAGTGTCTGCGGTTATATCCCCCTTTTCGTTTCTGATTTTGCTGATTTGGATAGTTTCTCTCTGCCTTTTAGTTAGTTTGGCTAAGGGTTTGTCTATCTTGTTGATTTTCTCAAAGAACCAGCTCTTGGTTTCATTGATTCTAT
>NW_026592118.1:15153016-15240182 GCF_907164565.1 Psammomys obesus
AAGTAAGACCTAATTATTGTTTGGATTTCTTCAGTGTCTGCGGTTATATCCCCCTTTTCGTTTCTGATTTTGCTGATTTGGATAGTTTCTCTCTGCCTTTTAGTTAGTTTGGCTAAGGGTTTGTCTATCTTGTTGATTTTCTCAAAGAACCAGCTCTTGGTTTCATTGATTCTTTGAATTGTTTTATTTGTTTCTAATTGATTGGTTTCAGCCTTGCATTTGATTATTTTCAGCCATCTACTCCTCTTTGGTGTGTCTGCTTCTTTTTTTCTAGGGCTTTTAAGTGAGCCATTAATTTGCTTGCATGAGATGTTTTGAATTTCTTCTTGAAGGCACTTAGTGCTATGAACTTTCTTCTTAGCACTGCTTTCATTGTGTCCCATAAGTTTGGGTATGTTGTGGCTTCATTTTTATTGAATTCTAGGAAGTCTTTAATTTCTTTCTTTATTTCTTCTCTGACCCAGCTGTCGTTTAGTAGCAAGTTGTTCAGTTTCCATGTGTGTGTAGGCTTTTTGCTATTTTTGTCATTGAGGTCCAGCTTTAGTCCATGATGATCAGATAGGATACAAGGGATTATTTCAATCTTCCTGAAATTGTTGAGTCTTGCTTTGTGACCAACTATATGGTCTATTTTGGAGAAGGTTCCATGAGGTGCTGAGAAGAAGGGAAATTCTTTTGTGTTTGGGTGAAAGGTTCTGTAGATGTCTGTGAGGTCCATTTGATTCATGACCTCTGTCAGAGTTATTGTTTCTTAGTTTAATTTCTGTTTTGTTGACCGGTCCTTTGTTGAGAGTGGGGTGTTGAAGTCTCCCACTATTAATGTGTGGGCATCTATGTGTGGTTACAATTTATTAAAGTTTCTTTTACAAATGTGGGTGCCCTTGCATTTGGGGCATAGATGTTCAGGATTGTGATATCTTTCTGGTGGATTTTTCCCTTGATAAGTATGAAGTGTCCTTCTCTATCTCTTTTAATTAATTTTGGTTGAAAATCTATTTTATTAGATATTAGAATGGCTACTCCTGCTTGCTTCTTGGGTCCATTTGCTTGGAAAACTGTCTTCCAGCCCTTTATTCTCAGGTAATGTCTATCTTTGTGATTTAGGTGTGTTTCTTGTATGTAACAGATTGTTGGGTCTTGTTTATGCATCCATTCTGTTAGTCTGTGTCTTTTTATTGTAAAATTGAGTCCATTGTTGTTGAGAGAGATTAATGACCAGTGGCTGTTAGATCCTTTGATATTGATGCTGGCTATGGTAGTGTGTTTGTGTGTTTGGCTGCTTTTTGTTTTGCTGTAATGAGGTTATTTATTTCCTGTGTTTTCTTGAAAGTAGTTAATTTTCTTGGGTTGTATTTTTCCTTCTAGTATCTTTTGTAACACTGGATTTGAGTGTAGGTATTGTTGAAAATTGTTTTTGTTGTTGAATATCTTGTTTTCTCCGTCTATGAGGACTGAGAGTTTTGCTGGGTACAGTAGCCTAGTCTGACATGGGTGTTCTCTTAGGGACTGCATGATATCTGTCCAGGCTCTTCTGACTTTCATATTTTTGTTGAGATGTGATTCTGATGGGCTTGCCATTATATGTTACCTGGCCTTTTTCCCTTGCAGCTTTTAGTATTTTTTCTTTGTTCTGTATACTTACTGTTTTGATTATTATGTGACGGGAGGATTTTCTTTTCTGGTCTAATTTATTATATGTTCTGTAGGCCTCTTGTATTTTTATAGGCCTCCCCTTTAAGTTGGGGAAATTTTCTTCAATGATTTTGTTGAAAATATTTTCTGGGCCTTGGAGGAGGGAATCTTCTTTGTCCTCTATTCCTATTATTCTTAGGTTTTTCTTTTTATGTTGTCTTGGATTTCTTGGATGGTTTGTGTCAGGAACTTTTTAGATTTATTATTTTCTTTGACTGATACATTGATTTCTTCCATTGTATCTCCCACACCTGAGATTCTTTCTTCCATCTCATGTAGTCTGTTGGTTATGCTTACCTCTGTAGTTCCTGTTTTCTTTCCTAGGTTCTCCCTCTCCATGATTTCCTCCGTTTGTGTTTTCTTTAATTCTTCCAATTCTATCTTCATATCTTGAACCATTTTGTTGATTTCCTTCACCTGTCTGACTGTATTTTCCTGTTTTTCCTTCAATTCCTTCAGCTGTTTGTTTGAACATTCCTCTGTTTCTTTTATTTCTTTCAGTGATTTAATCATTTCCTCTCTGAACGCCACAAACTGTTTGGCTGTATCTTCCTGTATTTCTTTACAGATGACCATAATCTGTTTTATTATATCTTCCCCTAATTCTTGTGCATTTTATTTGCTTCCTCCATTAACCTCTTCATAAGCATAGATGTAAGGTCATCTTCTTGAATTTCACTTATGTTAGGGTTTCCAGGGCTACTTGCCCCTGGATAACTGGGTTCTGGGGATGCCATATTGCTTTGCCTTTTGTTGATTGTGCTTTTTTGCTGGCCTCTACCCATCTCTCTGTCTCAGGTGTTGTCTGTTAATTTCTGGTGCCTGCTGGGTCCTGGGGTGGGGAGAATCCACTTGGCAGGGTTCTGAAGTTCTCCTCTGCTTTCTGGGTATGGTCAACTGAATGGTGGTGCTTCTCAGGAACTGTCACAGTTCACTTCGGGTGTATGGATCTATGTGGTAACTGTGGTGTTCAGGAAGGCTCTCCTCTCATCAGGAGAGGTCCTGGTGATGGCTGCCCTGCTGTTGGGTTTCTTGCTCTGAATTTAGTGAGCAGCAGCTGTTGCTTTTAAGGTATAATTGTTGGGTGCAGCCCTCTTGAAGAACCAGGGATTCCCACAGTTTTGTCAGGTTAGCTCGGGATAACTGTTTGATCCCTGGAGTAGTATCTGAGGGCTGCTGTAATGGCTCTCTGGCTTTTGTAGGTCTGAGGATGCAGCTGTGTGCTCCAGTGCCCTAGCAGTACTCAATAATGGCGGCTGAGCATAGCGCTCCTGCCTGCAGTAGAAGGCTAGAGCCTAGAGTCTATTTGAATCCAGAAAGTCTTTTGGAGCTGGGTGTCCTGAGCGTTGGACCTGATGATCCCCCCACTGTGGGGTTTCCTCCTAACAGGGCCACCCAGTCTTTGCTTTGGGGACAGCCATTCTGTCTGTGATGGCGAGTAGAACCTACAGGCACAGACTTACCTGGCTTAGCCTTTCTGTCTTTCTGGGGATTGGGCACCTGGGTGTCTGCTGAAACTGGGTAATTTTTCCCGAGACCTTTTTGGGGTGGTGGTATCGGCTGAGTGCTCTGAGATCAGACCGTTCCCCTCCTTGTGGGTTTGCACACAACAGTGAAACTCAGTCTCTGATGCCCTGGGGCCCGCAGTTCTATCCAAGGCAGCAAATCAGGCACACAGGCAGGGCTCTGTGCAGGCGCCTGGGTCCCCGGCTCTGGCTCCGGGCTGGCTCCTGGGACGCCCGTGGAACCCAAGTCTTTTCCAGGGGATGTCTGGGTGACCTAAGGTCTGTCCCAATCGTTTCCTGCTCCGTGGGGTTTTCTCTCGACTGGAAAATCCAGTCTGTGATGTTGTGGGCCCACAGTTCAGTCTGGGACCGTGACCAGATCACGCTGCCGTGCGGCTCTGGGCTGTTGACCAAGTGCCTGTGGAACAGGGATGGATCTCTTCCTCGGTTTAGCCGGGTGAATTAAAGCTGATTGAATCCCCCACTGTGGGGTATCCTGCCACCTGGGAAACACAATCACTTGTGTTTTATGGCCGAGAGTTCTGACTGCTGGTCACTGTGCCGATCCTGCTGTGCTGCTGGTCAGAAGGAGAGTCGTCCCTGCGCCACCATCTTGCCGAATCCTCCTCTGTTTCCAGTTTTAAAGAATTTCTACAAACAAAACAAATATTAAAATTATTTTAACATCTCCATGCAAAACTGCTAGTGACTAGACTGTTCTGGCTCATTAGAAGGCAGACTGCTTCTTTGTGGGACTGAGTAAAGGATTGGCCTCTTCAGAGGTAATAAATTATGGATAGATAATGTGATGTCCTAGGTCTTAGGGACAAAGGCTGCATATCTCAAATGAGAATCTAATGCTAAGTGATTGTCAGTGACTTTCCAGGTGGCTAACTCATTTCAGTGGCGTGCCTAACTAAAGGCTGGGTGTTTCGCTCTGATCTGATAGAAGGATGAGTCATGTCATCTGGAGACTCGGGAAAATAATATTTCAATTACTTATTTATTGTTATCGAGGTGATGTCACCACCAATATTCATAAATCTGTAATTGTACAAAAGAGTTCAATTTTCTCATTAATCCTCCCCCTCTTTCCTGTGTCCCAAAGGCCCATCTAGTCACTGCAGTGTGTGGGTCTCTGTCTCCAGATCCACAAGGCCCTCATCATTCTCCTGGGTGCTGAATGGGTGGCTGAGTGTGTCACCATGCTCAATAACTTTAAAATCAGCATAAATTATGTAACTACACCTTTAGAAGTACGCTCTCTATTCAAATGCACACCATATAAAATTCTTTGTTTCAACATGAGAACATAAACACCTGAATTGTACTTTTGCTTAAAAGAAAGGAAAAAAAAAAGATAGAAAATAGCAAGCTTAGAGGGTGCTGCAGAGTCGATTACAGTCAAAGCAAAACCCCAATCAAAGAACTTCTTCATATTTCATGACCATGATTGAGCCTCACAGTTTTGTTGGATGGCCTTCATATTTATTGATTGTTTTATACTTTTGATAGCAAAGGGAAGAAGGGAGAAGAGGGAGGGGGAAATGAAAGTATAAACATAAAATAGGTTTTGATTAGTTATCCAAGGATATCTAGAAGCAAAGGGAGCGTTGACTTAATTTTTACACACATCAGTCCTGTGAATTCTCTTAGTGTTCTATGAAATCCATTTCATTATCTCATTTTTATAGGATTTTATTAGTGAAACCAAATCTCTTTATCTTTAAAAATGAAAAATAATTTTAAGAGCAATCATTACAGAATTTCAAAATAAGCCATGACAGGAGAAAAAAAAAAAAAAAAAAAAGACAAACATTCTCTATAGCACATTCCTTTTTATAGAACTTGAGGTCTTGTGTCTTATTGGCTGTGTTCAGAGTCAACTGGCAACCTGATTTCTAATCCTAGTTCATACTTTATCAAATGCGGAGCTAATGAGACGCAGTGATGCTGCAAGTCTGCCTTAAGTGGATGCTCTGTGGACTTCGGTAATAGAGGAGGCTCATGTGGAACCTGCCCATGCAATAAATAGGCCAGAGAGGGTTTAATAAATCCCAGTCTCATGTCATCTTTGAGAATTACATGTATTTCCCTTAAAATGGGTTTTAATCATATTGTTCGTGATGGAATACATTTTAATGTGAACAGTTCCTATAATGCATCATGGTGTCTGATGAATTCTTATGTACATCTCTTTCAAGCTGGGGAAATCGGAAAAAGGAGAAAGGGTCTCTTAGATTAGAGAAACAGTCCATAGTTTTGCCATTAGGAAGAGAGGGAATTCCTTTCTAATCCTTAGCCTGGGAGGTCACATTCCTTTTTAAATTGAGAAACAAAAGCCTGTTTAACTGGGATTATGTAAAACTTCCTCCTTCCCACACATCTGGGAGACTGTTCTCCCTAACTCTACAAAGCCCATCATTTTCCTCAGAAGGAGTTCAGAGGAAGAAGTCCAGTTATGAGGCCATAGATTCAAATGTCACAGCAAACGGCACCTTTTATTTTCCTCTCTGAGCCTCCATAAAATCGGGCTACTCATCACCAAATTTGACCCCAGTTCTTGGAAACTTATGAACTGTTCTACAAAAGAATAAAATTTCAGACATCCAGAGGTTTGGATTTTGAGAAAGGAGGCTAGGAAGAAAGAATATGTAACACTTAGGAATGGTTTTGAAATCCTAAGTTAATCAGAAATTATTCTTCCAAGTTTCTGTGATGACTTGCATCCATAGAGTTTTAAAATTCACACTGTCCTTTGGAAATGGATCATGATTCTCTTCTGAGAAACTCCAAGCTCTCTCTGTACTGTTCCATGTGGTCTCCCTCAGAACTGTTCCCTCGTCATGAGCTGATGGGTTTTTTCCCCTTTGTGATACTAGGCTTCACAGTGTGCAGTTGTGCAATGTTTAATATTCATGATAGGGAAGAAATGCTAGAAAGGTCATGTGGTACGTTCGCTATCAGGAATTTTACATCGACAGGCTGCATGGGTTGGCTGGGAACAATTATGGGAGCAAACCCGCTGCCATTAAACCATGGGAAACTGGAGGAGACGGCGTTGAGGGAAGTTATACAAAAGACCAACGATGATAGTCTGAGCTCAGGAACCAGACTCAGGATAACAGAAATGCATCCCAGGAATACAGTTTTGGACCTCTTCTCCTTGTCCCCCTGCCCCTTATGATTTATATGCTCTTATGGTTTCAACCAGATCCTAAGCTGTCGTTTCTGGCAGTCTGGCTTTTCGTCTCTGGTTATCATTGCAAGAAGCATCAGTACCCACGTGTGGTCATTCTCTCGCCTTGTGCTGCCCAGTGCGGTAGGCACATGAGACTGAAATAGCGCTAGTACCAGTTAATATAGAAATTACAACTTGAGGGCTACTACGCCATTAATAATTTTTTATGTTAATTACATGCAAAACATATGATTTGAATATATTAGCTTAAATCAAACTTCTCGAGAGTTAATTCATTGGCTTCTTTATTTGGGGCTTTTTGACTGTTTGTCTTCTGGTGTTGCCATTCGGAGAATAGAGTCTAGAACCTTGCATTTGCCAGGCAAATGCCCCAGCAATAGATTTACCAATCTACCCTCCCTGCCCTGTTTTTTTAGTTTGTAGTGTGGCTATTAGGAAGTTGAAAAGTTGAAAACTGCACTCATTAATCTACATCCGAGGGTAGAGAGGTGTAGGTGTGGAGTAAAAGGACAACCTGCGTGAGCAGGTCTGCTCCTTCCATCATGGCGATTCCGGAGATCCTCTCAGGCCTGGCAGCAGAGCCTTTCCCGTCTGAACCTTCTCTTTTTCTGGCCTGCAAGCTGGAAGTTGTTTATACCATGTTTGAGTTACATTAGTAGCCCTAGATTTGGAGGCTGTCAGTCCATCATCTACACAGCGATTTTCCCTGAAATTTGGATTTGTTTCGTGGCTCTGCCTTTGTAAACAAGATAGTGGGAGTCAGAACACAGTTCGGTAAATTACTAGTTATGTCACCTTGGACAGTAATAGCTCTAAATTTCAGTTTTAGCATCTCTAAATAAGAATAAAAAATAGATGACAATAGTTTTATGTGGTTGAGGGTTTGTTTGTAGACTCTCTGCCATAGTACCTGTCAGTCACTCCGTCAGAGGTATGTGAAACACTACTTCCTAAGCCTGCAATTTGCAATCTATGTGTACCAGTATGATTACAGTCAGACTGACCTACTGAGCTAACTGTTCAGCTTGTAGATAGTTATTTCTACATATTTCATTCCTTACAAACCTTGACCTTTCTTGCTTGCATGTTTCATTTCTAGCACTCCCTTAGGACCAGCTGAGGGGCCTTCTTCAGAAACTCTCTCTTATTCTACCAGTTTTGAAGCAGTCCCACCACAGTCGGTATAGATTCCTAATTTAAGGACAGAGTAGCTATGGAATATGTTGCAATCCTTTGGTTCAGATTGCAACTCTCCAGCCTCATAGTTATAGAACCTTGAATGAATGTCTTTTCTTCTCGGAAGGTCATTATTCTTATTAGTGAAAATGAAGAGTGTAACCTCTGTCCTCTGAGAGGAGAGTTTGAAAACTTTCAATGCACTTAGGACATCCGGCCACATAAAACATGCCAGAACTATCTACCGTCTCATGGATAACCTCTGTTGGAACTATTTGTTTATTCCTCTGCCTTTCCATCGGGAATGCAAACTGCTGAAATAAATAGCATCATATCAGTCAGCCATTACACTGCTAAAGCTTAGTACAGTGCCTGTCAGTCCTTCCTGTGGTGGTAACAGAGGAATGCATTAATAAATGGTGAAAGAATAAACACCACTCGCAGCTAAGAGAAGGGCTAGATTGACCACCTAGAGGGATAGGCATTCGGGGTAAATTAAAATAAATTATGTTGATAAACGCAGTCAGATTGTGAGAAAATCAAGCAAAGGGCATTTAAAAGCATTGGCATCAATCCCATCAATCCTTGGGGAAGCCTTTTTTCCTCCAAAGTGATAGCTGACACTAAATAGGGTAGCATTCTTCAATATTTTTTTAAGTTCTGGAAATATGATACACAGTGCTGGACAGGAAGGTCTAGAAGAGTTGTTGAGACGCTTGGGAAGAAGAGCTTACCTGTTGATGCTTCCTCTTCCCTTGTGTTTATTTTGTTCGCCCCCATGGAGTGGACTTGATCCTCCAAACTCACTTCACACTTCTCTAGTCACTGACTCTCTAACTCAAGGCTGTTAGGTGTCTACATCTGTACTGCCTTTAAACAATACACCAATATGCAGATTCTGACAGTATCTGCTCAATCAAAAGCATAGAGGAGGAGGCCTAGAAGGCTTGCTTTAGTCAGATACTGTTTTCCTCACATGTAATTCATTGGGGACTCCTAGTGAATGCGTGGAGCTAAAATGGTTACTACAGAGCTTCACATAGCCAACCTAAGATTTATAGGGATAACGATATCTTTAGTGAGGTGTCTGTAGAGCAATAGGTCTCAACCTGTGGGTCACAACCCTTTTGGAGGTTGAGTGATACTTTCACAGGGGTTGCCTAAGGCCATTAGAAATATCAGATGTTTACAATTCACAACAGTGGCAAAACCACAGTTGTGAAGTAGCAATAGAAGTAGCAACAAAAATAATATCATGGTTGGGAGTCACCACGACGTGATAAACTGTATTAAAAGGTCACATCGTGAGGAAGATGGAGAACTACTTAGAGGCTCGATCTAGATACCATACGTTTTGAATATTCTCTTACTTTTTCTCTGCCAAGCTATTTGATAGTGACAACTTTTTAAATAACCCTCATCTACCACTAATATAAGAAGCTGATTAATTCCATAGCAATGAAAAAAAAATCCCAATATGATTCTTAAAAATTTGCCTTCTTTGTATGGATGTTTTGTCTGGATATATGTCTGTGCACCATGTCTGTTCCGGGTGATCATGGAGCTGAAAGGACAGCACCGGATCCCCTGGGACTGGGGTTAGAGATGACTGTGAGCTACTTTGTGGGTGTCCTCTCTCCAGCCCTCCCCCAATATAATTTTTATGCTATTTCTTTATACTTCTTTTATAGTCCATTTTTAAAACTAAGAAAACAATACAGAGAAATTCATCTAACATACTCTGTATCAGGGAGAAGGGAATCAAATATACCAGCTTTGTAGAAGCCAAAAAGTATAGAAATTCATGAGAAATTAATGGTGGTAATAATTTTATTAATAGTAATAAGGTAATAACTCATGCATAGTATGTGCCAGGCAGTATTATGAGATTTTTATTTAGGACCTCAAACCTTAAGAATAATTCTTCTTATAAAGTTGTAGTACATTCAATTATTTATTCGACCAGTATTTATGAATACTACATATAGTAAATAAACATGCCAAAAATGAATACAAATTTGGTTCTTTGCCCTTCCAAAGCTGTTGTGTTTCTTCTAATGTCAAGGACATTTTATTAGACTCTTGTATCACAGTAATCAAGAAACGATTCCAACTTCCTGCTAAGATTTATGATACAATGAAGTACACCATAAATCCTTATTAGAATTTTTTTCTTTGAAAATAATTTAAAGATAGTTGGCATTGCTGATCTACCGTGGGCCCAGCTGAAAAGGCTAGTACAGCAGCCATTTGCTTTAAATGGTCAAATGAGTAAGAAGTACTTAGATTCATTTGCCAAGTTTAGACTTACTGAGCTTCTGCCTCTTGCCCTGCGGGGCTGTGTGATCTGTCTTCCTGTCTGGATGGAGCTGCTGCCTCCTCCCTGAAAGCATAAACAATAGAGAGATAACATGGTGATCCGCCAAGCAAAGGGCACTGTGCCCTTTCTACACCTGGAAAGTGAAGGTCTTTGAAAATATTGTTTCTGCATCAATAAAGCTCTCATGTGGTTTGAGGACCAGACCAGGGAAATATAGATCTTTCTTTCTACATGTTAGATGTATAATGATTGTAGGTGGAAATGTTACAATGAGGAGCATTATAAATGTTACTGAACATACCCAAAGTCAAATCCTGAGTAGGCATACCTTCAATTTCTACTAGAGAGCTATGAAAAAAAAATATATTTTGACCCTGTCTTACATTTTTATTAACCACTTTAATTTACATTTATAAAATAGAGGACTAAATTCTTTTTTTGTAGTTGTTCCTGTTTCTTTTTTTATAATTTATTCATTTTATATCCAGATTGTAGTCCCCTTCCTCATCTCCTCCTGGTCCCACCCTTCTTCTGTCCTCCTTCCATTCCCCTCCCCTATTTATCAGAAATGGGGAGCCCTTTTTCCCTATCATCTGTCCCTAGCCTATCAAGTCTTATCAGGATTGCCTGCATTCTCTTCCTCTGGCCTGGCAAGGCAGACCCGCCAGGGGAAAGTGATCAAAGAGTGGGCAACAGAGTCCATGTCAGAGACAGCCCTGCTCCCCTTACTAGGGAACCCATATGGAGACTGTGCTGCCTATTGGCTACATCTGAGCAGAGGTGTCTAGGTCCTCTCCATGCCTGATCCTTGATTGGTGCATCAGTCTCTGCAGGAGTTAACATAAGTCAGTATCCAAAATTTGCTTGCATTTGAACCTGTGTATATTCCTTAGTTACAAGGAGATTGAACTTGATGCCATTATTTTTAGCATAGTGGAATATAAACTTGTAAGTTTGCCTGTGAATAGGTACTTAAAACATTCACACTGACTAAGATGCAAACTATTATGAGCACCCTTTCATTTTAGAGATAGAGATCTTTAGTTTATTATATAAATGGATGTTCCATTTTTTTATTTTTAACCCTTGAAGCTGTTCTTGTATTGGTCCCATTGGGCTTGTATATCTTCTAACTATTGATAATAGCGCATTCCTTGAGGAAGGCCTGCTTTGGGACTACTTCTGCACTGTCAGTGTCTAGATACTTGTCTCATTTAATTGTCGGAGTGGCTATTTGAAATTTGGGTCAGGATGTTATCCTCATTTTATTCATGAGAAAATTGAAACTTTGGGAGGTTGAGGGAATTTCCCACCATTTCACGTTACTGTCAGGACTTCCTGGCTTTGTGCCTTCTGAGCCTTGTCAGGCTCCCGTGTACCATGTCGGTGCAGTGACAATTGGAGCCCAGTAACTTGTACTGCTTAGTCCCCAGACTGAGAATGCATTCTGTATTCTGCAGGGTTGAATGCAGCAACTGTGAGATTGGAGAGCAATGTGGAACAATCATGCATGGCAATGCTGTCACCTTCTGTGAGCCGTATGGTCCTCGAGAGCTGGTAAGTATGTGCGCCGAATACACTGTTTTATTACGGTACTTACTTTGCGTCTTGTCGACAAAAGCTGCTTTTGTTCCCTAGGAGCGCAGATGGAAGTTTGAAGTATTATTTGTATTATTAACAATATCTCAAAGTTGGGAGACATAGTTTTATGCTCATTTTCAAATGAGGCGTTCAGTGACAAAACTGGCAGCATCAGTGTGTCTTACTAAATGTTATTCCTCACTATGATTAAATGGCGTGAAATACATGATTATGTATATCATATGTACAAAATGTGTATCATACAAAGTGTGACTTTCTGAGTTCTTATACAAAGCCTTGCTCTGATCATCAGTATTATTTTCTCCTTACAAGTCAAGAGTTTCTCAGGGCGTTACTTTATTTTTTAATTTTTTCTTCATTATTATTATTATTATTATTATTATTATTATTATTATTATTATTATTTATTCAATTTCATCCCAACTGTAATACCCTCCCTCATCTCTTCATTACTTTAAAACTTTGGTTCCTAACAATAGATGAACCTGTTTTTTTTTGATGGATTTTCTTTTAAAGAATGTATCGATAACTGAGTTTTTGTTTCTTTGTTTTTTAATATGATTCATGCCAAATGACTCCAGGTAATTCCTGTCTTTTAATTTAGGGCGTTAGCCATTGCTTGAGAAGGTAAGTTCTGGAATTAATAACTGCAGTGAGCATTCTAAATGAAAAACAATACAACCACTCACCATCAGCATATGGCTAATAAGCCTTTTGTTTTGGCTTGGTCCTTTTTTCTGACATGAAGACTGCATTCATTTCATGTCCCTGAAAAGGCTATCAAAGCGTTGTTACATCAGGTCCTGGCTAGGATCCTCTGACTCTGTCATGTTCCTTGTACCGCCTGGTGCCAGGCTGTTTGCCTCCCAACAGCTCTATTCTCTCCTTCTTCCACAGCTTCTGCCCTTTTCTCGGCAGGTTGTCTTCTCATCTCCAGGTCACACATTGTGTTCCAAAGTCACTAACTTTAAAAGTTGTCAGAAGATTAGCTTCCATAGTAAAGAGGGAGAAAAGCACCATATAAGGAACTAAAGGGTGATTTATTTATCAAAATGTAGAAGCCAATTAACTCTGCAACATGTTCTTACTTTATTCTGCTTGAATTCCCCTTTTGTGGTAATAGATATACTTAACCTAGGCACTTCAGGACATTTGTGGAGTTTCCAATTGCAAGTAGATCATGAACAGAATTAATTAGATGCAAATTAAAATAATAGGTGCTTATAATTCAAGTCTCACAAGGTGTTATAATACCTGCAGACAAATATGACTCTGGTGGCGAAATTCTTTCTGAAAAACAAAATAAATTTGCTAGTATGCTTTAAATAATATACCTTGAATGAATTAATTATCTATAAGCCTTAATATAAAATTAGTTTTATTGTAGTTAATTGAGCTGAGAATTACTGCATATTTTAGGAGGTGCTCCATTCAGTAATATTTCTAAAAATATTGGCAGGGGAAATAAAATTATTTTATAATATAATGCCGTAATTTGTATTTCTACAAATCCACATATTAAGCAAAAACTGAAATATCCAGCTTTCTTGATCAACATGAATTTAATTCTGATTGTTTCTGTAGCCCAGTATGTTTATTACTAGATTTGATACCCCAGTTGGTTGGCTTTGACTTGTATATCTGAGATTAGTTTATACTCACGTATTAACCCTGCAATCTCAGCACGAGGCAGAGAGGCAGAGGGAGAGTAAGTTTGATGCCAACCTGGGATACATAGCAAGTCCCTGTCTCTAAATGTTTAAGTAATAATAATAATCTTCTAAGATAGAAGAGTAGCATGTGTTCTATATTCCCGTCATAAGTGTTTCCTGAAAATGAATGTGTTCTGTAGAGCCAAAGAGGTAGTTTAACAATAACAATTCATTTCTCAGTAGTGCATTACCCTCCTCAGGGCCAAAGTGTATATAATATCCAAGTTGTGCTCACAGAAAGCAAGCCAGTCAAATGAAAAAGCAAGGCGTTCAGTTGTCGGTTAATAGTATATTTACTAAAATTTGAACCTTTTCGTGGAACTCCAAAACAGTCCAGCCAAAGCCATGATGCACGAGGACCGATGGAAAACGTCAGCCCTGAAACATTGCAGCAGGCCCGCTTACTTTTCATGATCCAGTTTCTACGGAGCTGGGAAACGAGGAACCACAAGCCAGGAGGCTTGGGCGGTTAGGGCTTTGTCTTTCCGTCCGCAGTCCTAGGCTTCAAGTCTGGATCTGAGGGTTCCGGGGCTAGGTCAGGCTTCTCTCCCCAACATCGAAGACACGTGTGTTGAGGAATCACGAAGGTGTTTGCTTCAATACGACTGACACAGGCAAGATGTGTATTGCCCAAGAACTGCCTTCTGGTGCTGGTAGTTGCTCCAGGATCCTGGAGAAGAATCCAGCTGAGGGTATAAGCTGACAACCCTAGCCAGACTGTTGTCTGGGTCATCTTAAGCTCAGGTCTGGTGGTATGGGCCCCTGCAAAGCTCCTGGCTCCTGGAATTTGAGACAATATAAAGAAAAAAAAAAATAGAAACCAAAAACAAGCCAAAGGAGCAAAATTGTGTTAGTCGGGGCAGAGTGGGGCCTCTCTCAGAAGGCTGAAAGGAAAGAGCAAAGGACAGTGTGGAAAGACCTGCTCTTGAAGCTGAATTCTTCAGACTGTTGTTTCATGCTGCTGATGCACATTGCATTCTGGAAAGCTTGTCTCTGTCACTTGGGTCTCTGGAGTCCTCAGACATCTAGTTAACTGTTCAAGTCTCCGGATTTTAAGCTGGTGACACTCAACTTTTTTTTGCTGATTTATTTTGCTAATATAAGATGAAGATAAAGAGAAATATATTCTTGGAACTTGAAATGAGTTGTGCCATACTCTTTTTAAAAGTATTTATTTATTTGCAGTGCTATAGGATTAGACACAGGGCCCCACACAGGCTGGACAAGCTCTCAACACTGAGCTGTGTCCCCATTCCTAGACTTGAAGATGTGTTTTAGTTACAGTGGTAAGCTAGACTAAAAGACTGTTAAATTCAGTCTTTCCATTTGATATAGTTTGAAACTTATTTTTTTAAAGCACTGAGATTTGCTGAGAAAAAAGTTCTTATCAGACATTCATAATTATTATTTATCAAAAACCCTTAAGAGTCCCTTTTGTTTCCATAATGTCAGATATAAAATCTTAATAGTTAATGTAAAATTATACATTTGAATGCTAGAGTAATAATTTATAAAAACCCAATTATATATATATATATTATGTCTTTTTGTCTTCATCTTTCCTATTATTTGTTTATGCATAGATACATATGTGTGCACATCCATATGTGTGTGTGTGTGTGTGTGTGTGTGTGTGTGTGTGTGTGTGTGTGTGTGTATCAGAGGCCAGAGGTCACCTTTGGTCATCTTCCTCAATTGTTCTCTGTAGGCACCTTTTTAGTCTATTTTATTTTAATTTCTCATTCTTCTACATCCCTTCCAATCCTCTAACACTAGGTTGGAGAGAAAGAAGGTTAGTGGGAAGAGGGGTCATAGACTCTTTTAGACTTTAGACTTTAAATGAGCTTCCTGCTAGTTAGGGTTTTTGGGGTTTTTTTAGGGCAAGTCCAACCTTTGTTTCTCCAACTTCTCATCAAGCTGCATCAACAGCAACCAGGAGCAGTACAGGAAGGAGCAGCCTTCTTTTTCAGAGGCCCCTTCTCTCTCCTGACTCTGGCACTTATTCCCTATCAAGAGTCCCCAGAATTAAACTCTGCAGCTGGCAAAGATCACACCCTTCTCAGAGCCTGCAGGACACAAATGGTCTGCTGCTGGGGACATATCCCATGTCCCACACATAGGGTTAAAACAAAAACATTTTTACATAACGTAACTGAGTTTTTAAAGACACCAAAACTTCCACTACAGCCCTCTATGTTATGTTTTGAGACATGGTCTCTCACTGATTGACTCAGGAGCCCACCAATGCTCTTTAATGAGCTGGCTGGCAAGCTCTAGGGATCTATAAGTCTCTGCCCTGCCCCTGTCCAGCCTTGGGTTACAGATGAGCCCCTTTGTGTTCAAGCTTTTAGATGGGTCCTGGGGACCTGAACTTGGGTCCTCGTGTTTGCCCAGCAAAACACTCTATTATTTTGTAGCTGGCAGTTTTACTAATATGGGTAGGTATAGTCATGAGAGAGCATCAGACATCACAGGAGTCCTTAGCCTGCCTCATGAAGGAAAAATACAGAATCAATGACTAAGCAAAAGCTAGAGTCACCTTGGTTAGCAGGGTTTCACACAGTACGTTGCTACTCACTAGCCGGGGTCACAGCCATGTGACTTGATCAGACAGGTGGCACGGCGTCATTAATTACGTCACCCTATAAACTGCTGAGGACTCTCTAGGATGCTCTGTGCACCAGCAGCACCTACAAATGCAGTGCTTTTAATTTATGTAATACCACTACTTCAAAGAACCCACATTCGGAAGTGTCTCATGATTCATCTAGGGATCTATTCAGCTGCGCAACATCATTCAACTTATTTTAATACGAAATCATCCAAGGGGAAGCCCATGAGGGCAGACAGTTAAACTTACTTTGAAGGTTATTGGGGATAAGCAGATTTCTTTTCAAAGTCTTTCATTGTTCATTTTTCTCTGATATCTCTGGTGGGAGGAAGAAGACAGCAACCAGAGTTCTGGACATGATGGGCATATTCAGATGAAAGACAGCTAGGATTCCTTTTGTCAGTCCACACCGGTGATTTGTGGCTGGCAGGAAGAAGGAGCTCCTACCAACCGTGGCTGGCGGGCTTATGAAATTCCACGCCACCCTCTAACCTTTGCTGCCTATGCGCCGGATTTTACAGACACATGTTGTTTGCAGATGTCAGATCATAGAGAAGCAAAAGGAAGACAGCCTACTTCTTGGAGTAGGCGCTCACAGGCCGCTGTTTCCAAGAGTGGAGCCTTGTGAGGCGTAAGGGGCTCAGGAGCCCAGCAAAATGAGAACTTAACTCCCGTCTCATTAGAGCAGTATTCCTACGCCAAAAAATCAGTAACTTCACACGCAAGTACGTCCTTGCCATTCCTCCTTCCCAAGTGGAGAGGTTTATCAGGGAGCTCTTTGTGACACTAAGATTTAACAGAAATGTGGGGGAAGCTCTTTCCAGACCCTTATTCGTAATGTCTCTCCCTCCCCCTCTTCCTTCACCCTCTCCTCTCTCCTTCCCCATTCTTCCTCTTCCTCTCCTCTCTCCCTTTCATTTTAAGAAATATTCATCGGTTCTAAAATTCACTTAAAAAGTTGTATAGTCATGACCGCGATCAATTTTAGAATGTTTTTTATTACTTCCTGAAGATTATGGCATTTAAATGAGCTGTTTTTGTTCTATCCAATTTAAAAAAAGCATCTTGGTCACATGTGTTCGGGTTGTGCGTATGGGGGTAGGGTATGGGGATGCTGCAGCATGCACGTGAGGTCAAAGGGCAAACTTGCTAGACTCAGTTCTCTCCTTCTGTTAGCCGAGCCCCTGAGCTTGAACTCGGGTTCACATTATCAAGTGCCTTTAACCTCTGAGTCATATCACCGCCTCTCTATTTACTTTTAGGATTAATCTTTTTCTAGTCATTTACTCATCATGTAGCTCCCGGTTTTTGTATTGCTGCCTTTTTATGGGACTCTCTTTGGCTCGCACACTGCTAGTAAGGTAGAGGGAGGGTTGGTAATGGACTGCATGTGGTTCTACCAAGGCCCCTTGCAAGATGACCTGGAAAATTGTTTCCGTGGCACTCTGGGAAGGTTGTTATCTCAGCCCAAGTTGGGGTCTCGAAGCTTGCTCCCCACAGGGTATGGGGAGTCTGCCTGCGCTCTGGCAAACTGCTGATGTGTGAGCAGCTGACAATGTGCAGCCTCTGCCTGCGATGGACATCCCCCTCTTCCCCCACAAGCTCTTCCTACTTGTCTTCCTTGTGTGATCTTTTGCATCTTTTCTTTGTAGACCACCACAAGCCTAAACACAACAACAGCGTCTGTCCTCCAGTTTTCCATTGGTAAGTGGCTCTCACCAATTGTGGCAATTTAACTCAGAAAAGGTTGTTTGTTTGTTTGTTTGTTTTAATCATTCTGTACAGCTGTGTCAGGGGCTTTTAGAATCGGGCAAGGTTAAGTCTTTGTAGCAGATAATTTAAAAAGTGAAATTAAACATTTTAAAAATACTGTGCTTTGTTCTCTTTAACAATAGTGATTGCTATTAAAAGTCCTACGGATAATCTGTGACATTTTAAAGACATTTTTATTATATTCCATTTATTTATGGTGTGTACGTATATAGGTGTGAACCAAACACATGTGTGGAGGTTGGAGGACAAGTTGATGGAGTTGGTTTTCTTTTTTTATCAAGCAGATTTTGGGGGATGAAACTCACTTTTCGGGATTGATATCTTCACCCCTGAGCTGACTAGCCAGGCCTGAGAGACTCTTTATAAACGATTTACATGTGGATTTTGAATACACTAGGTTTCTGCTCTGTTGTGGCAGAAATACCCTGCTAGATATGTTTGCTCAGTTTAAGATAGAAATGTGTTCAATTTTATGAGCTCTGACTGGTAGTGGGAGATAATTACCAATAGTTGAAAGAAACTAAGATTTTATGTTTGACATAAATAATGTTTAATATTGATGTCGCTAATGGAAAAGTTACTGCATCTGAAAACATTTCTTCCAAGAGCTTCTGTATGAACACTAAAAATTCCTATTCAAAACACCCAGTAACAACATGCCCTTTAATGAAACAGTACAGCTTTACTAAGGATTCTTTTAAAAATTTTCATAAATATGGATATGTACACACAAATCAGTACGAAACTTCTACACATATCTGAAGAGAATATTCTAGAGAAAGAAAGAGTTTGTCTTCTAAATGAGACCTGGGCCTATCTACATCCTGGGGTAGGGGGTGCTGACATCTGGGAGCTGCACCCTGGCCAGTGTTCTCCAGCCTGCACCGTCTGTACGCTCCATCTCTGGAGACTGGCCATTGGTAGAAAGAAGGTCGCCCTTCTCAGCCCTCCCATTCCCGGTGCATGTCTGTGGCTAGAGCCGGAGCCCACTGTCTTTGGCCATACCAAAGTGGGTTTTCTAGTCACGCGCTTGTTACTCTTTCATTGGCCAGCCCTGTTTAAGCTTCTGTAGGCATGTGAAGCTGCACCGTGGAGTTTGGATTGCGTCTCGCATTAACAATACAGCCCACCGCATTTTACAGACAAACCGATAGTGCATGTTTATTTTTAAAAAGTTGCTAGTAAAAAGAGAAAGGGTGAGTTTTTAAATGGCTTTGGCTTCAGTCTGTTAGCATGCCCATCCTAACTTTCATAATCAGGATGAAAGAGAGTTCTTTTTATGATTGCAGTTTGACAAAAACAAATTTTTAAAATTGTAGTCTGACAAGTACCTTCATGGATCTTAACTAGAATTAATGTGTTCTATTTATTAAACCACTGAAAAGTCAAAATAAGGAGGAATAATGGTTTCTAGTTTATCTGTATTCTTGTTAAAACTAAACATTAATTCCGAGTATTATAGTCAGTCAGTGAAGGACCACAAAAGAATACATAATTCCTCTGGATTTTCACTTTATTCAAGGGAATAGAGATCTAGCATTAACTATTCTTTAGTATAAAAAGGATAAAACGTCTATTTCTGTGAATAACAGATCTGTTGTAGATTCTCTATTTCCTTACCTTTTCAGTCAGACCCATTATAGCATCAGTTGAGTAGAACAAAGGCAAAGGGATCAAGCAGGAAGAGTTAGGGCTTGGCTAAAGAATATGATAAGGGTTAGGATATGACAGAGCACCAAGTAACTACCAGACTGAATTCTTTTGCTTAGACCTAGCATTGCACTTAGCACAAACTTCAGCTTCCCCACGTTTACCACCAAATTTAGGGCATGGATTTGAGTCCTGGATTCTACATTAAATGATGGAAGAGTAGCAGCACTGAGAGAGAAATAGAGACTTGAGTTTGTAACCTACCAAGTAAATTTTTTAAATCTTTCTGAGTGTGGCTTTAAAATTAAAAAAAAAAAAAATGAGTCATGCAGCATTGGAAATCAACCAATATATTTAGTTAGAGAAACTACAGTTTATTCCTTAGAAACTTAATTGAGAAATTTATTTGCTACATTTTGAGGCTAGAAGTTTTCTGCTGTGAAAAGGGTCAAAACAATATAGTAATAAACCATTACCTACATTGTGTATGATGCTGTGGGGTAAATATAAACATTATAGTCAGAACAGTTTCCAGAAATGGGTTTTGTATCTCATGATCATTCATTTATCTGGATGTTTATGAGGTAGAAGGCAGTGGTAACCATCGTTCTGTTGACGGGGATGACATGGCAGTACATCTAAGCATGAACGTAAATCCTAAGTGTGGTCATAAACGTGTGGCTTCACTTCAGACTTCACAAGTCCATAGTAATGAAATACCAAAATAGTACCTTCAGTGCAGTAACTCTTTCATCTATACTCAGTTCAAAAGTTACTCAGAACCATTCGTGTGCTGTGAGCTCAGCATTTGTATTTCTTTATATAAATCCATACTATTCATGTGATTACAGTCTGTTAGTCTCTGTGGCTCTGCCTGGCAAGTCAGGTAGCATGTTCAGTATCCATTGTCTGGAATCATTCGGATGATATCTATGTAATTTCTAAGGAATTTCATCATTATTTATAACCTCATTGATGAATTATAGTCATAATTAGCAATTTTCATATTCCCCTTGTAAATATTTCCAGGTATGTTACAATTATAATTCAAAGAGTCCCAAGTACTTCAGAGATCTATATTCAGAAATTATATTACTAAGGCATGTCTTGAAGTTCCTTCAAATATGTGTAATATGGATAAACATTACATGCATACTTAAAATGGTATATGTATATTATTCCTGTGTCTACATGCATATAAACAAATATGTGTACATGAATAGATATGTAAACACTCTTAAAGAGAAGATTTTTAACATTAAGAGCATTCTGAAAGCTCAGTTTTGTAAGCTAAAATATCATGTTATCAATAGCTAAGCCATTTTAAAAAGTGTCCTGGAATTTCCTAAGAACTTTTCATTTTTCTATCCCAATGAAAGATCTTGTTTCCATTTATGTGCCGAAGCATCGACTTGCTGCAATCAGTCCTCACTTGATTCATTAGATTCAACTTGTGGAATTTATGGTTATAGCCTTAGGGGCATTTACCCATTTCCTTTAGATTTCCTCTGGGATGAGAAGAGAAATTTGAGCTGATGCCCCCTTACAAACCATTATCTTACAGATTGCTCGAAACTGTTTTCCCAGACAGAATTTTGCTGCCAAGGGAAATACTGGTGGTTCTTTGTATTTGCCATTCATTGACCAGAGTTTTACTGGACATTTGCTTCTCGTTGTCTTGCACTAAGTTTAGTTATAGTAAAAGAAAGAGTGAGAAAATATATTTACAGCAGTCAAGTCGTGTAGTAGGGATCCATTTGCAACAAGAATGCTCCAATACCAGCTTGTTACAAACGTGATAGTGGCTGACAATGCCAGGTCGCCACAGTAGCGGGTGTGAACAGGTCTCAGGTTGTCAAGGCCCAGTCAATCCTGACAAAGGCCGTGGTTGTGGGGGGCTTCCTGACTAGAAAAATCCTGAGAGCTAACAGCCAAAACTCAAGTGGCAACACACATTGGAGAGGATGCAGTCTCCTAATAAGCTTTTAAGTCTTTCAGAACAGGAGATGGATTGAACACAAGCAGGGAGAGCTGTGAGAATGCCCTCCTAAACCAGGACAACCCAGGCAGATATGAGCACTGTCAGATAAAATTGGGTGTATCTACAGAGCTAGATGGGCTGCAGATTTTAATATTTAATAGAGGGCTAAGTGAGAATTTTTAGGCACTTAATTAACATATTTAAAACAGCAAAATTCTAGCACTTGAGAGGCCATGGTATAAGCATTGAGAGTTCAGGACAGTCTGGCAAGTTCAAAGCCAGCCTATGCCACATAGTCAAATCCTGTCTCAATAAAAACAATTATTTTTTAATGGCATAGTTTTAACAGAAGTCTACAAAGGGGCTTCTTAAACAATATGGAAATATAATTGTCCTTGTTAGCTTCAAGTGTCAACTTGACACAGCCCAGGGTTATTTATCTGAAGGAAGCTCAGTTTGGGAACTGCTTAAATACTGTTTGCCTGTGGCGTGTCTGTGGGACATTTTCTTGATTGCTGGTTCATGTAGGAGAGCTTGCAGACAGTGCCATCCCTTGATGTGATGCTTCCCTCACTGACGCTGTGACCCAGCCATATAAACCCTTTCCTCCCACATTACTTCTGACCATGGTATTTATCACAACAGAAACCAAACGAGGACAATAATGAAATGAGTTCTTTTTTTTGTCTTTTTTTCCATTTTTTAAATTTTTATTAATTACAGTTTATTCACTTTGTATCCCCCCTGTAGCTCCCTCCCTCCTCCCCTCCCAATCTCACCCTCCCTCTCCCTTCTCCACCCATTCCCAGTCCACTGACAGGGGAGGTCCTCCTCCCCTTCCCTCTGATCCTAGCCTATCAGGTCTCATCAGGACTGGCTGCATTGTCCTCCTCTATGGCCTGGTGAGGCTGCTCCCACCTCAGGGGGAGGTGATCAAAGAGCAGGCCAATCAGTTCATGGAGTTCTTAAAATCTATTTTTATACTTGGGTTAAAACTCAACTTATCATTTTCTTGGTAGACACTTGCATTGAGGCACTCTTAAGAATATGCTCACATACACACGTATTAACATAGCTGCTTAGTTTCGTTCTTTTATTTTAGAATTAGAATGTGCTAAAACATGGGGTATTTTCTGCTTTTATTATTCAGTGGGTTGCTAATAAATGTAATGAAATAAATTTAAAAATCTGAATGGGCACGGCATCGACTTGGATTCCCAGCGCTCAGAGGGCAGAGTAGGGGGTCCCCATGACTGCCAGGCTAGACTACGGAGACTAGCAGGAATTGGCCTCCTCCCAGCCCAGTAGGAGACTCTGCCTGCACAAGTAGTGGAAAGCAAACAGCAAAGGCTCCCGGCATCAGCTTCAGCCTTCCGTGTGTACATTCACACATGCACGCCCACACGCATGCACACACGCTCCCTACCCCTCCCAAAGCAGTAAGCAAGCAAACAAAAAAGCAGATGGTGTGACCTAGTCAAATCCGACTTAGCATTGTGACCTTCTAACCTCCAAAGCCAGGAACTCACAAATAGAGATTTAGTAACGAGTGACAAGTAACAATCTCAGCGACATCAAGATAACGGCTCAAATGGTGTGATGTAGACTTTCAAGACAAAAGTAGTTTTCAGAGAAATGATCTTAGGATGTCAATGAATGGAGATGATCCAGAAGAAGACTGAGAACGGCCAATGCACTTTGCTTCTACTGGCAAAAATAAGCAGAGATATATACTCACGTGCTCAACAGAATGAGTTATTGAACTCATTTAGAATCTATGGTTTGCTGATAATTTATAAAATTAATTACCTTTTAAATTTTGGCTTTATACTAGATGCCTGGGCTTTTATTGTTATTGTTGTTGGTTTTTATTAGATGGATGTGTGTCTGTAGCTTAATTGTGTTTTTATATTGGGGAGTTGTGTTTGTGTGTGTTTGTATTGGGAGGCTTTGTATGTGTGTGTTATATTGAAAGTCGCTTGTACGTTTATGTTTTTTATAGTGGAGGGATGTGAGTCTTTGTGTTTTGGTATTGCTTTTTGTTTGTGTTAATCATGTCAAAGCAGTGGAGAGTATCATTAGATCATACATGCTTTATATTTTGACATTAAGATATGAAAGAATTCTTGAGCCTAAGTTGCCTACACATGCCAAAATGTCTTTGAGATAAGCAAGAGCTCCTGCTTTCTACAAACATGTTTTGAAAATTAACCAATGGAATAATCCAAAGTTTGAGGTACTCTTAGCTAAATTGGGAATTTATGAAAAAGAAAAGAACTGTGTTTTTATTTAATATTTTTATTAAATAAATAAAACGGTGCTTGTGTGAGAGATTATAGTTTGTCTGGCATAGAGAAGCTGTTCCTTTTTCCCTTGAGCCCAATTCATAAACATCTTAATTACTCAGAACCTGATTCAGTAGATAAATTTTCTCTGTTCTTTTAGAGCAGGTAATTGAGAAGGAGGAGAAGTTGAGCCTTCCGTTCCTCCATGTGAATTACTGCTCATTTCCTTCACAAACTTACTGAAATTATACGCTGTATTTCAAATTAGAGTCTTGGCCTCTGCAAGAAATGCTAAGTAAGACCTCGGAGAAGTTGTGATTGAATAGTCAACCCTCATCTGAAACATGGAGGTTGTGTCATACCAATAAAACCTCTGGTGATCTGGGCTCAAAACAAACATAAATAAAAAGTGGAATTTTAGAAAATTTTAATAGCAACACAAACCTAAATATGTAAATATAGAATAATTCTATATTATCTAAATTTAATTAATAACTGTGTGGGGCTGATTTTGGTCCAGGATATTCTGCTTTTTCATCACAAGAAGTGGCCTGTGTCTCTGTAAAGCCTATATATCCTAAGAGACAGGTTTAAATTAAAAACATACATAGTCCCTTTTGAAATATACTTATGAGAAATTCTTTTCACACCAAATTAAGTGCTATTTTAAAAGAGAATATTTTTATCTGTTTAAATACTATAGTAAAATTATACTAAGTATAAGTTTGTCGGAAATTTTTGAGATTGATTTTTAATTACTAAAACCAGTGACTAAATAAAAGATGAACTTCATATAAATTAAAGTACACTGTTGGAAAGTAAAGATTATGTCCTTTCTCCTGAAATATTCAGGTCATTCATTCATACTTGGTCATTCATCCAATGACCCTTAAATAATAAATATCAGAAATTCATTCTTAACTACATTCTGCTAATGTTTATCAGGGGTTTTCCTCATAGAGGGTCTGTATGAGCAGGTGTAGAATGAGAAGTTGTCTGATAGACAGTACTTCTCCAGTATGAAGACTGGAGAAAACTCTGAAAACTCTGCTGCCCCAGCCTGAGGTCTCTGGACCTTCAAGCCCTCTGACTCTTTTGTGCTATCAACTTCATTCTTCTTCGACGTATACTGGCCATTTATGTACATCTGCTTTTACCCTTTGTTGCTTAGATAATCACCAAAGACTGGGTGATACATCCCTTTGTGGCTCTAGGTACGTGGGAACTAGACTGAGTTTAATTCATAGCTGAGGGAAGGGACTTAGTGGTGCTACACATTTGTGCGCAGTATCATACCATTCCCGACCTCTGTGGCAATGCAGGAGGCTGAAGGCAAGTGGACAGTTAAGATCTTACTGTAAACCAGCAGTTTCTAGCCCCTTACTGATTGATCAGGAGCATTTGATAGAGGACCGATTCATCACAGAAAGAAGCTCTTCGGGAAATTTGCTGTATGTGATGTACTGCACCTGTCATCACTTGGGAACATCAAAATCTACATCATGCCCCAGATTTTAAGGAAAATTATCAAAACAAACATATGAATCAGAAGATCACATATATAACTATACCCCTTAAATATGTATAGTTATGTTAACAATTTTTTAAGCTGATCACCAAATAATTTGCACCAGAAGAGTTTCTTTGTGAAAAGAAAGCAAGTTGGACAAGTATACAGCACTGGTGGTTGAGTGATTCAGAGCAGAAGAAAGGAAAACTGCATCCTAGCAGAATGTTCAGAAGGGAAGGGGGTCCACGGGGAGACTGACAGGAGCAAGCATCCCTTAGTGTCACACCACAGGGGAGGTTAAGGGATGCTGCCTACAGGCCATTCTGAGAACTAAGACCAAGGCCAGCACCAAAGAAGGTTGATAATGTATGTAAGGAAAGGCACATACTTGATACCTCCCAAAGTAGAGCTTGGTGCTTCTGGGGAGTAAAGAAAACAAAAACAGGCATATGAACACTGAGGCATTGATTTTATTGGTCCAGGGAAAAGAGGTCTGCCTGGCAGGAAATCTTGGCAAACCTGACACATTTTACGTTTCTTGTCCATGAGTTTCCCTCAACACAGTGAAAGCTCTTCTCTGTGGGCATGGAAGGGAACTGGAAAAGAATTGGTACTTGGAAGGGATGGGGCTGGGGGGTCACAGCATTTGATATATATACAAATCGCAAGAGAATCAATGTGTCTTTTCCCAGGATCCACGGGGCAGTGACAATGAAGAAAACAGGGATAGGACAGAGAGAGGCACAAAAGGGGAGGACAGCTGTTCATTTCCTATCCTGTGGTCACTGTCCATCTGCCGTGAGCTGGAAGATGTCCCCTGATGGGGCTTCAGCCAGGAAGGTGACGAAGGAACGAGGTCAAACACTCACATTTCAGTGCAGAGTCCATAGATCCTGTTCATTGATAGAGTCAACCCCAAGCAGAAGGCTTCACTCCATGGGATCCTCCTTTTAAAAATAAACAGATATCAAGCAGAAAATGGAGAATGCTTGCACTTAAAATGTGGTGTATTTACATTTGTGGGATTTAAAGGAAGCATGTTTTTAATACCTAGAGAATATTTTTGAGGTATCATTAATTTGAATAGTCTACTTTCACTTCTCCTAATCCTTAATGTTAGTTGAATAAATACTTAAAATAAATCTTTTTGTGCACACTAATCCTCTTTACAACATTATAATGCTTCCTCAATCATAAATCATAAATATAATTATATTTATAAATGTATCAAGTTTCCCCCAGGACTATTTTTAGTGGGCAAAATAGCAATGCAGACATTAAACTCTAGATTTCCATGCTTAAATAATTATTAATTGATAACTCAATGCTGACCAAATATTATGAAAATATTCATTTCTCTAAATTAACAACTTCTATTAATAAAATAATGATTTATCAAATTTATTAACTTTGGTTGTCCTATCTTATCAAAATTGAATTCATTTGTTCTTGACAGGTCCAAGAGTAATTCCTGGATTTTCCTTTGTGTGGAATGGAACAATTCTTAATTAAAGTGATTATCTGTGGGGTCCTTTCAGCCATGATTCCCATCTATGTCATTTGGGACCCAGAAGCCCCAGGACATTTCCTGCCTGGGCTGCCACAAAACATTATCTCATAGAGTAAGCATTCTTCCCTGCCCAGCTTTTACCCCTGAATCAAAACGCTGCCTCCCTGTCCCCAGCCCCTGAACTTCAGCAAGGCATAAGCTGCCAGTGTTTCATGCAGGCACAGCAAGGAGAGGTCAAGGCTGACTTTCATGAAATCCAGGAGCAGCCCTGCATTTGAGCACCATCAGAGGTGTGATCTCTAGCTAAGGGCGTGCCTACTGTGAGCTAGGTAGAGCGCTGGCTCAGCCAATGACTGTCTTCCTTCTGCAGCCATTTCCTACCACATATTCTCAACTCTGACATCTGAGATTTGGTAAAATAACATACTTAAGACAAAAGCCTCATCTCTCCTGGCAGATTTTCTCATATGCCTTGAACACTACATTTATTCCATGGTATTCTGTGATTGCTGATATGCAGTAAGATAATAATAATAATAAATATTAATCATATTAATATTAATAATAATAATTTTACTTTGAGCAGTATTAGAAAATAAGCTAGATTGCTACTAGAGAAAATCTAACTCTAATTTATATAATTTATGAATTATGTAAATTTTATAATAGTGTAGCTTTTGAATACTAGGAGAGAAATAGGATAACATAAAAACTAAGAATTATTGTAAAGAAAAAAAATCACAAGGTAGCAAATAAGCCCTTAGTATCTTCTTTGATGCCTTGGGGGTACCATGATGGTACTTCCTCCCCAAGTGAATCTTAAAAAAAAATCACTCATAGCTAAAATAAAAAAGCATAAAATATAATTACCAGGATAATTATTGTACCAATAGGTTCATATTGACCATTACATATTCCAATTTCAGTTTTGAATGAGGCGAGTCTATTCCTTGATTGCTGCATCTTAGAGTCTTAGGTAAACTCCTGGGGGTGACACTGTCCAGCCTTTTAAAAGCTTTCCTCAAAGTTGCCCATTCATCTTTTTCTCTCGAATCTTGAGTTAATGGACCTATCCTCCATTTACCCATCGTGAAAGATGAAGGGGCATGTTGGTCCTGCTAAGATTTGCTTCAATCATAGCAAGGAGCCTTAAGCAGCCAGATTGCTGCACTCCATAACTTTCTGATGTTTTTATATCAAATGCTGTTATTTACATGCAGCACCTAGAGACTGTTCATCTCGGAGGTTGAGTGATGACAGCAGTAGCATTTGTGCCACGGGAGTCCTCCAAAGGGCCCTGTCCAGACCCTCCTCGAGCCTGCAGTATTTATGGCCCCACTGTGTTATCTAGCGGCATGATTTCTGCCAGCGTGCTTCCCCATCTATCAATCCCATGAGATCCGTCCCCTCCCAGTTCTGTGGCTCTGTGCTGCATTTTAAAAGGCAGATTGTTTTTAAGGTAGAACTTTGGTGGTCAGAAGCTGGGGAGGCTGCTCTCTGCAACCACTACCATTCCCCAAGAGGACAATAGCTCCTTCTACTGTGTTCTGCTCTGATTTACTTTAGAAAGTCCTGGGATTAGTGGGAAAGCGCATAACCATGTTTTTACAAAAAACAAAAACCTACCCAGGCCTTGAGAGATGAAATGCCAATTGATTTATCTTGTTACTATAAAAGGGAAAAGAAATAGAAGGAGCTGCCGGAGATACAAACTCAGAATCCCCAGTCTACAATTTCATATATATATATATATATATATATATATATATATATATATATATATACAAGCCAGGTTTGCTTTTTAATATATGTGGTTACAAAGCTGCCATGACCTGAATTCACTTACCAACAAGACTTGACTTGAATGTTTTAAAGCTTTTATAGCCTTTATCTCTACTACTTAAGTGAATGTGCACACAGTTCACTGAAGAAATATTAATGTATTTGATTAGGAAATATTGCCACAACTTTGGTATGTGTGCCATATTTCCCTTCTGCAATCTGTAAACTTAACAAATAAACAATTTGAAATCTATTATCCACTAAGCCTCATGGAATTAAGAGCCTATATATCTATCTTCCCAAGGAAGGGGTAACTCCTCAGGATTCATTAGAGGTTACCTATATTTTTGTTTTTAGATGGGCATGAAGTTATGCCAAAAGCTATAAAGTTGTTAATTTTATATCAGTTACCAATACTGATAAGAAGAAATGAACATTAATGAATTTTGAGAAGTTCCTGCTTCCAGGGCGTATTTATAGGCTTCTCCACGTGTGTGCAGGAAGGTGCGTGAGCGACAATGTGGCGAGCAGGTCTGTGATGTGCCACAGATGGGCCGTGTTTGACCCACAGCTGCTATTTTTTCATGTGGTAGTGTATCCCTGGGAATACCAACTCTGTAACAGCTCCGTGGAGCCTCCAGTGGTCAGTGTAGCACAGAAGCACTCCAGAGAGCAGGTCCTGGTCCTCTCCAGTATATACTGACCATCTGGGGCTCAGGAGATTTTATTCAGGTTCAACTCCAAAACTGAATATTTCTTCTGTAAGCACACAGTTGCTTAAAAGTAATTTCCTTACTACCAACCCATTTCCTTGTCACAATATTTTAATTCAGTAAGAGAGAAAAGAATCTTAGAAATTAACAAGTTCTTTCTTGTTCTTCCAAATATTGTTATAAGCTTATTTATTTTAAATTGGTAAATAGAATTACATGTATTTGCCATGTTTTGACACGTCTATACAGCCAGGCATAGTACCGCACACCTTTAATCCCAGCACTTGGGAGGCCGAAGCAGGGCGACCTCAGTGAGTTTGAGGCCAGTTTGGTCTACATAGTAGTTCCAGGACAACCAGAGCTACATAGTGAGACATTTTTCTCTAAGGAAAAAAGAGACGTAAAACCATAGAATTAAAACCAGGTACAAGTATGATATTTGGTTAGAATAAAAAATTGTAACCACTATTATATTTTTGGCAACTGACAGTTCTGCAGACATTACAGAATCAAGAAACAAACCTCTCTGTTGATTTTTTGGGTGACGCCATAATGTTTATCCTTATGTACTGGCTCTTAGGATATTTCATTATATAACAAACAATTTTGTAATGTTTTTCTATCAAGAGCACAGAGGTAATTCTGTCTCTAGCTTTTGATGTTTAATATTTTTCCATCCCTACTCCTTATTAATAATGTCATTTAGGTGTGGGGGATGATTATTAAACAGGAAAAAGTCTCATTTAGATTTCAGGACATTTTTAACTTTCTCAGTGCAGTGACTAATCTTAAATCAATATTTGAATTGACGTCATTCATTAGCCAATGTGTCATCATAGTCTTTGAGTCACGGTGCTGTGTGCATCAGAGCAGTGGGCTGTGGGAGTTCCTGGTGGAGCTTTCCGTACTGGGAATAACTATATTCTAAAATAGATGAAAACTACAGAAACATGTCAGAGCAAGCCACAATAAGTATATCTCAGATCAGCTTTCCCTTACTTAAGTTTCTAATGCAACCATGGCTGCCATCATCACTGGCTGCCATGAAGGGCAGATGAAGGAGAAGAGTGAAGACAGCAAGTATTTGAAAACACTATCATTCAACACGTTGCTAGAACTCCCAACAGGGCCCTGGAAGGGCCAATACATTCAAGTCAGCTTAGTAAATCTATTTCTGTCCGTACTAAAAATGTTGAAATTGAGTACTATATTTATATATGTTGCATTAACTCGTGTGTCTGTATTTACATCCTGAGAAACTGTTTCTCTTTTCTTTGTTGCAGTCTCCTCCTAGTTGCTCTGCTTTTCCTTTTGAGTTCCCATCGCATCTTTAGCACACTTCTTTCTATTCTTTTGCTTTTGCCTCTATCATAGTCTTCTACAGGGCCATGGAGATTTCCATTTACTGCTGCATTTTGTGCTCTGGTTACTAATAAGTGATTCACATTGATACAGCTTTTGAAATGGCTTCTTTTACATTCAAACTGTTTTGCATCATAAGACTTTGCTGTGCATATAGGTTGACACACAAATTTTGGTGTTAATATAAATAGGAGAGAAACATGAGAAGGGGATATCCATGCCAAATGAACTCACCACCCCTCTCAAAATATGCCCCTGGTAACTCTTTGTTTAAAAAAAAAAAAATCCTTTGCAGCCAGTCCTGAAGATACCTGATAAAACAGGGTCAGATGAAAGGGGAGGAGATCCTCCCCAATCAGTGGACCTGGAAAGGGGCAGGGAGGAAATGTCTTAGAACTGGGTATAAAGAAAGAGCCACAAGTTAGCCAGGAATGCATTTTGTAGGGGAACATGGCTATTATGTTGACTGTCTTGGTTAAGGTTACCTACACAAGAAATGTGGAACTCTTTGCTGTATCTTTACCAGTTGTTGATATATATTTTACCAGTTGTTGATTTATGTCACCAAAGGCCAATGTTAAAACAAAAGCAGAGATGCCACATTGGCATTGGTACAAGTTCAAAAGACAGCTGTGTGATGCCTCTGGCTCCTCCATGCTGATGGACAGAGGCCACGCATCTCAATTCCCTGTCCAGCAGAGAGCGAAGCTGCACAAGAGCCACTAGTATATTTCCAAAAACCCTTCCAGAGTTAAGTCTGGAAAATAACTGACTCATTTGATTAATGTTCACTCAGCTCTTCAATGAGAGCAGGGGACAGGATCTGAGAAATAAGATCTTTGCTCTGGGAGAGCTGATGCTCTAGAGGAAGAGGACACTGTCAAATAAATGACTGCCAGTATGTAGCGACGCAATAAGGAAATTAAATCTGGGGTGAGTGAGTAAGGGGGAATCCTATTAAAAGTGACAAGGTAAAGGCGACTGAGAATGTGACCTTTCAGCAGGGACCTGAGGTGTGTGAGTGAGCCCAGAAGGAATGGCCAGTGTCAGAGCCACACAAACAGATCTCTCACTGCCACAGAACCTGCGTAAATGTGGCAACAATGATCGCTTTACCTCCTAGGGGAGGAGGGCTGGTCTGGGATCTGTTTCTCCTGGATGATGGGCGAAGTCCAGGGAAATAAGACTGAGTAAGAGTATAGGATCCTGAGTTCGCATGTAGCCCTGACACTAATGCTTACTTTTCATAGTTTGTTGACTCATTGAGTAAGTGATTGCTCATTTTTGTGGCCTGTCTTCCATTAATGAAGGTCGAAAGGCAGAAAATTACTTGTCTGCTTCTTCTAAATTATAATAATAACAGTACTATTTACATAGGACCAGGACCAAGGACTCATAATTAAATTTAGTTACAACTGAGTAAAGTGATTCAGACCAAGGTTACTATTATATATATGATACTATTATATATATATAATATATACATATATATATACATATATATTAGAATTACATTGATATGGGTTGGGATATACCTTAGTGGTAGATTTTCAAGTCACCGTTAGAATTCATTCATTAGGACACACATGCAGTTAACCTGAAATCTGACATTTAATTATGATGACAATGTCATACGGGGTTAACTAACATCTTTTTAAAGTTACTTCTTTCAGTTTTGATAATATAATTATATCATTTCTGTCCTTCCCTTTCCTGCCTCCAAACCCTCACTGCTCTCTTTCAAATTCATGACCTATTTTTCCATTAATTGTTGTTATGTGTGTGTGGGGGGGTAATAGGTATTCTCATACGACCTGCTCAGTCTGTATAAGGTACCTATATATATGTTCTTAAGGCTGAGCATTTGGTATTGGATACATGATAGGTGTGCTTTTCCCCGTGGAGATTATTTGTCTTGCTCTCAGCATTCCCTGGTTGCCTATAGCTCTTTGTGTAGAGTGGGGCATCAAGGGCTTTCCCCCATCCGTGTTAGCATGTCTATTGCTGTTGTCCTTGTTCAGCTCACTTTTCATGCATTTAAAATGTTCTAAGCTGGAAGCTGGGGAGATGGCTCTGTTGATAAAGCTACCTCCCTTACAAGAATGGGGACCTTAGTTTGATTCCTCAGGACTCGTGGTAAAAACAAAACAAACAAACAAAAAAACATGAAGCAGACGTGATGGTGTACTTGTGCTTGCAATTCAAACACTGGGGAAGTGGAAGCAGCTAGATCTCTGGGACTCACTGGCTATTCAGCCTAGCCTACGTGACCAGCTCCAGGTCAGTGAAAGACCACGTCGAAAGAACCCAGATAGACAGTTCCTGAGGCTGACAGCTCAGGTTATCCTCTGGGTGTGCATACAATGATTGTTCTGTGCGTACACACATACACCCACACCCACACATGTTACCTGAGTTAGACAATTTTGGTATGTTGCTTCCTTTTTATAGAATATAGCAATTTTTACCCTATTGGGCAACAAGCTGAATTTTCAGCAACAATTTTCAGCAACAAGCTGAATCTATTTATGCACCAAACTATATCTACAAAAGCTGAGGAAGTATAATAAGAGACCATAGTGTCTACTTTAGTGTACCAAAACAATATTATTGCAGGAAGTAGGAAGAAAATAGTTTTTCAACATGCGCCTCTAAAGCTGTAAGTAGCCCAGCCTAGAATGATGCATGTCTGCTCTGTGAGGGAAGGGAGTGAAGATGAAGTCTAAGCCTTAGGGTAAAACCTAGAACTAGGTCCACTTTGGAGAAGCCCAGTGCTGGGAAAACTTCATGTCTGCCATCTTGTGCTAGGTGGTTGGACTTGGTGGGAAATTCACTGATAAAGGGTTGAGAATCCCACCACCCCACTTCTGGTCTCAGGTGGACTGGTACATGGGGAAGCAAGACTCTACCCATTGTGGGAAGGACATGTCAGCTGTCATGGGGTATATCTCCCAGTCCAGTACCAGACCTGAAGATCCAGGCTCAGACAAAACTCGCAGACAGAGCCTTAAAAGACTGGATTGGGCAGAGTCCTAGATTCCAGTGGAACAAGCCAAGCTCCTATGACATTTCCAGTCACGGCATATGCCTAGGCATACCCACCCTTCCCTAAGTAGTGCAGACCACTGAAGCTTCAAGATGAAGGTGTAGCCCAACTTAGTACAAGCCAAAGAACTGTTTCCACCATTGGGAAGCAAGCTATGGCCATGCCAGTCCTCCCTGACAGGGATCTAGAACTGATTGAACGTCACCCAATATTGTGTGACAGATCCCATCATCTCCAGCTGTGATATCAGCTTCAGTGCACCCGTAAGTTGGTGCAAATCCCTAGTTGTGAGACTCAGGAGTGACTAGCCATGTCTGGTTCTGAGACCAAGGGTGTACCTTCACCAGCACCATGGACAGCGCAGGGTGCTGCAGGATGAGTCCCTGGGAGTAGGACAGGAAGCAGAAGACTTGGCCCTGGAACACAGTGCTTGGCTGATGAGATTTAACACTGAGCAGAGTCCAGACATCCTCACTCCCAGGCGCGCCTGTAGATGGAGCCTCTGGAGCAACTTGAGTTAGGAGAAGTCACATGGCCTCAATCTGTGCTATAGCTAACATTTTTTTTCTTTCCTCTGTTCATTTCTGTTCTTTGGTTGTTGTTTTTGTCAGTACTGGTGATTGGACCCAGGGCCTCACGGGTACTAGGCAAACACTCTACCACCAAGCCTTAACCCATTTCTATTATCTTTATGATGTTAAATTGCCATCATTTCAAAATAACTTGTTACACTCAAAATTTGTTCTTTGTAGGCTTCACAGTCATCACAAAGCAAAGATCTATTAGCCTAACAAATAACAAGCAAGGCATCAATGTGCCCTGTTAGAGTAGTCCACACAAGCACAGAAAACTGTACAAGCCAGAGACGGAAACTGTAGGGAAAAATGTACTATGAGTTTTTGTTAAGAAGTGATTAAACACTTTATCTCAGAAACAAATATGATCAAATAGTTCTTTTTTCTAGGATCGATGATTTTTTTTAAATGGAGTTCTAAAATATTGACTAATAGGTTAAGAAGTCAGTGTAGACTGAGAAACTGCTTTCTGAGTGTTCGTGAGTTACCTCCTCAGCCTTCACAGAGGTTCTGTGGAGTGGGTTGCCGTTATTTTCCCATTGTTCAAGAATGGAAACCGGGGCATAGAGCAACTTTCTTGCCTGAGGTCACACAGCTTAGAGAAGGGAAAGTACAGATTAGAAGCTTGACGACCTGACTCAACTATCCACTCTCCTAACCCCTCCTCAGAGAGACTTGTAGACGATTTATCTGAGACAGTTTCACCCTACAAAGTAGGGAACCAGTGCTTCTGATTTTGATTTACTAATATTCGACATCCACTGGAGATGGCCAGTAGCCCTTGGATCTCTAAGTAGGAACCTCTTGGGAAAGATAAACCTAGATATGCAGGTTACTTTTCTCATTGCAGTGAAAATAGTACTTGAGAGAAGCAAGTCAAGGAAGTACTTATGTTGTCTTATACTGTGAAGTACAGTCCATTGTGTCAGGGAGAGCATGGTGGCAAGAGTGTGAGGCAGGTGGCTACAGGGCATCAGGAGCCACAGATGTTGGTTCTCAGCTCACTTATTTTCTCCCTTTTACTCAGTCAGCATCCTCAGCCCAGGATGGTGTCATCACATTTAGTGAGGGATCTCCCCCATCACTTAACCAAACTAGACATTTCCCCACAGATATACCCAGAGGTTTGCCCTCTAGGTCATTCTAGATCTTGCCTGTCCACTTGACAACAAGGATTCACTGCCAACACTGGGTCATTATGGGATAGATTTTAATAAATGCCCAAAAAATTGGTGATAGAACCAAAGGGGTGTAAATGTAGAGAAAGTAAAGAATTAAAACAGTTTGGGTCTACTAGGGATTAGAGTTGTACTCACTAGACCTGAGGGTGGGCGTGGTGGGCGAGGTAGACAGAGACGTTAGAAGGGTGCAGTTTCAGTTAGGGAAAAAAAAATAGCCCATTATAGCAAGAGAAAGGCAGAAAACGTGAATACATAAGGCAATGTGGAATACGTAGACTTGTGTGTGGAAAAAAAAAAAAGACATCATCTGCATGTTCTGTTTGCCTTAACGTATATCCTGCACTGTTACCAACTGTGATTGGGGGACCGGATTTTAAATTCAAACGCTGAGAAGTTGTCAAGACAAACCCAGTGCTCTTGTGTGTGACTTGATCGTGATGCTCAGGGTTCTAAAATAGCACAAGTTCAAAAACACAATTCAGTGGTCCAGCTCAGGTCATCTCAGTGAAGAGTGAAGGGCTGCTTCCCACCAGACAGTTTCAAAGTGGTACCCAGCGCCTTTAGCACAAAAGGAGAGATGGCTTCTGTTAGGCTGCAGTGCAGATGTGTCCTGAAGCAGAGGTGAAGTATTGGTAAAAATATATCTGTCATACACTACAGTTAGGAGTGATCGATAATGCTATAAACAACAGTTGGTGTCTGTTTATCTTTGTCACTTAGCATCTTATCAATTTAAAATTAAGAACTGACAACTAGACAGGACTAATGAAGTCCCTTTACATAAAATATATGGCCCTCCCTCAAGCATTGGGCATAGTGATCATCTCTCTGCAGCACTATGTGGTGGCCAGATTTCTTGGGCTCTGTGAAGTTCGCTGATTTTGTTTATTAATTCTAAACTTGATCACTTTGTGCCCTCATGAGTAAAAATAAAAGGAACAGTCTTTTTTCATAGGCTGGCAAAAGCCAAAGAGAATGCTGGAAGTTTTTATGTTGTTGTTTCTGAGACAAGATCACAGTCTGTGGCCCTTGCTCTCCTGGAACTCTTGATACTGATCCAGCTGTCTGTCCTCTGACTCAAAGAGACCCAACTGCCTCTGCTTTCTGAGCACAGAGATTATAGACACTGTTGCCTTGCTGTTGATGTTTAGGCCCATTTTAAGCCCAGCACTGTCTCTTAGACCACATTACCACGGTTTTCAGTGATCTTCCTTCCATTACCCAGTCTTTAGGTTCTCACACTGTTGCTATTTCTAGTGTGAATGATTGCATTAAAAGTGGTCTGATGCCAGGGAAATGGGTCTGCAAGTAAGGATATTTTGTATTTGACACTTGGCACTGTCTTTATTGTCTAGTCTTACATTTCAGACTTGTCAGATGCCTTTGACAAGAGAGGAAATAAAGAGAGACCTGTTTCAGATAAAGCCTGTAGAAGCAGTAAGTCTGCAAATCATATCTGGGAACAGGAAGTTGGAAGTAGCATTAGTATGCAAGAATGTAACTCCTCCCCTCTCCCACACAAGGCTCAAGTAACCTTGTTTAGTCTGGGAGAGAACAGCTCTCACAGTACTGACTGAAATCTATGGAACAAGGGGCTGGGGTAGGTGCAGAACAGTTTTTTCCCAGGTAACAGCTTCACTCTGGGTATGGGGCATGATTCCTCCACTGGACAGGTGCATTTGGAAGGGTGACCCGGAAATAGCCTTGGAGTAAGGTAGATCTCCAGAGAGGAATACCTCTCCAGAAGGGGCTTCCACCAGCTGGCAGTGCCCCCTGAACCCAAGTCATGTTCTCCCAGGTGTCCAGCCCTTCGTTGGAACCCTTTCTGATTGCCATGGTGCAGTTCTTTTCTTCAGAGTACTTATTTGGTCTCTTTATACTGCTGAAGATGTGCTGAAAGGACCGGGGAATTAGTAAGTCTTAGAAAAGAGGACACAGGAGAAGTCACTCACTCACAGAAGGAAGGCTAGCACAAGCGAGAGCAGGGGAGGCTGCAGGCAGATGATGAGCTAATCACAGACCCCTCAACAATGGCGAGGAGGAGATGGGTTAGAGAACTCATTTTAGAGGTGAGAGAACTTTTTGATACAGTGG
Organism: Psammomys obesus; assembly: GCF_907164565.1. Classification (NCBI taxonomy): domain Eukaryota; kingdom Metazoa; phylum Chordata; class Mammalia; order Rodentia; family Muridae; genus Psammomys; species Psammomys obesus. The sequence goes on from NW_026592118.1 coordinate 15,190,299, forward strand.
CTGAGGAAAAGTGAGGCAAGAGGCAAGTGTCTCTGTTTCATAGGCGTGCCATAAGTTTAATCTCGCAACACTGAAAAATGGCCGCATTAAGAAAATCAATAGAAACCATAATTGTTATGAGGGTGTCTTGAATATCTATTTGATGTGTGTCAACATTCTTTCTTTGCTTGGTTTATAAACAGTTTGCAAAATTTTGCATTCAGTATGTAACTTTTTGGTTGTTATTCTAACCTTCTCAAGGACTCACCTTATTCATTGACTTTTAAGCTCTTGGGCGTGCACGACATAAAAGAAGCCTGCAAATAGCCTCTAACTCTTCAAGCTAGTCCGAACTTCCCCTGCAATACCATTCTCTACCAGACCTCATTCTTGTTTGGGTTAAAGTTTGTCCAACGAATCCTTCCAGCTTCCATTTCCAGCCACACAGTTTGATGCTTATTTTAATCAGCTGCTCATGAAGGTAGAATTTAGCAACAGTTGCCGCGACATAAGGTGGGTTTCCTGTAGAGCAGGTTAGCAGGTGGCATTCTGTTGGATAACCCTTTCTTTCATCCTTTTCCACCTACCTTTCAGCTGTGAGAATAAATCTAAGAAAACTGCTGTTTGGCCTTTTAGCACATTGCCAGCTTTGGCAATGGCAAACTAACTGGTTTCTGTACTAAACACCACTGAAATGAAATAAATTAGTCTGATGGAAGCTTGGCACCCTGATGACTACAAATGTGGAACCATCAACAGATGCTATTTGCTGAAACGGAAGGCTCTGCTAGCAGATGGGTGAAAGTTAAACACAAATTGCACTGTTTCTTTTCCTTTTGGTTCATTTGTTTTTATGGCAATATAAAAAATCCTGAGGTATTAAGTACAGTAAACTTGTAGCAAATGCTTCATGGCTGTTTTGGGTTTTCTGAGATCTTTGAAATTACACTCAGAACATTCTTCATTATATGAACTCATTGAAACTGAAATGCAAATTCTTCATCATGTCTAAAACTTCCTTAGGTATTCATACTCCAATACTGAAAATAATAATGAGAAGGAACATCCAAATATTCATAGTGAGATATTATGTCTCTGTCTTAAATATAGGGCTGCAATAAAATAATATCTAGCTGTCACATCTCCAATAGTCATTATGCATTTAGAACGAGAAACTTTTCACAATATTCTATTTCCTCATACACTATTGAATCATTTAGATAGCACACCTACAAAGGGAATGGTGTCTTTGTTCACTAACTCAGTGACTCATATGCCAGTTAAACTAATCATTGTAATTTGATACCAACTTTTGAGAGCAATAATGGCATTATTATTCAGCCTATAAATTTAGGAACTCCTTTCCACAGAACTGTTTATTTTAACCAAATTCATATGTAGTTCATATGTCTCTAAAGAAATTGGGATTTATCCTTTTTATCTTTGTTCTAGCTCCTAAGATTATTTATTGAATCATGTTTATAATAATAGAATGCGGGAAATTTTAGCATAGTAGGAGTAATGGAATAAACACCTAAATGTTTTTAAAATGTTGAAAATACTTATAGGGGAAGATTGTCTGTAATTACACTGCCTTTTAACCTTGAAATTTGTTGTTATTCATATTTATAGGGTCAGGATCGTGTCGATTTAGTTATTCTGACCCCAGTGTCACTGTGTCGTACACCAAGAACAATACTGCCGATTGGATTCAGCTCGAGAAAATCAGGTTTGTTACCATTCAAAGTATTTGCTTCAAGTCTGCTGTAAGCAGGCTTCTGTCTCTCTGTTTGCCTTCACTCCACTCTGACCTTTTTCTTCATGTTTAAAATACTTCGGTTGTTAGCTGGGCACGGTGGTGGATGCCTTTAATCCCAGCACTTGTGGAGGTAGAGGCAAACAGAATTATGGGAGTTCAAGGCCAGCATGGTCTACAAAGTGAGTCCAGAACAGCCAAGGCTACACAGAGAAACCCCTTCTCAAAACAAACAAACAAACAAAAAAGAAATACTTTTGTTGTTTATTAACTCAGGTCATGAGTATACATATTATGGCCTGGCCTGCCTGAGGGAGATGTTGCTAGAAATGTAATTTTCCTATTCATAACTTCCTGTCAATATCCTTATACCAAACTGTTTGGGGCTGCGTTACATTTGAGATCATACCTTTTGAGAGAGCATCCTTGTCACATAACATCACCAGCTGTGGCAGGCAGGAGCTGAGCTGACTCCGGCCTGGCATACAATGCAGAGAATATGTCCAGTAACTGACTGCCTGCCTCCATTCCTGTCCATGGTGATATGGGTTCATGGATGCTAGGTCATTTGCATCTCATCCGTAACTCTGTCACTTAGCTTTTAATGTCCCCCAGGCCCATCTTTAAATCCTGTGCTTGCTTTACTTTAAGGGTTCTCCAATAAGAAAATGAAGTAGGGTGCTCCAGGTCAAAGGAGCTCTCTAATGTTGGAAAGATTTGATAAACTTAGAAAACCCCAAGTCATGTTTGCCCCTGCTGCAAAGTTCAAACCATGAGCTAAAATCCAAAGTGGATGATTCATTACGGGAATAAGATGCAAAGGAAAGCAATGCCCCACACTTGTGACTGACATGCTGTCCGCTGTGCTGAGGGACATAGCCCCACACTTATATTACAGTGATTGTGGTGACTGGGTTAGTTCTCAAATTGGAAATTTTTAAACTTGAACATTTCCCATTAGTTTTGAGACATTTGTTTTCCATCAGCTCTTTTCTTTATATTAAAAAGACACAGTGATCTGTTCAGGGAAGCAGAAGAAATATTAGGTTGATAATCCTTAATACTAACTAATTACAAGGCTTCTAGAAGTACATTAAAAAATAAACCCCTCACATCTAAGCTTTAGTCTAACAAAACTGAGAAAGGCAATTCTGAGTCAGTATTTCAATAAACTAGTCCCCCACACCGGGATGAAATATCATTTACTAGTGGTCCCCACGCTCCATCAGGCTACGTCAGCCTAATGACAGCTCTTTCTCTTCTTTCTGATGCTAGATGTTTTGAAAATGCATCTAAGTATCCAATATGAATGCAGTCAAACCAACATACATATAGAAATTTACCTATCTCTCTACAGCTGTCCTTCTACTATATTATATTATCTTAACCTAAGTAAATTATAATCTGTATTTCTTGCTGGAAAAGAGCAATGTGCTTATAAAGGGATAAGTTTTGCAACTACACATTTGATTGCCCATATGAGTATCACATTCAGCTGAGAACATTTTTTTTTTTTCATGAAATGGCACTTTCAATTTTAGGCTGCATACCAAACCCCACCGTATTCAGAAATGCAAATTCCCCATACCATTGGTGATCAGCATGAAAGTTTTTCTTCTAACTACTAGCTGAAACCGAAGTTTCAATTTAGTTTAAATTCAATTCAGTTTAAATTCTTTCTGAAGCTAAAAGAAAATACTCTGCACAAAATATTGTAAAAAGAGAAGGAAATTGATTGCCCCCAAAGGTGAGATACACAATCTATAACCCCACTGGCAGCTCTGAAGATATATATGTGCTTCACTGGTGAGGGAAAAATATGGCTTTTTCTCCAGCCCTTCCACAGCTGATTTATAGTCCAGCCTACCACTAGTTTGCATTTTAGCACCATTTTTAATCTCAGCTAAAAACGATCATTTTTACAACAGCAGATTTCTCCTTTGGTAGAATAAAATGACTGAAAAAACCTTTATTATATAGCAAAAAGAGCTAGATTCTAAGACATGTAATATGAAAAGCTTATTAAATTGTCACTTTTTAAAAGACTGATCTGTGTATAATTGTAAGTAATGATAAAGGAATACATTTAATTCCATGGCAAATCTCACATTTTATTCAGTCATCAGATGTAAAAACATAGCTGATGACTAAAAATAGAATAACTAGTATATAAAGACTATCTGTCATATATACATATATATAAGTATATATACTTAAACACATCACATATAAGTATATATGTGTGTGTGTATCTTAAACATGTTAAAATGACCTCTGATTGTTGCATAATTTCAAAGTAGGAATCAACATTAATTTCTGTGTTTTTTTCTCATCAAAAGAATGATCCTAAAGGGAACCTTTACCATGTTTTAGAACTCTTCCTCTAGATACAGCTTCACTCTTTTTGTATTACCCTAGTGGCCTGTGTCACTCTACCCCCATTGTTCTTCTCCCATCTCCTTTGAGCCTGCTTTAATAGGAAAATTGTAACGAGCAGCAAACGCTGACGGTTGGACCCTGGGTTGCATTCCCTCTATGACGAACACTGTGTGCTCACAGCGAGGCTTTGGTCTTAGCTGTGTACTTGACCTCCCTTCTCACTGCTTGTTCCAGAGCCCCTTCCAACGTCAGCACGATCATCCACATCCTCTACCTTCCCGAGGAAGCCAAAGGGGAGAATGTGCAGTTCCGGTGGAAGCAGGACAGTCTGCGTGTAGGTGAGGTGTATGAAGCCTGCTGGGCATTGGATAACATCCTGGTCATCAATGCAGCCCACAGACAAGTCGTTCTGGAGGACAATCTCGACCCGGTGGACACAGGCAACTGGCTCTTTTTCCCTGGAGCAACGGTTAAGGTTTGAGCACGTTCATTCCTTCTCCCTGTTGAAACCCAAGGCTCACTGAACCCGTTATTTCAAGACAACTCTTTTCCGAGACAACTCTTTGAGTACTGACACTCTTATATCTCATAGCTCACCATTTAAGGGTTTGATATCACTTTTTAAAAGCATTTGTTTATTGATTCATTTAACAACTGCTTGGGAACTCAGACTGGGCCGAACCCTGAGAACATAATCATGAAAAGGCAAATAGCATTTCTTCCCCCTTTTGTGGCTATCAACTTAGGAAAGCAGGTAGGCACATAGCTGTGCAAATACAGAACTGCCTAGTTGTCATTTTCTAGGAAAGCGTAGAGTTTTGAGACAGCACCAAATCCAGGCCTTGGGAATTAGGAAGGTTATCCAGAAAACAGGGAATGCAAGCAGATACTGAAGGGTGGTTGGAAAGTGGCCAAGAAGGAGGAGGAATAGCATTCCAAGAATTGGAGCTCTCATACACAGAGGTTTGAATTGAATGTTTGTATCTTATACCCCACATATGTGTGTTCCAAGACTAACCTATGGGGCTAGAAATAGGAGCCCTTGTGAGGTCATTCAGTCATGAGGAGGAAGCCCTTGTGAATGGGGATTAGTGTTCTTATGGAGAACTGTCTGGCCCTCAGCATGTGAAGACGTAGGAAGACTGAGGTTGTATGGCCCCATACTAAGTCTTCCAGTGCTTTGATCTTGGACTCTGACTTTCAAAACTATTAGAAAAAGGTGTTCCTATTTAAAATCCAGGCTATGATGCCCTATAAAAGCAGCCCTAAACTAAGGTAGATAGTCTAAATCTGTACATTATGATCCATAACAATAGCAAAATTACAGTTCTGAAGTAGCAACAGAATAATTTTATGCTTGGGAGTCACCACAACCTGAGGAGCTGTATTAAAGGGTCACAACATTAGGAAGGTCGAGAAGCACTGGGTCTAGATGGTGAAAGCAGAAAGCAGGAACCTCCTAAGTGGGTTCAAAACAGTTCTCCAATGTATTCGGAGACCTGTGGTAAGTAATCCTGGTGTCACGGCAAGTGAGAAGAGTGTGGAGATCTGCTAGCTGCTGTAGGATTGGAACTCTATCTGAAGATCATACGCACTGAAGTTCTCTACATCGGAGCCAGTCACATTGCTCTTCTAAGAGAGAACACTGAATTAAGGGGTGTGGGCAAAGACCAACTAGCTGCTTACAAATGGCTCAATGGGAGATCTTATAAGGCAGGATTAGGGGAGAGAGGATGGAGACATGGACATATTTCGGATTTAGTAACCAGGGAATGGAGGAGACTGGGGAACTGATAAAGAAAAGGAAGGTAGAGGAAGGACAGGTTTGGGCAGCTAGATTGACAAGGCTGTTATTTGCTGAAACAAGAAATATAGGAGGAGTAACAGGCTCACAGGACTGGCTGAAGGTAGCTTTAGTTTGGACACATAGCTCTTGATGTTGTTATCACCAAGTAACAAGTAGATGGCAGGAAGTCAGAGGGCCATGGGTCAGAAGTTACAAAGATGCAGTTTTGGCAACTGTGACCTGGTGAATGGGGATAGCGATCAGGAACTTGCCTGGTGAGAGACTATGTGGCAGAGAGCCAGTGCAGAAACTGCCGTTAGGCCCTTACCTGGATCTCTGGGGTCTCTAATATATAGAAATAAATTGCAAATTCAGCTTACAGATTTTTTTTAATTTTTTAACTATAACTTCCTGATATAAAAAAGAATCCTGTGTTAGAAAAGCGTGAGATCACTAGAAGGGGAACTAAGAGACTACAAAGGCTTAAAATAGCTTCCTCTTTTATGTATGTAATATAGGGCATTGCTTGGCAGGACCCTTTGCTTGGCAAGTATTCTACCACTAAGCTACATCGTCAGCTCTCTTTTTACTATTTGGGGTGGGGTTACAACTTCTTTACAAGTTGCCCAGGTTGAACTCATCATCCAGTCCGTATAGGTCTCAAACTTACGGTGCTTCTACCTCTGTCCTCTGTCCTCTGCCCTCTGCCCTTTGCCCCTTGCCTCCACTGTCTCTCAGGTGTCTAGGATTAGAGAGGCCTGTACCACAGGGTACAGCTTGCTTATCCCCTTTTAAGAATTTTTTCATTACAATACAAAAACATCAACAACAAAAATAACAGGGCTGAAAATTATTTAATAACACCTCAACCCAGAAACTCTGCTTCTTCCCCAGAAGGGCAAAACTTGTCATTATTTAAGCTCAGGGTGATGTAGACTGGTCTTGGAAACAGGCAACTGCTCTGCTCAGTTCGGGAAAGCATCCCGCTAGATCTCTTACAGAAAAAAGTCCAACACAGCCCAAAGTGGTGCCCCCCCTTGAAGGAGTCCACACTTTCCCTTTGCACAGAGAACTTTTGTCAGGGTACTCTGCCTGAGGTCTTCTGCCCACCTCATCGAAAGAGGGCTTTCTGCTGTCTTTCTACTAATGAGCAGGTACTGAACCCTTCCCTGGCATGGTTAGTTATCATCTGACTCTCGTACCCTCTGTTAAATGGATGTGCGTTTCTGCCTCAAATTACAAGCTATTATACTAATCTAATTAGCTACTTGGTTCCTTAATGCATCTACTTTGGTTCCACCCATGATAAAAATGCATGAAGTCTGCTTTTGCTTCTGTAAAAAATGTAGTTAAATTAGAACTTTGGGTAGAGAATGCTTTTTTTTTCTTTTTGGTCTTTTGTTCCACTCATAAGCTTACTAAACACATAGCTAAGAATTGCCAAGGGAACTTGGTCTAATAAGAAAAAGAATGTCACTGTGGTAACGAATTATTTCATTGCTTTTAAGTCACCTGACAGAAGTTCTTCTCTGATGTTTCTTTTGAAAGCTTGAAATAAATGCCATAGTGCAATCTAATAATTTGTTTTTTTAACTCATTTGTATGACCACGCTTGGTTTTCATTTGAAATATCTCAAAATGAAAACCTTTTCTTTGACCAGATGTTTCCAAATTTTAAAATAAAAGTTTTTTTTTAATACATGAAATGCATCTTTCAAATATTAATCATTTCCTTAGTGTTCCTCCAAGATACACTGCATACAACTATTTAGAAAACATGGCAGCTCCCTGTGGGCTATGAGGGTGTTTTAAATATTGCTTTGTTTTGGACTTTAATTGTAAGGATTACAGGTGTTTGCTCAACATGCTTTGTCTTCTTGTGTTTATTAAATGTTTCTAAGGTAGTTACATTTAAACTAAGTCAAAGAGAAAGCCCATCCATGATCAAGAGAGAAATAAAGAAGTGTGACTGTGTGTCTGTGTGTGTGTGAGGGTAGGTGTGTGTGTGTGTGTGAGTGTGTGTGTGAGTGTGAGTGTGTGACTTCAAAAGTCTCTCAATGCTGATGTTAACAAGGTAAAACTGTATACATAGTTCTGACTAAATTGCTCAGCTGCTGATCTCAAAGACAATGTTTAAAGGTAATTGCTGGAAAAGGAAAGAAAAAAAAAGACATTGTCACTCACAGTATTTCTCTCATCTCCAGATGTTTCAATTTGTTTGAAAATATTCACTACTTTATCTGAACTATCATTGTTTATCTCAAGTAGAACAAAGTGGCAAAAGATTAGACAGAGTAATTAATTAGCTTAAGAAGTCACATGACCCAGGGAACTATAGGTATAAGCTTCCAGCTTCAATGTCCTCTGGACTGGGAGAAGGTCACTGACATTCTTGAGTCTTTAGTAATTAATGTGAAATGCATCTGTAAGAATACAGCCTTTACTATAGAACCTGGTCTCATGTTTGTTGTGGGCTGTTTGTTTGTTTGTTTGTCACATGCTGCTGGGGATTGAACCCAGGACATCCTCCATAAGAGGCAGGCACTCTGCTCCTGAGCTATATCCCCAGCCCTTTGTTGTGGTTTTTGATTTGGTAAACTGAAGTTTACCAAGCAAGAGGTTTCCAAGGTCTTTCTTTTCCATCCTTTTGTGCCCACAGCACTGTGTGCCTCATCTTACAGGCTTTTCCCACAGAACTTTCCCCTGTGAAAGAAGAGGTGTCCCACACTATCCTGTGATTCTAATTACTGTCATTATTTTTTTTCTATTTCCCACAAATCCCGAGGCAGCCCTTTGTTCACTATCAAGTACATGAGGCCTTAAGTGCCAGTAAATACTCCAGTACAAGCACAAAGCTCCTCAAAACACCACCCTCCGAGTGACCCCCACAGCCCCGGTGCACCCCCACCCCCCACTCCCTGAGTTTGTGTTCTGCACAGGCAGACCCTATCAACCCAGGAAGTGCTGAAAACCCACTCACTGTTAAACCACCCGCCTCATCTGCCGCCAATGGTGACTTTGCCTTCTTTCACATAATGAGACTTTTAACTTCTGTATGTTTTCCTAGAAGCGTAAAGAATTACTGTCAGTTAATACTATTCTAAGGTGGGTTATGGTATCAGTTCATCAATGCAGCTGCTAGGATAGCCACTGCTACCATGTCAGGGCCTCTGTCTGGAAGCTGTGGGTGTTCAGAACACGTATAAGAGCCAGAGGGACCACCTTCCCACCTGATGAGGGAGAATGAGTAATCTCAAGGCAACTTCTGTGCAGCAGCTGTGAGTGATTTTTGGTTTAATCAAGGATTAAAGGATATGAGCTGAATATTTTGGCTCTTTCCATTTAAGACTATCAGGGTTTAGCATTTCCTGCTGGGTAAGGCTCTCCCACTCAGGAACGATGCTTGCGCTATCACGAAAACTGTGTGGATACTTGACAACAATGAATGAAAATAATAATAGTAGCCTAACTGTAGTTGTGGTAGATGCTCATTACAGCAGCGGTGTTATTGGTAGCATTTCATGAAGGCTTGTAGGTAGAGGCAGGGAGGACCTTGTGGTCAGCTTTGCATTGTGTTGATCAGCACTGAGAGACTGGAAACACTTGGCAGCCCAGCAAGCTTCTCAGGGTCATCTATTTCACCTTTTCAAATGTGCCTCTTGCAATCGGAGCAGATAATTTAAGGATCAACAGAAAGTATTTCCTCTAAGTTTGGAGGGTCCGCCCAAGCTGCTCTGGCTGTCTGCCTCCCAGCACTTTGCCATCAAAGTGGGAGATTGTAAATGTCAGTGGATTACTCCCAGGACAGTCAGGGATAAGTGTTTGAGTCAGAGGTTTTTTTTCCTCATCTCCTCATCTTTTAATAGTACCCCATGAAGGAGACGTTCTGAATGAGTCAGTACGCCATGGGCATGTACTGGTCAAGCAGCTGTTCCATCTTGTCTGTTCACTCACGTTGTTCGTGGCAGGTACAATGTTTCTCTTGAAAGTATAAATCATCCATGACTTCTGGCTGTCTCCTGTTTGTATGCCTGTATGTGTGTGCATGCATGTGCACAGGCGTGTGTGTGTGTGTGTGTGTGTGTGTGTGTGTGTGTGTGTGTGTGAAAGACAAGCAAACAGAGGGGGAGGGCTTTGTTCACTGTACATTACAAGTGTTTCTATCTGCTCAGCGAGCCTGGTTCCCTTGAGCTTGCCAAGGCATAAATCACTGCTTTCTGTCAAGGCTGTAATTGACCTACAGATTAAAAGCAGGTCACTGTGGCATAGGTGCTACACCATTCGCCTCTCGTTTTTAAGAAACCTTCCCATTCTAATGGCCTTACCTGCACCTGCTGATTTATTTTTTTTTTTTACCCAATTGCCCAGAATTCTAGAAACACCCCTTGTACGTGTTTTTGTCAAGTTGTGTTGTTAAGTAAATCAACACTAACTGCCACCGGTACTGCCCTCGCGAGTAGGCTGTGGTGTGAACACGTGGATTTAAAAAGAAACTGCTTTAAGAAGCAATTTATTGGAGTTTGTTTGCACATTTGCACCAAGGATTTGGAATCACTAAGCTACGAGCTGTGGAAGAGTCCTGTTCTTGTCTCTTGTCTCACCTGACTTTCAGTTTGCAACTTTGCCACATTCACCTTTGGTAATAAGGCAGTGGTGACAGTCCTACTTTAACAAACAATAAAAGGCGCTAGCACAGGTACGTCAACAGACCGTTAAGGAGAACCATTAAGGCAGAACTTATTGCTCTAATCCTTAGGAAATTTACCAATTTTGTTGTTCCACTGGACAAAAGGTAAGTCTCCATCCCAAGTCAGAACTGTGGCTTCATTCTCAGGGTTTCTGATGCTGTTGTTATCACAAATAGCCGAATCATCAGTGGAGAAGAAAAATCACGTCCAAATATTTTAAAGATGAATTTTGCTGAAATGTTTTAAATCTTAATGCAAGTTGAGGCCAATGAGGGGAATAAGAAGTTTTTGACAATGGTGAAAGGGAAATTCAGAGAGGAGCCAGATCATTTTAGACCTCCTTTTGGGAATAAAATTCCCCGTAAGAGCAAGGCCTGCCTGATTCGATGCCTGCTTGTCTCCCTTGTGACATTTCGTTCAGTACCCTGGGAAAACGGCCCAACAGCTCCTTTCACAATTGTGTTTTCTTGCAAGGTAAAAGGACAAATAGGTAGCATCAGGTTTGCTGGGCAAATGCATGCTTTTCAGATCGCTGTACTGCAAACTCTTTAGCATGTGAGTCGTGGGACCTGTGTACTGGGTTCCTAATGAGGATAAACCTGAGCGCAGTAAGACTTGTGGCTAGCCATGTTCCCACGTCTTCTTCCATTAGGAGTCTGAATGATAACTGTGATTTCCTGGCTGGATTCCAGCTTGGTTAATTGCATGCTGTCTATGCAGATTCCCTCTGCTTGGAGTACTCTTTGCTCTGGATTGTGCTGCTCTTATTATTGTGTTTCCCCCAAGAGGTGGGTACATATTACAAAATGCGCCAGAATATAATTTGTTAAGCTAATAAGAGTACTTTGGGGATGAAGGGTTAAGTGTGGTAGTGTGCTTTTCACAATCTCCCCCCAGTGAGGTCTATTTGTATAGTAATTAACATGGGATAGCATCAGTGAAATATGGACATGAGCCAGGTCACCATAACAAGAGTGGCAGTAACATAAAAACAACTAATTTTGATCAATTCTGCAGAAGATAACCATTCAGATAATCCCCAGGGCCTAATATGCCTTTTGCTTTTGTCTTGTTTTGTTTGGGATTGATACTGACATTTTGAATTGCTGATTAGGTTAACACAGTATTCAATAACAAAAGCTTTTTTCCCCCTTCTGTTTGATAACATTTTCATCATTTTTGTTTTCTCCTAACAAAATAACTTGCATGGTAGCAGTCTTTAAAGTATGATTTCTTAAGCAAATTTTTAGATATGTGGAACAAAAATAAAGGGAAGAGTAGTATTCATAAATTCCTAGTATTATAATAGTTAAATATATTCCCTGTGGTCTCTGATCTATTCCTTATAATTATCCCCATTCCAAAGATAAGAAAGCAGAGTTTCCAGAATATCAAAAGGCTTTGAGTTTTGAAGCCAGTTCTGCTTTACTATTGAAACTTGGCTTTTCCATGCTAAGCTGTGCTGTAGCCTCCCATGTTGCAACTAGCATATTTGGCATTAATTTGAGAAGACAGGTACGAAACCCTAACACTGAAAACGGAGATCACCAAAGACAAGGCTCACAACTGCCCTATGGAATTTCACATTGCTATTTCTCCTCTCATGACTCCAGTTCAAATCTGTCCCTGTTTCCATTTCAGAGTTGATACTACTGCAAAGTAACTATACACTTGTCACAAGATATACCATAAATTGAATCTTTGTAAGTCCTAGTAGAGTGTGGTTCAAATGTGAAGGTTTAATGATCCCAGAGAATAATGAGAAAAAAAAAATATTCTTTAAGCTCCCTAAAATCCACTCACCATGGTTGAGCCTATTGTGTTGACTAAAGAAAATGCACGGTAGCGCTCTTGCACCTGGGCTATAGTCACAGCCAAGTTTTCGGGTTTGTAACTGGCATTAAATTACCTACAAATTGAATGTGTGGAAAATAATAGAAATTTATTTTGTCTCATGAAAAAAAATTGTCCTTTTCCCATTAGGGGGTTTTCTTTTATTTTTATAAGGTAGAGTCTTTACCTTTACAGACGCCACTGAACCAGAGTGTAGGAAATACGTGTTAAAAGGCTATAGCATTTAACAAAAGGCTTCGGAAACACAATATACACGCCAGCAACCAGACAACTTCCAAGCACCCACAGCACTTTTTGCTTTTATCCAGAAGTTAGTATGCCAGTATATTTTATTCTTCAGCCAGACAGTGGCTAATTTATGGCTCTGCCAACAATGCCATTTTAATTAATTTTATTCGTCTTATTTCTCTTTCCTCTGCTCCTCATATCTCATCTGTTTGCATTGCCTAGATTTTAATTAAAAATCTTCTCCTCTCTAAGGAACAATCTGAAGTGGCAAAAAAAATAATCACTTAAAATATTACAGTCATTAAAAAAATTGGCTGTGGTGGAAGCCATGCATTTTCAATTTTCCTACAAATGATGTTTTAGCTTCCTTTTAAAGTGCACTTTGTATCTGAATTGTCTGCCACCAGCCAGCTTGGCTATCAAAAATGGTCTTCCAGCTGGGTGGGCTGAGTGACAACTCCTTAATGGAGGAAATGGATGGCTCTCTGCTCATGTGGAGGGGCCAGCACACCAGGCAGATTTCTTTCCATCTGCCGCTAGCCCTCTACAAGCTGGCATTGCCCGAATGCCCAGTGCACCCCTCTCAGCAAAGACAGCATCGTCAAGAAGTAAATTGTGAGGCTTGCAGATCCCTAAGAATCATCAGGGTAGTTAGGCCCTGGAGGGATAATATTAAGAGTGGCTCGGTGTTCTTCTTTCTGGAAGCCTAATTAAACAATGGTAGAGGTGATCTGAGTGCTTTTATAAGTGCAGAGGTGAAGCCATTAACATTTCCAGCGGAGTACAGGGAGCCAGCTTAGAAAATGCTGGCCTGAATTGTGGCCAACGACGTGTTCTATTGAGGAATTTGCACTGACGTTTCCTGTTGATGCTTTTCTAAACGGCAAATTCTTGTCACTTAGTTACACTGTGTTCTGCTTGTCAAATAAAGGAAATCCATTTAGCAGCAAAGCCGAGAAATACTATTGTATTGGCTACGGAAAACACATAAAGACATAGGGATTTCAAAACTAGAAATCTGTTGCTACTTAAGTATATGTGATTTACCAATGCTAAATTAATGACACAAATAATTAACATGATGACTGATGGCACAGAGGAAGGTCTAAAAACAGAAAAATAGAACTTGCCATAGAATTTATGCCTTATTTAGCCCAAATGAGTGCTCAGCTGCCTGGCGTTTGTTTGTTGACATTGTTTAGGTTTTTAATTATTAATGTCTATAAGTGAAGTGACTTTGAATTGATGCTGAACAAAAATAGCTGAGTATTAAAATAGAGAGCAATGTTTCTGAAACCCTTCATAGTTTCATTTGCATGTTTCACTTGAAGTTTTAGCAAAATAGATGTTGAGGTCATTCAGTGGAAGTTCATCTGTTAAGAAAAGTAGCATTGGTCATCTCATATTCTTGAGCTTTCTTCTCTTAGGAGAATAATTGGTAACCATTCAGAATGTGGAGGCATTTTAAACTCTAATTGATGGTTTTATCTGCTGTAATAATCTGTGAATGTTTGCAGTATCTTTTTTTACTACACTGTATTTGGGACCTATTCTTGTACAATCTTCTAAAGGTTTTAATTTGATCTCAGGAATTTTAATAAGTCTTACAGTGCAAAACAAAAATATACTTAAATATTCTTCTATTTATGTATCAGCTACTGCTAAGACTTAAATACAAGCATATTTTCAGAAAGAGATATTATTGGCACTTAGAAATTTAAAAAGAACTGCTTTGAATATCTGAGCTTCTCACAATGTATCAAGAGAGCAATACCATTGACGCTGAGGTCTTCAGAGGCAAAATGGCTTGTGCCAGCCTTTAGCCATCAGGTAGAGGAAATGTGTCTTATCTAGCCTTCTGACCCCAGCCTTCAGGATCCTTAAGGATGGATAAAGTACCTGAGTTTTTGTTCTTTATCATTTTTATTGGTTTGGGTTTTTTGTTGTTGTTTGTTTTTGTTTTTTTTTTAATGATCTCTTTTGTCCTATAGTTTATTTTTTTTTAAGATTTATTTATTTTACTTTACATATTTGTGCTCTATTTACATGTGTGCCTGCATGGCAGAAGAGGGCATCAGATCCCAGTATAGATGGTTGTGAGCCACCATGTGGTTGCTGGGAACTGAACTCAGGACCTCTGGAAGAACAGTCAGTGCTCTTAACCTCTGAGTCATCTCTCCAGCCCTGGTTTTGGTTTTTATTGGTGTGTTTTTCCCAGCGTTTGTTTGTTTGTTTGATTGTTTGTTTTTCCAGACAGATTTTCTCTGTATAGCCTTAGCTATCCTGGCCCCGCTTTGTAGACGAGGCTGGCCTCGAACTCACAGTGATCTGCCTACCTTTGCTTCCCTGGGTGCTGGGACTACAGGTGTGTGTCACCACACCTGGTCCCAGCCTTGATTTCCTTAATTCTTGTAAGTTCTTTATTAATTGAGTCAGATTTAAGGGAGAAGCTCACACAGCCCTTAGGCCAGAAGACCCTGGATTCTCTGCAGAGACATAGACAGAAGCACAGCAAAAGCAGAGGGACTGTCTCCCATGGGATGCATCTAGGCTTTAGTTCTTTGGTTGGAGAGTTTCTAAGGAATTGGAATGAAAAAAAATTAGCCCCAGGGACTCAAACTCTTCTTGTAATCAATTTCAAGATCTTTGAATAAGAACACACTATCCTGGTACCCTCGCCAGAACTCGTACATACAAGGCCTGTATATGACCAGCTTCTTAGACAGAAGAGGAATCAGTAGGTCCATCGCTCTCACATGACTCAGGAATTCACCCCTTGGTATAGCCACACAGACATTGGGGCTCATTTGAGAGAACAGAGGTGAGTTTACTATTTAAAGCTGACAGGATGTGTCTAAGGCCAACCCTAGAGGCTGGCATATAGAGCCCTCCCCTTTCTGTCTGAACTGAGCTCTGGTGTTGAGTATTGATTACCTACTGTGAATTGGTTCGAAGAGCTTTAAAGAGATTTTAAAACTGTATCAAAAAATGATGCCCTTCTGTCTCTCACAGAAACTTCTTCAAGACAAGTTTGACTAGTTTTATAGCCTACTAATATGAACATTGGCTGAGAGTCATTTTAAGTGAATAATAATTTACTCAGGTTGCTACTTTTCATATTTGTCATGGCGAATATTATTTGTGTTTCACGTGCTGGGAAAAATGTAGTTATAGTGATTAAATGTGTATTTGACACTAATGTTCAGTAGTTACACAGTTGTAAGTGATATGTTCCGTTACCAGAAATCCTTTGGAATATGATGCTTTCTTTTTCTCTTATACCAGTTTATTTTGTGAAAGAAGGTAGTTGTAAGCTACCAAATTTTATGATTTTATGTTTTACATAAAATAAAACCAACATAAAATGAAACCAACATTTAAATACTTAAATGGATGTCTAGCCATAAACGACAAAGGCTGCTAGGTGATTCATTCATTAATTGTACATTAATTATAAAGTTAATTATTTTTTTTCACATGTCAGATATTTCATATGTGCCATTTCTTTGGGTTACTGCCATTCCTGTTAATATCCGAGTCTGCATATTAGTTTCAGCTAACCACAGGCTACACTTGATAAGGGTTCTGATCATGAGGAAAACCAGGAAGGTCCACACCTAGGACTCAGTGTGTTATTTTAGAAAAATAGCCTTTGGTGTTCTTGCTAGCACTGGTTCTCTTTCAAGTGGGCATGGTGAAGAAATCTTTAAAATTTATCTTTATTTGACAGTTTCTATTTACTGTGAAATGAACTAAATTCTACCTTTTGATCGATATGTCCATGCTAAGGATCGAATAAAATGAGTTCAGTTTAGCATCCATGAATAATCTGTATTCATTGCATGTGAAAAAAAAGTCTCAAGCATTCAATGCGTGTCACATCCTAAGTATTATCTAAAATGATGGCAGGGCCCAGAAGACGTGCAGATGTCTTAGCTGTACAATGACTCCTTAAGATCACACGCTGCTGCTCTCTTGAGCTTCTCAAAACTGTTTACTATTCCAATTCAGTAGCAAACCTATTACAACCCTCTTGGTTTTGCCAGCTATAGCTAGTTTAGAGTCTAGGAGACAACTGCCAAAACAGCCATGTCGGGGCTCCTGATGTGTCTGTCTGCGCAGCCAGACTCCAGCCTAATCCTCAGATTGGGCCAATATAACATCCTTGTATTTTGTTTTGTTTTTAATAACTTTTTTCTTTTTTAATTTTTAAAAATTTAATTAATTAAAATATAATTACATCACTTTGCCCTTTCCTTCCTCCAACCCTTCCCAGGTAATATCCTCCACCTTGTCCCCAAATTCTTGGCATATGGCCTCTTTTCTCTAGCTTCTTCTTCTTCTGTAATTGTTTTACACACACACACATAAATATACAAATAAGATTGGCTCAGTCCATATAATATTTGTATGTAGAGGAGTTCACAACTGGTTACTTGGTGTTGGATAACCAACTGGGGCCTCTTCCCTGGGAAAGACTGATTTCTCCCACTCTCAGCATCCCTTGATTGCTGGTAGTTCCTGTCCGGGCTTGGGGCCCTGTGTCATTTTCCACTTCTAATAACATCACTGTTGGTGTTGTCCTTGATCCAGTCTCGGTTATGCAGTCATGTTGTTGAGACTTCATGAGTGTAGCTTTCCTATCTTTTCAAGGAGACACAGTCTCACAGCAGACATCCTGTTCCTCTGGCTCCTACAGTCTTTCCAGCCCTTTTTCCGAGATGCTCCCTGAGCCTTAGGTGCAGGAGTTGTGTTGTAGGTGGCTCAGCTGGGTTGTAAGTGGGTACCCCACGTCTGTGTCTGTAGCAAAGAGAAGCTTCCCTGTTAGCATGAGAGCTACACTTATCTGAGGGCAGTTCAAAATGACGCCTGTATAATAAAGTGATGGTTACATCTTTGCGGATATATGTTTGTCATCCAATACAGCCAAATGAAGACTCATTGCAAAGGCTGCTTGTAGAGGCTCTCCTAGAGGTGACTCTAACCATTTCTTGAGCACTTTCCTGCACCAATATGCTGCCTATCATTAAGTCCTATAGCTGATATTTGATATTTCTCAACTAAACTAGGATTGTGGGGGTTTTGTTGTTGTTTGTTGTGCTGAGAATTGATTCTAATGCCTCACACGTGGCCAGCAACTAGTCTATCACAAATAACATCTCTAGCTCTTTAGCGGAGATTTCAAGAGCTAAGAATCTTTGAATGATTTTGGGCTCTCTAGTAGTGAACAACAGATGATGGGGAAGGAAGGCAAGGGTTGACATTTGAGATTGTCCTCTGACCTCTGCACACCTGCCATGGCATGTGTATGCCCTCATACACACATGCATAATTCACATATTTTTAAGTTAAAGGAAAAATCATAGCCATGGTAATTCTTTCACACATTGAGCTGTTTAAAACATTTTTTAATGCCTACTGTGCTTGACCCTGTGTTGAGACCTGGTGACACAGTCATGATCCCTGCTTCTTTGAGCTGAGTCTCTGGCATGGTGGGTATTTTTGTCCAGTTGGTTTTTCTTCATGTCTACTTCATTTTAATAGTATTAATGCATAACTGAATGTTTGATCTTAAGTATGTTAGCGTTTCCCTTATGATTTATTACCAAACATAGCCATAATGAAAACTTCTGATTTTGAGGAGACATTCATTTTACTCAGCTCTTATCTTTTACCATTCATGTCAAGCTAAGAAACATATGCTGAAAAATAAGTCCCAGGAAGTTCTCTTTTCTTTTACAAGTGTTCTGTTGGAGAGTAGCAGGGTTTGTGATCTCCAGTCCTCTCCCTGGAAACACCGTGCACTTTTCAGTTCTGGTCAGAAACTTTTACTGAAAATTTGGCTGAGAATCAATGACATATCAGGGATGACTGTGACCTTTTCGGCGTCCCGTGTTTTGATTAGCTAGCTGTTCTACTCACACTCCATCTACAGACAAATTGTGAAAGGCTTGAATGGCAAGTCAGAACTATCTGGAATATTGAAAAGGTCACTGTGATTTAGCCTATAACCACAGAATTGAAAATACATGACAAGTCATTATCAGGCTTAATTCTCACAACAAGGGCTGGGGTAAAGATGGGATATTATTCCAATTAAAATATTCTTGTCTCATACTAAAGGCTGAAAATGGTAAAGCTCAAATGCCCTCTTGACTCCTTTTGTGTGATGACTTAATAAGTTAGAAAGAAATTATAATTGAATTAAGCAAGGCAAAAAGGAGGTAGCAAGCCCTTTTGATTTGCGAGTCCATCGTAAAGGGAATACTGTAATGACTTTCCTGAAAACTCTAATTATACATGAGTAAAACAGATACAAAACCAATTCAACAGCCACCCCATGCTCTCTCTTTTTTTTTTATCTACAGCATAGCTGTCAGTCAGATGGGAACTCCATTTATTTCCATGGAAATGAAGGCAGCGAGTTCAATTTTGCCACCACCCGGGATGTAGATCTTTCTACAGAGGATATTCAAGAGCAGTGGTCAGAAGAATTTGAGAGCCAGCCCACAGGGTGAGTAATTGCTGTCTCCCATGCTGTTATACCACCTACCTTCACTCCAGTGGACACATTTTAAATGCACGTCATGAAATGACAAAGGCATGCTTAAATCAACACTGATGATTTTTATCACAGACAAGCCAAAAGGGGGATACTTATCCTAAGGGTCTTTGTTGAGTAATCAAGTATTTTAGACATATTTTTAAAATTGTGATTACAAATACCTTATAGCTCCATGTATATCCAATATTACTTAGCTTTTACTTGGATTTTTTTTCAGTATTAGAATACAAAATCTTTCCACTACTATTATATTGAGATATTCTATTCTCCTCGGGACTGAGCTTTATAGACACTGCTGCCTGATTTTCATTGAAATGTGGTTTTAATCCATAAAAGGATGTTTAGGGGATATAGCCTACCCTTGGAAGATACACAAAATGGGTATTTGGGACAGAGGTTGAAGGATAGGAGACCAGAAACACTAAGGGTGATTTGTGCTTTCTACAGATTTGGTTCTGTCTGTCTTATTCTGGGACCTCATTGGCTAAGATCACTTCCTAGTTGAGTGGAAAGTTCCACTTTGTCTGGGGATACAGCTAAGTAGGTAAAAATGCTTGTCATCAAAGTATGAGGACCTGAGTTTGGAGCCCCAGAACCACATAAAAGCCACCTGTGTAGAGTGACTTCGGTGGGGAGACAGGAAATAAAGACAGGAAAAGCGCTAGAGGCTCACCTGGCATATGAAGTGGGAAAACAGCAGAGTTTCTGTCTTAAACAAGATAGAAGGTGATGCCTGACACCAGGGGTTGCCCTCTGATGTCTGTATGTGACCATGGCATATTCATGGCTATATACACATGCACACACACACACACACACACACACACACATGCATGCACCACAGAGGCAGGCAGAGGGAAGGAGAGACACTTTGAGTTTAAAAGTGATCAGGAGACAGAGGAAGAAGGATCCAAGAAGAGTTCCAAGCCAGCCTAGGCTGTGTAGCAAGGTCCTATCTTAAGAAAAAAACAAACAAACAAACAAAACTCATAAATAAATAAATAAACAAACAAAGTCAGATTCAGAGAGGCAAATGATATTCATAGGAAAGAAATTATAGAAGATTTCTAGTTCTCTCCTGGACTTTCTTTTTAAGTTAAATGTGTAAGGAGCTGGTTATCTACAGCAGATTAACCTGTGGGCATATCTGTGGGGGAATTGTCCTGATTGTTGATTGATATGGAATCTTCATGGTGCTAATGTGGGTAGCACCATTCCCTAGGCAGCAGTCCAGAGCTTTGTAAGAGCAGCGTGCTAGCTGTAAGTAAATCAGTAGGCTGGCATGCATCATTTGTCCCTGTTCTTGACTGTGATGGCCAGCTGCTTGAGTTGCTGCCTTAACTTCCCCTTAATGGTGATTTGTAAAATGGAGTTGTAAGCCAGGTAAACTTTCTCTCCCCTAAGATGCTCTTTGTCATAATATTTTTATCATAGTAACAGAATAAAGAGAAAAAATAGAACAGAAATTGACTTGATATTAAAAGAAACCAAGCCTAGTTTAGAAAATATAGTAATCCAGAGAAAAAGCTGGTGTGTGTGTGTGTGTGTGTGTGTGTGTGTGTGTGTGTGTGTGTTCTGATTACAAAGCAGACATTTCATTTTAATGAAATACTAATATTGTAAGAGAGTTTTGGGCTAAAACTGAAATCATCATCACAAAGAAAGCCACTTATGAGGTTGGCATTGAGTTATAAGGTGTGAATGGATCGTGAGAAGAGGACCTGGGCTTTTCTGTGTCTAGACTGAAAATGCTGGTTTAATGAAGTGCCAGGTGTTGTTTTTATTGGTCTAGTAAAGAATGCTGATAAAATTATTTTCATCAGAGCTTCAGGAAAAGAATCTTTCACAAAGTCAAACTGGTGCATGGAGCATTTATTATAGGGAAAGAGGTGACAGAAGAAAAGCATTAGGTTACAAAATACTTGATACGTCACTTCTCTGCCAAGTGTTTGTCTCGGTCTTCCCTTCAACACATCCATCCAGAAACACACTTTGCCGTTATAAAACTCACCTGCTAGGGCAAACAGGTAGGTGCTAAATCCTCCATGTATTCCAGAGTGACCAGTTGAATTGATTGTATTCTGAAACATGGTGGGGGGGGAGGATACTAACTAAATATTTAACGTAGATAAATAAGAGAGAGTAAAAGAACATGTCATCCTAAATAATACGTTCAAACTACTTTGTATGAATGACCAGGGTGGAAAGAAAATGCAAGTCAGTATTTGGGAAACCATTTCCCTAATCGCCCTTGTTTTCCTACTGTTAGAATCAAAACACTTGATCTCACAGCACAAGGATGTGCGTGTGTGTCTGCCTTGCACGTGACTGGGCTGTCCCAGCACTGAGGGGCATTTTCCAAAAAGTAAAATTTAAAGTTTTTGGTTTTGTTTTGTTTGTTTGTTTCCTAAAGAAGACACATCTGTTCCTTCAGGAAGGAGGAAGCTTTAATAGACACACTGATAATTTATGTGAGTCTTCTGAACTTTGGCTTAACCTCACAGACACATCATTTAATTAGCAGCTACAGCATCTCACCTAGCTAGGGTTAGGTGAGAAAGGGCTTGGTAGAATGACACATTAATGCAAAGTGGAATTTGTATTAACGCCTTTTACCCTTATGTGTTTGTAACGTTTAAATATCTTTTGAAGACATTTTATTGTTATCCATGGCAGTATGTCTACGACAAAGTGGAAATCTGCAAATTAATGACTATTAAACATCTTTAATCGATATGGTATGCTCCTGTCTTTACCACCTGCCCCCAAATCCATGTTCCAAGTCCTTGAAAATTACAGAAAATGAGCAGATGAGTCTCTGATGAATCATAAAACAATAAGGTATCTCTCTAGGTGGGCCAGAGCTTATGAAAGACTTGTGGGGTGGAGAGGCTTCGGGAGGAGCATGAAGCTGGGATCTGAGGAGGGAAGCTACGGTCCAAAATGCTCACTGAGTAAGACACACTGTACATGGTATCTCAGCCTTGCTCCAGTATGGCTGCTAGATTAGGGTGTGGCTCTGAGTCTCAGCTGTAGGCACTGTCGAATGACTTCAAACCCAGGCTCCAACAAGGAATGTGGACATCCGAAAATGGGCTGCAGAGCAGTTTATGTCCGTGACAGTCCTCACCCATGGTGCCTAAACTGCCAGGCAGTTCCATGGCAATCCTCACCCATGGTGAGGAAGCTGGCATTTTCACACTGACAATTCAAGTACAGATAGCAGTTTCAACAAATGATCTAGGATATTCAAAATGATTTCTTAAAACTTTCAGTAAAGGCATTTATCTAAAGAACTAAGAGTTAAAGTGAACGAAATATCGGAATGAATGAATACAGACTATCTCGGAAGCCTATCTGTTATCCTCAGAGGTGTGAGGGAACATACGGCATTTGTGAAACCAGAACGGTTTTATAAGGAAAAAAATTAGAGGTGAGACAAACAACAAATATATATATGGCTGAAACAAATTTACTGGATTTCCCCCAATTATAAATAATGCCTACTTCAAGAACAAATTAGTAAACTGAATATTTTAATTTAAATTTATTTTTATAATTTATTCACTTTATACCCTGATTATAGGCCCCTGGCTCATCTCTTCCCAGTCCCCCCCTCCCTCCCTCTTTCCCCTGTTCTCCTCCCCTACCATTTGACCCTAGCCTATCAAATCTCATTAGGACTTCTTGTATCCGCTTTCTCTGTGGCCTGTCAAAGCCCCCACCAGGGGGAAATGATCAAAGAGCAGGTAACAGTCCATGTTAGAGACAATCCCTGCTTCCCTTACTAGAGGACCCACATGGAGACTGAGCTGCCTATGGACTAAATCTGAGCAGAGGGCCTAGGTCCTCTCCTTGCATGGTCCTTGGTTGGTGCATCAGTCTCTGCAGGTCCCATGGGCCCAGATCTGTCAGTCTTCTTATGGAGCTCCTGTCCTCTCCTGGTCCTTCTCTCCCCCAACTCTTTCATAAGACTCCCTGGGCTTTGCCTGAAGTTTGGCTGTGAGTCTTAGCATCTGCTTCAATCCCCTGCTGGATGGAGTCTTTCAAAGGACACTTATGGAAGGCTTCCATCCGGTTCCCTCTCTTCAACCGCTTCTGGTGTCTATTCTATTTGCCCTTCTGAATGAGAATTAAGCATCCTCCCTAGGGTCCTCCTTGTTATTGAGACCTGAGTACTTTAATCTTGAGTCCTTGTGTAATGTATAAGACAAAGGACTTTAGTGGGTTGGGGCAATGGCTCTGTTGAGAAGGTATTTATCAAGCATTCCTGAAGGCCTAGGGTTGATCCCCAATGCCTGTGTTAAAAAGCCAGTCATGGTGGCTGGGATCACAACGCTTGTGATCCCAGTGTTGGGAGGGGAGAGGGTTGGAGACAGGAGGATCCCTGGAGCTTGGTGACCCTTGGTCACCCTCGCCCAGTCAGCATGCTCTGGGTGAAAGACCCGGTCCCATGAAAACAAAATGGATGGCTCCTGAGGAGCAACACTCAAGCTTGACCCAGCTACATATATGCACACGCACACGTGTGAGCACATGGCCATCACACAGGCGTGCGGGGGAGGTAAATATGTCAGGTATACAAAAAAGTGATCTTTTAACCTCAGTCATCCGTAGAATACAGCTTAACAACATGATTGTCTGTGGAGTCCCCAGCCTGCATTCAAGCGTGTTTACAGTACCAAGCGTAGGTACCTTTCTATGCAGCAGACCTTAAATCTAATCAAGGTAGCTGCTGGGTACACCCATGCCCAGTGTTGTCACTCTTGGTGTGGCAGGATGCTATCCTGGCCTATGCTAGCATGCCTGGTCTAGCGCTGGGTTGGATCTTGATATCCCAGCACTATAAAAGTGAGCGAGCAGGAAGAGAGTTTCCTTGGTCAGTTTGAGACTGATTCCTCTATGTCCTGCAACCAGAGTATGTGGTGTCATCCTCGAAGTAGTCTCACCATCCAGTTAGTGTAGTCAACCAAGAGAAATCACATCACGTGATCCATAAACTATGGCACATATTACAAATTAGCTGCTATTCCACCCATACTTACTTGTCAGTAATATATTACCAAAGTGATGCTCAAAAGAAAATTATATTTGAATTGTTTAATAAGATGTAAATGAAACACAAAGTTAAATAGACCAATGAATTAAGTCTTTCTCAAAATATAGAAGTAAAATATGTCACTGAGGGGAAAAAAAATAGTTAATGGGCTGATGAGATGGCTCAGCTCATGCCAAGCCTGGAAACCTGCATTCCATTCTGAGTTGCACACGGTGGAAGGACCCACTCCTACAGGCTGACTTCTGACCTCTGACCTCTGCGCAGGTACATGTGCCACCCACACATACACACATATGTACAAATAAATGTAAAGTTTTATTAGTTTATTTTACATCCCAATCGAAGCTTCCCCTCCCTGTCCTCCCAGTCCCTCCCTCTCACCTCCCTTCCCCACCATCCTCCAGTCCTTTCTTTCTCCTTAAGGGGCTCAGGAAAAGGGAGGCCTCCCATTGGTATCAACCCCTCCAGGGATATCAAATTGCAATAGGACTAGGCCCCTTTCTATTTGTGGCTAGGCAAGGCATCCCAGTTAGGGGAAAGGGACCCAGAGGCAGGCAGTGGAGTCAGATAGCCCCTGCTCCTGCTGTTCAAGCTATACAACTGTTATATCTGTGCCGAGGGCCTAGGCCCGTCCCATGCATGCTCTCTGTTTGTGGACCAGTCTCTGTGGGCTCCTGTGTTTGTTGGTTCTGTATCTCTTCTTGTGGTGTCGTTGACCATTCTGGCTCCTTCATTCCTTCATCCTGTCTTCCGTGGAATTCCCCATGCTCAGCCTAATGTTTGGTTGTGGGTCTCTGCAGCTGTTTCCATCAGTTGCTGGGTGAAGCTTCCCAGATATGCTAGGCACCTGTCTGGAAATAATAGCAAAATATTATTAATAGTGTCAGGGGTGGGCTCCCCCTCACGGCATGGGTCTCAACCTGGGCCAGTCCTTGGTTGTCCATTCCCTCAACATCTGCTCCATCTTTACCCCTGGATATCTTGTTGGCAGGACAACTTGTAGGTTTAAGGTTTTATGGCTGAGTTGGTGTCCCAGTCCCTCCATTGGAAGTATTTGCTGGTTACAGGAGATGGCCTTTTCAGGTTCCATATCCCACATTGCTAGAGGTCTTAGCTATGACAGCCTCATGGATTCCTGGGAGTTTTTATTGTCCTAGGTTTCTAGCAGAGATGCTTCCCCTCCGTGGATTCCAGTTCTCCCTGTATTCTCTCCCTCCCCTCCCCCCACCTTGATCCATCATAGTCCTCTTCTCCCTCCCTCCCCCGGGTTCCCTCCCACCATCCACCCCTGATGTCTGCTCTATTTTCCCTTCTCGGTCTAGGCTGTCATTGTTGTGTAGTGAGAAAACTGTGTGTCTTCTAAGCATTCCAAATTAGTGTTATTCCAGACAGGTATGCTTAAACCTGATGCATGTAATAAAAACCTGAAGCAGAATTAAATGTGACCAAACAAGGGGAAGCGATTGAAGGGGGAAGTCTTTGAAATGCAGGGCATGCCAGGAAGCCTTCAGCTAGGGCTCCTCACTTACTTCCTCCTATGATGGAATGATGAGAGGGAGAGAAATCCATAAATGCAGCAAAGGTGGAGAAGCCTCAGTCAAAGTCCACACCTCGCTAGACTTCAGAGGACCCCTACTGGAGATAAACCTCATGAATATAAATGGATGTTGCGGGGTCCCTGCCAGAGCCACATCCCTTATTAAATAGCAGAGACTAGATCCCAAATAGGGGCCTCACCGATGACAGGAACTTTTCCAATCTCAGAAAATTTATATGAGGTTTAAGGAGCCTATAGATTCGGTAAATATAGACTCTTTTCAACCAGCCTCTGTTCTGTGTCCTAGTGCACACCAAACATTTTCTGTCTTTGGGTGGTTTAATCTATCTTGAAGAATAAAATAAATTTCATACATAATATGAACTGTTCCATCCCTTTAGTGCCAATACTGGTAGGGGAACATTTGATTAACGTTTTAAACCTCTGTTTACCAGCCTAAAATGAAATCGTTTAAATTTTCATTCTGAGTTTAAAACCTATGGATGCTTTTTCTTTTTCTTTGCTTTTCTCTGAAAGTTTTGTTTGCTAAAGCAGACGTGTAAGGTCAAAATACGAAGTCCCCTCGCATGGATCCCCACTTCTCACTGTTAAAACCTTGGCAGATGCTCGTCAGAGATTTTCCTACTCGTAGACTGAAAGGCATCATGGGAACCACATTCTCCCTCTTAGGTCTCAACTCAACTTTAAAAAACAGGGAGACATTATAAAAGTCTCAGCTAGTCAGTAACTGTTAGTCATTTCAAAAAGATGATCTACCAGCTCGTAACCAACCCCCTGCTGTAGATGAAGGCCACTGTAACAAACATCCTTGTGTATTTATTTAAGTATGGATTATAAATTCCTAAAATATAAAGGGTATGTATGAGTACTTATACATAGATGTGTATTATGTAATTTCAGTTGACAGACTTCCCTCCAGAAACTGTATCATACTAGAAATTATCGGGGTATGTACTGATTAAAGGACAGTTAATCCTACCAGGGCCCCTGAAAGAGCTGATGAGGCCGTTAGCCTCCCAGCTAAGAGACCTCCTCAGACTGCTTTTGCTTACTAGACTGTGTTTCATTATGACACACAAAATATAGTCTTGTTTTGAAACTATAAATTAAATATTATTGTGACCCTCATATTTCTGAAGAACAGAGTTGCCTTAGGGCATTTTATTGATTTAAAAACTTGTGTTTTTTTTTTCTTTCCTCCAACCTCACCTCTCTCTATTTGTATTAAATAATAGATAGAGATGTATTTATAATAAATAAGATAGGGCTTTTATTTTATAATTAGTCATAAAGGGGTAGACATAAATTGGTATGTGGTAGAGAGCTCGCCCCTAGGCAGGTGTTCCTTCACTCAGCACAGAGCAGCATTTCCTTGGGGAAAGCCACTTAAAGCACAGAGGATCAATACTCCTGTTGAGGGCACTTGCCATGCCATCCAAGAAACCACTAACACCGTACAGCGCCTCAGGTACCCACTGCTGGGCTCGCAGATTTGGTTATAGTTTTATTTCGTGTAATTATTTCAGTAGGAGAAAATGAGGCCAGGCCATTCTTTAACTGGAAATGGCCAAAGTTAGGGGCCCATGCTGTACCCAGAGACCCAGGCCAGCGAGCCAACACTGGCTTAGGTAGCTGAAGCTGCTCCGTGTCCCACCGTGAGCAGCATGCCTTCAAGCACTCTTGAGCAGGTTTATACAAATTCATAAAAGAACGAGCTTGTGCTCTGGCAGGCTCCTACTGAATTTTTAATAAATGTAGAGTAACTTATTCAAAGCAATAAGACTTTTATAAAAGGTTTAATTCATAAAACTTGAGAAAAGCACCCTGCCTCCTTCATCTTTCTGTTCAAAGTAGACTGAACTGTGTGTGCCATTTGATTATAAATATTTGGGTATCAAAAGAGATTAATTTCAATTTTGTTATCATGTAGATAACTATTTTAGTAAGAGAGATAAAAACTAATTTAGAGTAATTTGGGGAAGATTATGTTTAAAATAAAAATTGAAAGTACATAGACAATCTAAATTATAGCATTGTCTGTGGTCAAAGTTGTGAAAATAACTCATGTAGATTATCCTAGAAAAGTAATTAACAAGGGGAAATTATAAAATAGCTACAGAACACATCTCTCACATTAATAGAAGGTTATTTTAGTCTATAACAATTCCATCTTTTTTCAATTCAACTTTTCATTTGAAAATACTCTAAAGCAGACGATAGATCCTAACAGGGTTATCAGCCTCATCATGTGTAACTTAAACTTGCTGTGTGCACCAGTAGACTGAGTGGCTTAATTGGGATAAATGGAGCAAGTAAAAGACCAATGAACCAGCTTGGAGTCTTCGTGTACACATCGCAAGAAGCTCCTGGTGAAGGTGAACCATTATCACAAAGAGCTATTTCAAAAAGTTACTTGTGCTCCTTAAATGATTGACATAACCTGTTAACACATGCAGGGGCCGGGGGAGGATGGGAGGAAGGGGGGAGGAAGAGAGAGAGATTTCCTAAGATTTAAGTCTGTTATAAAGTTGGGTGGGGCCAGCAAGATGGCTCAGCACCACTTGATGCCCAGCCTGACGTCCTGAATTCAGTCTCAGAAAGCCCACATGATAGCTGTCTTCCCACCTCCACACATGTGCCATGACATGCATGAGCACACAGTCAGTCAGTATATAAGCCTGAAGAGTTACATGAGTCATCCTGGCACGGTTAGAAGGATAACTATAAAGCTAACCACAAAACAAACAGCCTCAAGGAAACTGCTTAACATGTGTGCACCACATCTCCACTTTTGGACAGTTTATTATGTGAATAATAATTACCAAAAACAAGTGCTAGAGAAATGAGTATCTAAATAACCCAATGAATATTTAAAATCACCTACAAATTTAAGAGAATGAACCTCTCATAAAGTAAGGCATAAAGTTACGAGTATAATTACACACAATATTTCTGTTGTTGCTTGATTTTTGATAACAAGTCTCCCTGTGACGTCCTCCTGCCTTAGAATCCCAGGCTCTGGGATCACAAGCATGGGCTGCTTTGCCAAGTGATGTCATGCACTGTTAAATCATTCAAATAGGACTTCCAGCGTCTGTTGCCAGTGTGGGGGACTGCAGTCGTATAGTATGTTTGTTTGGTGTTGGTGGAATCATTTCTCTGAGGAGTCTTTGCTTTGGAAACAGAGTGAATCAGTCAATGACACTTGAGGAACTTTGTGAAAGGAATAAAGGTAGCATGTTCTTAAGTAGGATGCTTCAGCATTTACCTGAAATAGCAATCATTCTATTTACATCTGTGGATTTCCAGCAGTCCATTTACCTTATAAAAATCTGATGAAACTGGTGTTCCTCTGTGGAAGTATGAGGTTGCAAGTTAAATACATTGCTTAAATATGGTTTTCAACATCTCATCAGTGTTGATGGGAGAAACTGATAGTCATTATAATTTTCTAGAAGGGAATATGCCATACCTTAAGAGAGCAGTTAACAAATGGTGAGTTTTGCTTTTTTATTTACAAAGTTGCCTTCTTTTAATAATATAATCAATTTAGCTTTGAAAGAGACTTCCGGAGAGGAGAGTGTTATGTGACAAAGTGGCATTTTAGTCATTTTAGGGTGGCATCGTTACCGGTGCCGAACAGCTTGTTATCTATATATGAAAAGTAAAGTTGGGTCTCAACTTTATTCCTCACCTTCAAATAAATTAAATTTATGTAAATGTGAAAAGTCAAATTTCAAACTTTAAAAAGGAAGCATGAGGGAGTATCTCTATAACCTTAGGGCAAGGATTTATTAACTAGAATAGATGACACAAGCTGATATAAAAGATGGCTCTGCTATTAAAGCTTTTTCCCATGAGCTTCTATGTGTGGTATGTGCACATGTTCGTGTGTGGGGACACGTGTATAACATACATGCACATATGTACACATGGTATGTAGACACCAAAGGTTGTTCTCCGCATGTTTGCTGGATCGGAGATTCTTACCGAAGCCAGAGTTCTCCAGCTAGCAAGTCCTGCTGGGCAGCCCGCCCCTGAGATCCCCTCTGTCCACCTTCCAAACACCGGAACTGCAGGCCGCCCAGATTTTGTGTGGGTACTGGGTCCTCAGTCATCTGGATTCCGGTCCCCATGCTTGCATGGCAATTGCTTTAGCCATTGAACCTTCTCTCCAGCTCCAATAATTAAAACTTCTAATACACCCAAGACATACGCAAAATGAAAAATAAAATGCTTATACCCAAGAAAAATTACTGTCTAGACCACAAGGAAGTGAGACAAGAAGAGTGAGATGCTAGTGGAAAACAGACAAAGGAGAGGGGCAAGTCTGAGGGCGGTAGCTGCACCTGGCCAGTCATCAACACGAAAAGACGTCCGACCTCAGCAGTAGTCATGGAAATGCAAAAGTGAGAGAGAGTCTCCTTCCCATCTGCCAGGCTAAATTTTAAAAGCTGACAAAATCAGATGCTGGCACAAGCTTGTTTAGAAACAGGAATCTTACATCCTCCTAATGGCAACATAACGTTATCCAACTAGTTTGAAGGTTAATAAAATATGACCCAATAAGTCTACTTACACACACATGCACAGGTCACACAGACAGACACACTCACGTATGCACACACACACACATGCCCTCACACTTTTTCTTAGCCTAAAGTCTTGTGAGAGCCCAGAACACAGACAATTATCAGAGTTGCTGCTTTCGCAATTGTTCTAAGGTGCACAAGGGCTATAGGATTGCAGGTGCAAAAGAGCAAAACCCGCTGCACTAATACGACGTAGGCCATGCAGATTGGATGCCCTGTCTCTTGCAGACATGAGTAAGGGACAGCTGCCTTGCGTCCGTAAGGGGAGCTCAGTGCCATGCGTTTTTAACACAGGTTCTTTCATGCAGTATCTCTAATAATAACCAGAAAAGTGAAAATGCCCTAATTGTCTACAAGAAGATTTTAGTCATTCTCTTAAAAAGTCTCTTGGCGTCTTTTATAGCCAATAATATATTGTGCAGTGTCTGAATAAGGATCTCCTCAGACAGACTTGCAAGGAGCAGAGAGGAAACAGAGAGGTACAAATGCTGTATTGGCCCACAAGCCTGTGACTCTTGAAGAACATATACCCCTGAGCCAGAGCCGAGGGAGATGGAGAAGCTAATGCTGGGCAGATGGCTTAGTGATGATCTTTTGGCAGAAAACTGAACCATCAGTCTTCAAACTTAAAAGAGGATGTGGTCCTAAAATCAAAGTCATTGTAGTACCAGGCATTAAGAATAGACACGCAGCTGGGTGCAGCGGCACACGCCTGTAATCCCAGCACTCAGGAGGCAGAGGCAGGTGGATCTCTGTGAGCTCCAGGCCAGCCTGGTCTACTAAGCAAGTCTAGGACAACCAAGGCTACATAGAGAAACCCTGTTTCAAAAAAAAAAATTAGACATGTGCAATTTGTGAGTGAAAGAACAGATTGCTAACGTGAAGATAGAGATGAGAGAGGCCAAGGTTAGGAGAGAGTGAATGGAGTATAAGCTGTCTCACATGATAGGGCAAAGACAAGACTATTGAAAGCAGAGGAAAGTGAAGATGGACCGAGGCAAGGCAGCCCTGCTTGGGGGAAGTGATCCAAAAGCAGGCCAGAATCCATGTTAGAAACAGTGGCCCCCTTCACTTGCCAGGAACACCACATGAAGACCAAGCCGCCCATAGGCCACATATGTGCAGGGGGCCTAGGCCCAGACTATGCATGCTACTTAGTTGATGTCTCAGTTCATGTAAGCCCCCATGCGACTGGGTTGGTTGTCTCTGTTGGTCTTCTTGTAAGGTTCCTGTCCCCTCCATGTCCTTCCATCTTTCCCCCACATTTCCACAGGACCCTCAGAGCTCCACCCCATGCTTGGCTCTAAGTCCCAGCATCTGTCTCAATCTGCTGCTCACTATCACCCCTAAGGAAATAGAGGTAGTCATTAAAAGCCTCCCAACCAAAAAGAGCCCTAGGCCAGATGGTTTCAGCACAGAATTCTACCAGACTTTCAAAGAAGAACTAATAGTCCTCAAACTATTCCACAAAATAGAAACAGAGGGAATATTGCCAAACTCATTCTATGAGGTCACAGTCACCCTGATACCTAAATCACACAAAGACCCAACTAAAAATAGAATTTCAGACCAATCTCTTTTATGAACATTGATGCAAAAATACTCAATAAAATACTTGCCAACAGAATCTAGGAACACATCAAAAATATCATCTATCATGATCAAGTAGGCTTCATCCCAAGAATGCAGGGATGATTCAGCATACCACATTCCATCAATGTCATCCACCATATAAACAAACTGAAAGAAAAAAAGTCACATGATCATGTCATTAGATGCTGAAAAGGCCTTTGACAAAATCCAATACCCCTTCATGTTTAAAGTCTTAGATCAGGGATACAAGGCACATACCTAACCACATTAAAGGTGATATTGAATTCTTTAATGTCACCATCAGTATTATTGGGCACCTTCTGGGTATTAGGCCCTGAGCTAGATATAAGGACATAAAAAGAAAAGCGTATAAAGTGTGCATGAGCAGCACTAAATAGAAGGCAGATGTTTTTATGCTCTCTATACATCCAAGCACCTGCTTGGCAAGACCCAGTTTAAATCTCAGCTCCTCTATGAAAATTTGCTAGACTTTTCCTGGCTCTTACAGCTTTTCATTCTAATATACATATATAATAATTACATATATAATACCTATATAGTATATCCTTAATGTGCAGACACCATATTAGCATTTATAATACAGTGCTCTCTGGTTCACCCTTGCCTTATTGTTAATTTGACTCTTTTGTTTTTTCGCTGTTTAAATTTGTTAAATTTTTATAATTTATTTACTTTATATCCCAACTGTAGCCCCCTCTCTAGTCTCCTCCCAGCCCCACCCTTCCTCCCTCTTTTCCCCTAACCCCTCCCCTTGATCACAGAAAGGGAAAGCCCTCCTCCCTTATCATCTGACCCCAGACTGCCTGGGTCCTCTTCCTCTGTGGCCTGACAAGGCCACCCTGCCAGGGGGAGGTGAACGAAGAGTGAGTACCAGAGTCCATGTCAGAGATGACCCCTGCTCTTCTGACTAGGGAACCCACATGAAGACTGAACTACCTATTAGCTACATCTGAGCAGAATATCTAGGTCCTTTCCATGCACAGTCCTTGGTTGGTATATCAGTCTCTGCAGTCCCCTCCCCCGAGCCCAGATTTGTTGGCCTTTTTGGTCCCCTTGTGAAGCTCCTGTCCCCACCAGATCCTTCTGTCCCCCCACTCTTCCATAAGACTCTCTACACTCTGCCCAAAGTTTGGCTATGAGTTTTAGTATCTGCTTCTATTCCGTGCTAGGTAGAGTCTTTCAGAGGCCCTCAGTGGTAGGCTCCCGTCCTGCTCCATATCTTCAACCACTTCCCTCCTCAACTCAACTATAAGCACTTTTGATTTGGGAATGGGGATAGGAGATCAGATAGAGAAGAAAGAAGAGGATGGATTTGACCAATATGCATGACAGCCATATATGAAAATTTCAGACCAATAAGAAATATTCTCATTATTCCATATGAAGTTGAGAATTTTTCTTTCCAGGTCTGTAAAGAATTGTGTTGGTAATTTGATGGGAATTGCATTAAATCTGTAGATTGCTTTTGGTAAGATGGCCATTTTTATTATGTTAATCCTGCCAAGCCATGAACATGGGAGATCTTTCCATCTTCTGATATCTTCTTCTAATTCTTTCTTCAGAGACTTGAAATTTTTTTCATACAAGTCTTTGACTTGCTTGGTTAGGGTTATAGGAAGGTACTTTATGTCATTTGTGGCTATTGTGAAGGGTGTTATTTCCCTAATTTCTTTCTCAGCCCTTTTGTCTTTTGTATACAGGAGGGCTACTGATTTTTTTAAGTTAATTTTGTATCCAGCCACTTTGATGAAGGTGTTAATCAGCTGTAGGAGTTCCCTGGTAGAGTTTTGGGGGTCACTCACCTATACTATCATAAATTCTCAACTTCATATGAAATAACAAAAAACCCAGAATTGCTAAAACAATCCTCTGCAATAAAAGATCTTCTGGAGTTATCTCCATCCCTGATCTTAGCTGTACTATAGAGCAACAGTTATAAAAACTGCATGGTACTGGCATAGAAACAGAATGGTGGATCAATGGAACTGAACAGAAGACCCTGAAATAAACCCACACACTATGGACACCTGACCATTGACAAAGAGGCCAAAACCATACAATGGAAAAAAAGATAGCATCTTCAACAAATGGTGATGGTCTAACTTAATGTCTACATGTAGAAAAATGCAAATAGATCCATACTTATCACCCTGCACAAAACTAAAGTCCAAGTGGATCAAAGACCTCAACATAAAACCAAACACATTAAATCGGTTAGAAGAAAAAGTAGGGAAAACCCTAGAACTCATTGGTACAGGAGAAAACTTCCTGAACAGAACACCAACAGCACAGGCTCTAAGAGCAACAATCAATAAATGGGACCTCATGAAACTGAAAAGCTTCTGTAAAGCAAAGGACACCATCATCAAAACAAAACGACTGCCTACAGATTGGGAAAGAATCTTCACCAACCCTTTATTTACAGAGGGCTAATAGCCAGTATATATAAAGAACTAAAGAAGCTGAAAAGCAGCAAACCAAGTAATTTAATTAAAAAATGGGGTACAGAGCTAAACAGAGAACTCTCTGTAGAGGAATATCGAATAGCAGAGAAACACTTAAAGAAATGTTCAACCTCATTAACCATTAGGGAAATGGAAATCAAAACAACCCTGAGATTTCACCTTACACCCATCAGAATGGCCAAGATCAAAAACTCAAGTGACAACACATGCTGGAGAGGTTGTGCAGAAAGGGGAACCCTCCTCCACTGCTGGTGGGAATGTAAACTTGTACAACCACTCTGGAAAGCAATCTGGCGCTTTCTCAGACAATTAGAAATAGCACTTCCTCAAGATCCAGCCATACCACTTCTAGGCATATATCAAAAAGAGGCTCAAGTACACAGTAAGGACATTTGCTCGACCATGTTTGTAGCAGCTCTATTCATAATAGCCAGAAGCTGGAAACAGCCCAGATGCCCCTCAACTGAAGAATGGATGCAGAAATTGTGGTACATCTACACAATGGAGTATTACTCAGCAATGAAAAATAAGGAAATCATGAAATTTGCAGGTAAATGGTGGGACCTGGAAAGGATCATCCTGGGTGAGCTGTCCCAGAAGCAGAAAGACACACATGGTATATACTCACTCATATAGACATATAACATAGGATAAACCTAATAAAATCTGTACATCTAAAGAAATTAATCATAAGAGAGGACCCTGACTAAAATGCTCAATCCCCATCCCGAAAGACAAAGAGGATGGACATCAGAAGAAGAAGAAAACAGGAAACAACCTAGAAACCTGCCACAGAGGGCCTCTGAAAGGCTCTGCCTTGCAGACTATCAAAGCAGACGCTGAGGCTTATGGCCAACTGTTGGGCAGAATACATAGAATCTTATGTAAGAAGTGGGAAATAGTAAGATCTGGAGAGGACAGGAACCCCACAAGGAGAGCAACAGAACCAGAAAATTTGAACACAGGGTTCTTCCCAGAGACTCATACTCCAACCAAGTACCAGGCATGGAGATAACCTAAGACCCCTGCACAGATGTAGCCCATGGCAGTTTAGTGTCCAAGTGGGTTACATAGTAATGGGAAGAGGGACTGCCTCTGACATAATCTGATTGGCCTGTTCTTTGATCACCTCCCCCTGAGGGGGGAGCAGCCTTACCAGGCCACAGAAGATGACAATGCAGCCACTCCTGATGAGATCTGATAGACTAAGATCAGAAGGAAGGAGAGGAGGACCTCTCCTATCAGTGGACTTGGGGAGGAGCATGCGTGAAGAAGGGGGAGGGAGGGTGGGAATGGGAGGGAAGGAGGGAGGGGCTTGTGGGGAGGATACAAAGTAAATAATGTATAATTAATAAAATAAAATTAAATTAAAAAAATATTCTCTTGTTCTAGAATGTTGCTTTAGACACAGGAGAGACGAAAGTAAATGCTCTTTTGACTAAAGCTGATAACAGGGAAAGTGTGGCTGAGCAGCATATGCTTAAGGTTTAGTCATTGCCCAAAGTCTACAGTATCGCATCTTCAGAATTATCTACCCGTCACTAAAAATAAATAAATAAAGATTAAAAAAATCTGTATAAAGCTGCATTTGGTATTCTAACTTTCAACGATCCTTGCTTCTTTTTTAGATGGGACATCTTGGGAGCTGTTGTTGGTGTAGAGTGTGGAACCATAGAGTCAGGATTGTCTCTGGTGTTCCTCAGAGACGGAGAGAGGAAGCTATGCACTCCCTACATGGACACAACTGGCTTTGGGAACCTGAGGTTCTATTTTGTTATGGGTAGGTACAGATCAATACCTTTGCCTTTGGAGATAATACTGGTTTCTTATTTATTATGTAAAATGAAAATCAGTGAAATCTGAGCTCTCCTGGCAGAATAAAGACCCGTGGTACTCACCGCTGCCTCAGGCCAGCCTTGTTGGTGCCACACTGTAGAAAAAGGCATTCTTGACATGCTGTAACTAGGCCCAAAGACAAACTATTATATTTCTCTCACAACCCTTCCTTGGTCACAGTGACGGTGCTGCATGTGATAACAATTAGTTTAAAAAAGAAAAAGGAAAAAGGTCATGAATTTAAAGGCGAGTACAGAAGGCGAAGTGGGAAGGTCTGGAGGAAGGACATGGAAGGAGGAAATGTTGTAGTTATAATTTCAAAAAGAAATAAAGATTCATTTTCTTAAAAAAAAAAAGATACGGGAAGGAAGCAAAGAACAAGGTGACCCCTTTGTCACATCCAGTAACTGGCTACTCATCAACGTGAGTCATTTATTTACGTGGATGCTCTGTTATTACCCAGCTCTGCTGTTAGGGGAAGCCGAGGGGGGAAATGGTTTATAGTGCCCTAGAGTGTTTCATAATCCTCTCTACATTCCAATAGGTTTAAAAACGTAAAAGATGTTCATAAAACAGACTCAAATTCATTATAGGTAGAAAAGTTGGGAAAATATCCATAGATAAATTAGGGGCTTGAACTCCTGGTGAGGCCGGATAGACTAGGATCAGAAGGAAGGAGAGGAAGACCTCCCCTATCAGTGGAATTGGGAAGGGGTATGGGTGGAGAAGGGGGAGGGAGGTGGAATTGGGACGGAGGAAGGAGGGAGCTACAGGGGGGATACAAAGTGACTAAACTGTAATTAATAAAAATAAAAAATACAAAACAAATTAGGGGCTTGAAATTTGTGGCCTGCCAAATTTGTCCCGCTAGGCAACATAAGCACAGTGACATATTCTTTCACTGATGTCATTTCTGTCATATGCTGTCTCTGTAGAGTGGACAATCACATGCAATATCTGGAAATGAAGCAGGAAGCAAACATTATCTACCTTTGAACTTAGCAGCAAAGAAGTCAGTTCATCAGGACACAATGTTCCCAAGCCTAGGACTCGGCTACAATTTATCACTCCCATGCCTGCTCAGCTTCTTGACAGTTGTACAGCTAGAGGTTGCATAAGACAGACCTCAAGACCATCATGGTAGCAAGTATATTACATATATGATGCTTCCAACAACAATCTGCCCACAGCAGAAAAGCCATAGGTCAAAGTTCAGGGCACCCTTGTTTACTCTAAAGTAGTTTGTACATTTAAATGTCTAGACCTCATTTCTTTTAAATAATATTCAAACTGTCTCTCACTTTACTAAAGGTAATTTCTACAAAACATTAGCAAAACAAAGTTGTAATAACCGCTGTAGTTTGTTTTTCGATCTTTACCTTCTTGATAAAATTTATTTGAAGCTGAGCATGGTGGTACATGCCTTTGATCCCAGCAGAGGCAGGCGGATCTCTGTGAGGTCAAGGCCAGCCTGGTCTACCAAGCAGGTAGGACAGCCAAGGCTACACAGAGAAACCCTGTCTCAAAAGAAAAAAAATTCATTTGAAATTAGCATTTCAATAGTAAATCAACGCATCTGCATGGATTTATAAAAGATTAAGTCATCATGTTAATTTTCCTTTGTACAGTGTCTGTGTTGAGATCTTAAGTCATCTGTAATTCTTTCTGTAACAAAATTGTTATTAACTAATGTATTAAAGTTGTATTGACTATGCACAAAAATTTAATTTTAGTAACCCCAAAGAAATACACCATCCAAAATAAAAAGTGCTCCATTCAGTAAAAGTAAGACGTGCATATTGCCTATAGAGCCTGGGATAGGTAGGTCATACAGAGACAGCAGAGAGCAATGCTACCCCAGCCACAGAGTTGCTGGGTAAATGCGTTAACACAGAAAAGCACTTAAATGGTGCCTCATAAACCCAACTATCTGTGCTGTTACTGCTTCGGAAGTGACTCAGACAAAGCCCATGACCACAAGTGACATCTAACTGTGTGGGGAGAACACAACAAGCTTTGATGGAGCAATGTGCTGTGAAAGGGCAGGGAGAACCGAGGGTCGCTGTGGTGGAAGGGTAAGGGTAAGGCTTCAGGAAGGATATGGCATTCGACCAATTCTAACCATTCTGAATAAAAGACATTAAAAAAAATCAAAGTATGTGATACATTTGCAGCTAATTTTTCCAAAAGCTTAATGAAAGCATGTAAGGTGATCTAGAGGGGTGCTTTTCTCAGTCCCACTGAAGGAGTTTAGCTCTTTCTTTTGCTGTCATGTCAAAGGATTCTTGCTAGGACTCTATTACCTGTTTTTAGGGAGGTATTTCCATCAAGAGTGTGAAAGAAACACTGAACTAATCAGAAACCAGAAGACAAGACACTAGTTGGGACAGTGGGGTCAGATCACCTTACAAGGAAAGAAAACAGCAAAGTGTTACAGCTTGGCTAAGCTTGTAACGGTGTTAAAAGTTTATAATGAACAATATTTTAAAACAATAAATATTAATTTTAACAGATTTTGATAAGTACTTTCCCTTTCCATGCTGTGTATGTTGTCTGGCAACTCTGTTATGTATCTAATGAGCCAGTCAAGGCAACAGAAGAATGAGTCAGTGTTAAGTGACAGTGAGAAGAAGGGGATTAAGACAGGATGTCTGCAGAGACACAGCCAACTGAAGCTGGCACACAGCTGACTGTGGGTTTATGAAAACAATGCGCATTTCTCTTCCAGGTGCCTAAGGAGAGGTACCATTTCCTACAGTGGCACATATTTTTAAAAGAGTTAGGCATGCGGAAGCATTTGGTCCTAGACATGTGAAGGCTTGGGTTTCTAGAAGACCACGTTAAGATAGAGATTCTGTTCACAGCGTAGAGCACATTTGAAAACCACTCACTTCCTGAGCCTTGATGAGTGAGTGCTGCATAAGTGAGGTGATGAATAAAGAAAAGAGGATTTTGGCTGAATTTTCAAAGCTCAACTAATTTCCCCAGAGCTGCTGATAGGCGATGACATGAAAAATTTAGGGAAATTCTTTTCGCAGTGGAGGGTAAAGGAAAAAAGAAATAGAGACTGCAAAAGAGCATGAAGAGGAGAAGGAGGCAGGTAGATGAGGGGAGCGAGCTCCCTTGGGAGAAGACAGTGATCTGCATAGGATTGCCATGGAGGGTAAAGTCAGCCAGGATAAAGGCTCAAGAATGTCATCAGAGACGAGCAAAGATGGAGTCAAGATCTTGAGAAAGCAGCGTTGAGAGAAGCTGATCTTCAGGCCGAGATAATAGAGGACAGGATAGAAGGATTGGAGAGGAGAACACTGGACCTATAGAAGAGATTTCCAAACTGTGGCAGCTGGGGAGAAAATAAAGAGCAGTGTGAGAAGGGATTTAGGATGAGTTTATAATGCGGTGCTCTGGGAAGTTAGCATCTAGTTTGTTTATCAGCTCCAGATGACACTTCCTCTCAAGCTTGAGTTTATGACGCGTTCAGTCCTTGGTTCCTATCGGTTTTTACAACTGTGTTTGTCTTAAACTTGTACAACTTTCAGAATTAACTTAAAACCTCATTTCCCACTCAACAAACATCATTGAGGACCAGCATCCAGGACAGTGCTTTAGAGCCAAACTTCAGTGAACAGGACAAAAATAGCCTAATAAATACCGTTCATTTTATGGTCTGCTCACTGTTCCTCTAAAATTGTTTACTGAGCATTTAGTTTGTCTCAGATCTCTTAGTTCACACCATCTCTTTTCTCTGGAATTTTGCCACGGTATCTCATCACAATACAGTTAATGCTAATTATCATTCTTTCTGCTGAGGACCCTTCCCCTATGCTGTGATCTCTGGATGTCTAAAACCACATGCCACTAGGTGACTTTGCTAGATGCTGTTTTTTCTTCTATACACAGAAACATACCTGTGATAAGTAAATAATAAACTAGGCATAGTAAAAGGCTAACTGGAAGAGTTAGTGACAGAGTGAAACATGGGTTGGGAGGTGGCTTAGTAGCTAAAGAACTTGCCTTGAAAGCCAAGAGTTTGAGTTCGCACCCCCCAGCCCCCATGGAAAAAGCCAGTGCAGTGGGGAACGCCCGTAATCCCAGCACTTGGGGCGGAGAGGAAGGATCTCTGCACCTTGCTGACCAGCCAGTCTAGCTGACTGGTGAACTCCAGCTCTAGTCAGAGACCCTACCCCCCAAAATAAGCCGAAGAGCAATAGACAAAGATACCCAACATTGACTTCTGACCTCTGGGAACATGAGTCTATGTGCACCCAAGTTAACATGCATGCACACACAAACAATCGTGATAACAAACTGTTCTAAAAAGTGAAGTGTCAGGTGAATGTTAATAATTTCACATCCTCCTTGGCTACATGCAACACACACTATGTAAAAAAAAAAAAAAAAAAAAAAAAAAAAGCCTGAAATAGTGGACATACTACTGTATATTTAGCTAGTGCTATGAAAATAGTTAAAATTCAGCAAAGTCGCTTTCTTCACACAAATAAGTGCCAATATGCCAATAAAGCTGTTTAGGACAGTATGTAAGTACTCTAAAACTGACCCTCCATCCAGCTTTTGTTGAGATCTTTCTGTACTTTAGTTGCTGTACGAAATGCCTCTTCCACCACACATCAGAGCTTGGTAAGCCAGGCAAGATGCCATTTCTTCCTGTAGGAGTTGCTGTCACAGGACTGACAGATTGCCTTCAGAGGGGTGTCTCAGAGAAGCCCTGTCACCGTCCCCACATCTCGGTTCCCCCGACTCTCTCTTCCACTCTGCTCTGTGGGAGAGGCCCCCAGGTGTCTTCTCCGCCCATCAGCTGCTGTTCACTGGCTGTTCTTAAAAGAGCAGACACCAGGAAGCAGTTCACCAACCCTCGGAGAACTGACTGCCCAGGCCTGTGCTCTTAGAAAGGCTACGCTAAAACCACACCATGGGACATCTCTGTTTTAGTTCCTTTCTTGATAATTCAGTTTTCTAAAGGAGAATCCTGGTTTTTTTGTGGATCTTCCCCCAAGCAGCACCATTTACAATAATGCCAGTCATTGCTTTATTACACAATACAACAAAAAAAACAAGGACATACGCTGAACTTCCTTTTCCCTGGCTTAGCTCGGTACTCTAGCTACAAGGTCATCTCCAGAAGCCTCC
This sequence comes from Psammomys obesus, assembly GCF_907164565.1. Lineage (NCBI taxonomy): Eukaryota > Metazoa > Chordata > Mammalia > Rodentia > Muridae > Psammomys > Psammomys obesus. Next base: position 15,231,806 of record NW_026592118.1, read on the forward strand.
AGTCCTGTGCTGTTTGTCTCATGGACCTTGGCTTCTCAGTTAGCAACCAGCTTCTTGGGATATTGCTTAAACATGTCAAATAGATTAGGATGAGCTTAGGAGGCTCAAGAGGATTTTCACAGTATAATTCTAATAGAGCATTTCTAAAGCCAAACACAAGTGTCTGATGAGGCATTTGCTCAGGTTGTTGAAAACGGTCGCACTCAGAAAGATGAAAGAGCGATGTTTCATCAATACGACAGCTTGCTCAGCAGGGTGAGATTTGCATGTGGCCTTGATGGCATGACCATAGTCACTACAGATAGCTGCTATCTGTAGCTCCAGATAACCAATTTCCTTCAGGGTCCCAAAGGAGCCCAGAAAAGGCTAATGGGCAAGTCACAGTTGTCATCAACAGGCTACGAGAACGTAATGTTTACAGCATCAGATCAGATATTTTCATGCCGTCATGTCATGGCAGCAGTTCTAGAACATGTTATGCCCACCACACAGCCAGCCGCGTGGATATGCATTGATCTCCAAGAACCCTTCTACTCCTGTAGATTGTCAAAGTTGTTTTTGTTTTTTTCTCTACAGCCTTCTTTTTGGCTACTATTCCTTTAATTATGAAACATCTTATACGAATTAGGCTCCATCTAGCTTTTCTTAGCATCACTTGTCAGACAGTTTCTTCCAACGGGCAGTCCCCGTTATCCAAACTGAATCAGATGAGACATTTGTAAACAGCAACATCCTGCTGTCTTATTTAAATTTGGCTGGTACCCCCACCATTATTTGCCGATTTCAAGAACTTCCCAAAGGATGATCTTCTTCTAGAAGTTGAGGGTTACCTTATTGGCACCACAGAACGGAAGCAATCCCAGTTACCTGTAAATACAGTTAACATCAGTGATGTTGATTTTGGAACAGAAGTGTAACGGTAACAGAAAAGGCTGGTGTGATGGGCTTCAGAAGTGCTTCTGCGTGCTTGTACTCATGTGGCTGGTGCCGTTCTGAGTGACTATGTGGGACTTCTACTTAGCCATAATTATTAATCATGTGTATTAGAGAAAGAATAGATCAGTGGTAACAAGACAGAACTCCTGCTTGGACTATTCTGCCATCAGGAGTCTCTCCTCTCCCTTTCAGTTCTAATGGTGTAACAGCTTGTGTGACCAAAAAGCACAGTCATAAAGAGCAAACTATGCTGTATACCTTCCACTAATAAGATCAAGCACCAGCTATAAATGTAAAAAGTAAGAAGATACATACTTAAAATACAAACGTATCTGCTAAAATACTATTGATGTTCCTTGAAACATGGCCATAGCACCATTTCAGAAGTCTTTGATGCAGGGACTCACCAAACATGTTCATACAAATGTGCTTAAAGACAAAAATAATTTGATCATCTAGGTAGATACAGAAAAGGCCCTTGAAAAAAATCCAACATGACTTAATGATAAACGTCCTAGAGAGGAGGACTAGAGAAAACATACCTCAACATAATAAAGTCTACATATGACAGGCCCCCACGCAGCATTATTCTAAATGGGGGAAAACTGAAAGTGATACTGTTAAAATCAGGAATAGGGCACGGCTGTCCACTGTCCCCACTCCATTTCAATATAGTGCTCAAAGCACTAACAGGAGCTGGAGGGTAAGAGAAGGAAAGTAAGGGATGCAAATAGGAAAAGATACCGAATTATTTCAATTTACAGATGATATGATTTTATACATAAAGAGCCCCAGATTTCCACCTGAAAACTGTAAACAGCCAACAATTTCAGCAAAGTGACAGGGTACAAATCAACTTACAAACTCAGTCGCCTTTCTGGACACCAACAACAAACAACCTGAAAAAGAACTTATGGGCACACTCACACTTACCGTAGCCTCAAAGACACTGAAGATCTTAGAATATACTTTATCAAGGAGATGAACGACCTCTATAATGCAGACTTCAACTCTGTAAAGAAGAGGTTGAGGAAGACACCAGAAAAGACCTCCACGCTCGTGGATTGGTAGAATTAATATTACGAAAATGATTGTTCTACCCAAAACCATTTACAGATTCGCTGTTATCCCAGCCCAAGTGCCCAGAGCATTTTTCACAGAAATAGAAAAAAAATTCTAAAACTGTTTTGGAACTACAAAACAAGCAAAAACCCTTATGTAGCCAACACAATCCAAAGCAAACAGAGCAATGTTGTAGGATTACTATTCCAGATTTCAAGATATATTCTAGAGCTATAATAATAAAGCAGTATGGTACTGGCACAAAACAGACTTGTAGACAGATGGAATAACATAGAAGAGCCAAGCGTGAGTATACCTAAGTACAGCTACTTAAAGGCCATGGCGACAGGTTCTCAGAGGGACTGGGGCAATGGCCAGTCCCTGGCATGCTGGCTTACTCTGTAATTGAAGCACTGTGGAGGCAGAGACTGACAACGCCCTGAGACCTGCAAGTTAGCCGGGTTGGTCTGCTCCATGAGTTCCAAACCAGTGAAAGACCCTGTCTTAGCAAAAAGGTGTCACATAGGGTTGTCCCCTGGCCTGTACACTCAAGTGCAATAACACCTACACACACGTGTATTCACACAAAAAAGGCATATATGCACACATGTGCCTCATGCACACAAAAAAGCACTTCTTTTTAACTGTGTTGAATCATGACCATGTCACCCACTGCTCAGCACACACTGTTATTTGAGTAATCCCATTAAACAACGAGTAATACTGGTCTTTGCGTCTCAACATGGCTCTCCCGAGCTAGCTTCATTAATTAATTCCTTGGGCCTCGGGCCTCATTGTCTTTGTGTAAAAGGTACCATTGAGGAGCATGTGCTACTGTAATTATTTCTTACTCTGACTTGTAACACTGTTTGATGGTTTGGATGCAAGATGGGTTCTAACACCAGGACATTTTTGTTTGGTACAGGCGGCATCTGTGACCCCGGAGACTCTCATGAAAACGATATCATCTTATATGCAAAGATTGAGGGGAGGAAAGAGCACATTGCACTGGACACTCTTTCCTATTCCTCCTATAAGGTACAAACGCCAACCCTTCTGCCCAATGACCCACCTCAACTCTCAGGCCGAAGCCACATCCACAAAGACCGTGCCAGGCACAGAGGATGCCTCTCTTTCCATGCTGCCCCAGGAAATGCCTAGCTTGTTTTGTTAAGTGACTTGGGATTTTTAACATTCATTTTTATTTCTGATATAAATGAAAACTCAGATTTTATCAGGAAGAATGAATTACAGCAACAATAAAGTAAAACCAATCCTCCGAATGACATTTATTCTTGTCCCTGAGAAAGCTGTGACTCTAATTGTAGGACTTCACAGCCTTGCTTTCAGACAACATGAATATAGAGTCCCACACTAGAGATTTAGACCTAATGACTAAAATCCTGTACTAATTGGAGAGCTACAGGACTGCCCTTTTCCTTTTGCTCTCTGGATATGGGATAGGCATTATTTCTGGTTATTTACAAACATCCTGAAAAGCATGGGACATGCTTGTCACGGGTGTGAAATTTTTTTATCCTGTCGACATGTGCTGATCTTAGACCACAGTCATTAGCAGTTTCTCTTTTTTAGGTAGTTTATTGAAGTTGGGGGCTGAGGAGAAGCCTCTGTCAGTAACGGGCTTGCTCTAGAAGCTGTAGGTACCTAGGTTCGGGGCCTGAACACAGATAAAAAGTTGGGCATGGTGGTGCACACCTGCCTTCTCATTGCTGAGGAGGTGGAAACAGGGTGAACCCTAGAGCTGGCTCAGCCAGTCTAGCTGAACTGACAAGCTTCGGGCTCAGTGAGAGATGCTGTCCCCAAGGGGGGAAAAAGTGGAGAGCAATGGTTGAGGAAGACACATGACTTCAACCCCTGGCCTCATGTACACATGCCCACACCTACCCATACAAGCACATACACACTAAATAAAGAATTTAAAAATAGCTGAGAAAAAGAGTCATCAGAGAAGAGTATCTAACAAGTTCAGCATTCAGTTGATTGTAACCCAGTTGATTGCACCCGGACAGTCACTGTGGATCACTTTTCTAGCAATTAGTTGGTAGGATTTTATCTGCTCTGGTCCTGTGACTGCTTCACACCAAATCATGGACATGAGTTATTATGTATTGATTTACTGTCTATGACTTCTTCTGTTTTGAGTCTCAAAAATTCTCGAAATTCCTAGTTGGGGAAAATATTAATATTAAGCAAAACCGCTATGAAAGCACCAGTGATAAAATCAAATCATTATTCAGCTGCCTTGGTCCTGTGCTAAGGCAGGTAAAGCAGATGCACAGACTTGATCGGTCACACACAAGAAGCGCCACTGTCCACACGGAAGGAATTCTGAGTCACTGAAATGAGTTGTCCTTGAAGATAGAGTCCTCCACATGAAATAACAAACAGCACAAAGGTCATTGCCTCGTGCTCAATATGTGGTGGCTGCGTATTCAGCAACTGCCAGGTAGAACCTAAGAGAACTCACGTTGCCTAGATGGGAAGGATTGTAAATAATTTGAGGTTCCTTTCTTGGAAGGTCCCGTCTTTGCTTTCGGTGGTCATCAATCCTGAACTTCAGACACCTGCCACCAAGTTTTGTCTCCGGCAAAAGAACCACCAAGGGCCCAATCGGAATGTCTGGGCTGTAGACTTCTTCCACGTCCTGCCTGTCCTCCCTTCTCCAATGTCTCACATGATCCAGTTCTCCATCAACCTGGGTTGTGGCACGCACCAGCCTGGCAACAGGTAAGAAGCGCACTGCCGAGCGCCCGGTGGGGCGTGAGTGCGTGCTCTTGGCCTTTGAGTTAGAGAGAGTTGTCACTAGATTTCTGGCCAGGATTTTAATGAAATATCCACTAACAATAAAATAAAGATTCCTTCTACCTTCTCTGAAAAAAAAAATTGTTCTTTCTTTGATAAATAGGATGGGTGTGACTGGGTGGATTTTTCGGTCAGAACAGCTCCATTCTGAGAGCTTGATATAAGGTGGCAAAGGTATTCACACATGCTGTGTCAGCATCGATTATAACAGATTGCTGAGAGAGGGGGGAAATAACTGAACATGAGATTACCCTCTCTTGGCTAGTGATCCCCCAATACCAGGTATGGAAGTCAATTAGCGCCTTAAGGGCTGTGACTTCTCTGTTTCACTCGCATCGGTGTCGCCCAGATCCCCTGTAAGAATTTTGCTGGCCTCGCCTCCAGGCTGAAGTGACAGTGTGGGACACGGTAATTGCCTTGCCATCTATCAGAATCAAGAGCACAAGCCTGGGTTACCCCACGGTGCCCTTCCAACAACGGGCTCTGGTGGCAGTAACTGCACCGCTTGCCCTTGGAAGGCTGGTCAGACCTCAGTGAGAGGCGACAAAAAGTGCGCGGTCTACACCTTACAGGAATCCCACACTCCTTGATTCCCTCGGGGTGTTCAGCCAGAAATGGGAGGAGTCGTGTTACCTCTGCCCCCTTTCTGTTGTGCTTGCTCTGTCGTTATTAGTGTCAGCCTGGAGGTCTCGACTAACCACGGCCGGTCATGGTCCCTGCTCCACACCGAGTGCCTGCCCGAGACCTGTGCGGGCCCCCACCTTCCTCACAGCACCGTCTACTCCTCTGAAAACTACAGTGGGTGAGTAAGCATGTCCCCAGGTTCGGTGAAAGACTGGATCTGTGTTGTGCGATTAAAAAAAAAAAAAGTGAGTAATTTTGAGACTAGAATTTCAAATCATAGTTAAGTAAGCTGACTTCTCCTTAAGAGTGGTGATAGGAGAGTTGGCCCAGAGGTTAAGGGCACCTGATGTTGCAAAGGACCCAGGTTCGATTCCCAGCACCCACACAGAGGCGCACCACCTCCTCAAGCACCGGAGGAGGTACTGCACAGACGCACGTGAAGGCAAAACATGCATACACATAAAACAATAAAAATAAATCTTAAAAATTAAAAATGAGTGGTATTATAGCAATAAATACACAAATGTTTTTAGCTAAATCCTATGCATGGTCACACTTTATGGGATCAGTTATTCTTTATGTATGAAAACTTGTGTTCTGAATTCTATGTCCCATTGTTGGTACTTTTTAAAACAAATAAATTGCATTGCCAAATACATACTTAAAACAAAGAGCACAGGAAAGGTAACTTTTGAAATTAGACCTAGCTCAGGTCTTACTCTGCCATCTGCTATATGTCATGGTGGTGAATCTAATTTTCCTCATAAATTAAGGTACACTACACAGCCTTTTGTGGACTAGTATAAAATTCAAGATGACTCTGTAAAATCTTTGCCAGATTACAGAAGAAGCACTAACTATATAACTAAAAGATTTTCAAAGCCAGCAAAATTAACCTACAGACTCCACGGGTGAATGTATAAACTTTGTTAGTTTTGGTGTTCCTGCAAGCATGTAAGACTAATTCAGAAGAGGGGGGCATGGCTGGGAAGCTGATTTCGTGCTAAATTTCTTGCAGGTGGAACCGAATCACGATTCCCCTCCCCAATGCAGCACTCACCCGAGACACCAGGATTCGCTGGAGACAAACAGGGCCAATCCTCGGAAACATGTGGGCAATTGATAATGGTTAGTGTTTACGCCTGTCACAATCACAGGCCATTGATGTAGGCTCTTCCGGTGCTTTTGCCAGTCAGCACAGGCTTAATCACATTTCTAAGTCATGGTCTTGAGAGTCATTAAACTCCCTTTCTTCCTTTTCTCCTTTGCATTCTGTCAGAAGCCCCGGGATGCACAATCAGAAAAAAAATAGGCTGTGAAGTCAGCAATATTAGATGCTGAAATGTTTCAAAACACATAATTTTAAAATGCTTAAATTCCTAAAATTCAAATTCGCAGTTGATGACAAGGGATAGCCTAATGTTTTCTTGAATTTTTATGCAAAAATTACCATAAGTACCATACTGCATGTATTAAAATAAGACCCATTCTTCTTAGTAACTCCCATAACATCTGGGCTGCTTATCTGCTAGCCGCAGACACTACACAGAGCAGGAAACATCATCGCCAGGATACTAGTGAAACCTCCGCCCTGTTTTCAGAAAATGGCATGAAAGTAATATGCAGATATCCATAGAAGTTGCTGATCATCTCTGCATAATTTAAAAGCCAGCAATGTGCTCTTGTGTGTGCCACAGGGAAAGATACCTTAAGCCGCTAAGTTACGTGGCTTTCATCTTGTTAATAAACACCAACAGTGCTTGTTTATTGGTTCGTTTTATTTTAACTTCCGGATAGGTTTGTAGGACACATAAATTTGACTGAAAGTTTATACTACAAGGAAGTGGAAGGGTTCTGGAGAGAAGACACATGGAAAGAAAGACAAAATGTCAGTACTTAAGCAGTTTTAACCTACCCTCTCACTTGGCTTGTCCTATTTTATAAAACTGTAGTTTTATGCTGATTTTCCATGTATTAATCTTCTCTTTCTGTTTTTGAATAATTTAAATGCTGAGAAACTAATTGCATAAGGTTCTTAAATTTTGAAGATAACTTCAGGCAAGGTAATTTACCCAAGTGCCAATATGAAGTCTATACCCAATATTTTTTTTTTTTTAAAAAGGACCCATGATACTAAACCTAGTGTATAAACTAAACTAGCTAAGGTTTAATTTGTTAAAATAAAGTTTCTCCACTGATAGAATATTTGCATAGTACTTTAATTACCATGGCTGCTAACGGGCCCCAGGGTATGTGCCCAGCATATAGTAGGGTGTGAATGGAAGAGTTCTATAATGAATCTTTATTACTTTTCATAATCACTAGTTTAAAAACTAGTAATAAAATGAAGTGCAAGTCTGAGGGAGTTAAGACTATAATGAGCTATGTATGTGCCTATGAAAATGTCGTCCCAGTTTCCTAAAGCAATTGCGGCACTGTTTGGGGTCAGGGAGTGCTTATACTGCTGACCGCCTGTCGCCATGCTCTGAGTCTCATGGGAAAAGCTTAAGACACGGAGAACACACGTCTAGTGGTGACCGCACAACAGGGCAGAATCTCTTCAGTCCTGTTGTCGCCCTGTGTGAGGCTTTCCAAGAACAGGCGTGGTCACAGGGCAGGAGGAGGACGCACATTTCTTCAGAAGGAACACCCTTGCCACCTCTCCCACTTAACTCTCAAACCCTAGAACTACATCCAGAAAGTCTTAGTGTGGAGAATTGTGTCAAGGAAGATTCATGGAGAAAAAAAATATGAGCACAATATCATAGTATTTTTAGGTACTTCAGAATTAACCCTGTAATGCTAACAAAACAGAAACTCCTAGGGTAGGCTATGTTACCCTTTTAGTTCTCCGAGTATATGATGATGATGATGATGATGATGATGATGATGATGATGATGATGATGATGATGATGATGATGATGATGATGA